>NC_028638.1:17735134-17843048 GCF_001406875.1 Solanum pennellii | reverse complement strand
CCCCTCCCCCTCCCGCTCCCGCTCCCGCTCCCTCTCCCTCTCCCTCTCTCTCTCTCTCTCTCTCTCTGAAGAGACCATTTCTAGCTTGAGTCTTAGGACCTCACTGTTTAAATGTGTTTTTCTTGCACATCACATTGATTCACCCATTAAGAGCAATAACACCTCGTTCACATCATTTTGTTGCTTGATACGGTAAAGAAAGATGGACTTTGAGCCTAACTCAATCCAAAATACAAACTCATGAGGTGAGAATAGAAAAGACCATTATTTTATAAGGATTTCTCAAGATCATATAAAGAGACAACAACTCATACACTCAAACCAATCTGGGATCTAATGCCCCATCACATTCCCCGGTTGGATATCATTATGTGGACAACATAAGATATAAGGCCCTAATATTGGATCTTGAAAGATATGCCACCTGGGCCTAACTCAACACCAAAAGCTAGCTCATGAAGGAAGGATTGTCCAAGTCCACATAAGCAAACCATCAACCCATTTCCCAACCAATGTGGGACTTTAACCCCCCTTCACGCCCAGACCCAACTGTAGCGTGGGCCGGGAGCCCAAACAAGAATGTATCTGGCTCTGATACCATGAAAAGATATGACACCTAGACCTAACTCAACACCAAAAACTAGCTCATGAGGGGAGTATTGTCCAAGTCCATATAAGCACACCACCAGTCCATTCCCCAACCAATGTGGGACTATAACCCACTCTGATAGGATCAACCATAAAATAGCAATGGGCCTCTTATACCATGTAAAAAAATGCACTTTATGCCTAACTCAACCTCATGAGGTGAGGATTGCTAATACCAAATAAGGGACAATAGTTTATTCGCTCAACTGATGTGGGAGACAAAAGATAACACTAGATTCCTTATCGGATACTACCTATTCAAAACATGGCATCCTTAATGTATATACACAATCAGTTAGTCCAGGATTTTCATTAAATTGAACTACAGAACAAGGAGAGTAAGCTTAGAGAACATATGTCAGTTCAAAATAGAGGTCAGTGAGATCATCAGGCAAGCTTCAAGATTCATATTTTAGGAAACTGCCACCATCACCTTATGAGGAAAAATGTATCACTGAGCCATTGTTTTCCCTCTTCAAACTCCTGAGCGCTCATCCGTTCAACAGATTCCCCATATCTGCATTGTCAATGATCAAAACATTAACATACAAATTAACAACGAATAAAAGATAGATGATTTCACAAGTATGAGTAAGATATTTCTCTCGTGTAACAGAAAGTCAGGTTCTGGTTACAGGAAAAAAACTGAAAGAGGAAAACAACAAAAGCTTTACAAATAAGTAGCAGGATATGACTATCCCACCTTCATAGACCAGCCCACAGAGAAGCTATAGTGGGTCTATATTCTAGAAAGATAAAGAAAAGGCTGTTGGTCCAACCAGCAATCTATGTTTGCAAAGAATGAAAGCTTCAAACATGTGCCACACATTTGCAAGAATGGGAAGCAGTCTGTTTATGATACCTAAATCATTGTTTTTTTTGGAAACCAGTTACTATTGTGTGTATAAGATAAGGTGCGCAAAATAGTACAGGGATACCTAAATGATTGGGAGGTTCAAAGAGTTGCAGATTTGCTTATGGTGATAAATGATTTCAATGTAACAATACTAAAAAGAAAATGACAAAGAGACTTAAAGAAGTATAAGATGTTTCCTACTTGCCTCACATCAAAAAAAGGTTTCTTTATGTGCTTCTCCAAAAGTTTCCTAGCATGCTCCCGTACCTACAAATCAGTAAAGCAAAAAGAAAGTAAGAAAAAACAAGCAAACAACAACTGGGCAAGGGTGAATGCGCTGAAGGATACATTGTTCCGTACTGTGGTAAAAAAGAAAAAAAAAGTGGAATACCCTAATTTTATGAGATAATATTTAGTGAAAGGTGAAGGCTGAGCTGTAAAACAGCTCCTTCTAACAGATTTTAAAAGCTCACATTAAGCATTGAAGAAAAACAAAGGTGATTGTTGACTATGACAAGACTCAAGAAAGATATAGTAATATGGAGAAGAAAAAATCCTTTCACGCACAAACCAAAAGCGCCCCTTCTTTCAAAGAGAGCAGGACAGGTTATTCACAATTAACCTTTGAAGCCTTTGGGTGGCAACACAATAATGCATGTATTAACATCGGTCCAAAACAAAACTACACGAGCTGAAACATTATTTAAGCAATATTTTCATCTTGTTTCACAAGAATTCAAGATGTAGGATTTACTTGGTTTGACAGTATAAATTGAATCTGATTAATCTAATAAGTGTCTATTAAACAATCTATCTGAAATTAACTAACTTCCATTCGTATACCTGTCATTATTAGCTCAAAGCTTGACTTTAACACAATCAAACACCAAAAATTAACATGATTTGACGATAGAAAAAATCATAGCCCTAAATTATAATTTCCCCTAACTTATGTTTTGATGTTCCAGAAATCATTGCATGTGTCTTGAATTTCTTTATCGATTTTGGTCCAAGTACCCAAAATTGATTAACTGGATCTGGTAAGAATCCCACACCGATGTCGTGTCAACATGAGTGTGGCGCCAAAAGTAAAAAGTCTGAGCAACTTGGGATGTGGCAACAGAGGTAAGTCAAATTTCAGGAGTCAACAAAGGTGCTAAATTTCATCCGGAGACAAAACTTCTCCCGAAACCATTTCCCTGAATGTCTCCACATTTTCTATAATATTAGCCAAACCCTTGATGGGAACATGTTGCCCAAACGACCTCTTGTTGTTCTTTCATGTCTCCTTTGTATGTCTTGGCTTTCCACAATAATCACGATGCAATCAATCTTGTCAGAAGTGATCCTCTTTGGTTGTTCATGACTCATGAGAGACTGTTAACCCACAGTTCTCAATTAAAGCCTGATAGAACAGGACACCTCGTGGTCTCTCTTCAAGTTTACAGACTCATGCATCCATCCTCAACAGAAGGAAAAGGAACTTTAACAAGCATTTAAACCGTGGTCATATCATACTCTTGGTTCAACCATCAGAAAATATAACACCAACCAACACCAATATAAGACAAAACCCAATAGTGATCTGCTAATTTTCAAGATACTGATATTCTTGAGATAATTTTTGGGCTGCCAGGCTCATGCAACACCGACATCAATGAGGAATGCACTTACCAAAAAACAAAATATGAGATAATTTTCTTCCATGTGATTCCTATCTTCTAATACCTTTCATCACTGTAATGTCGTCACTTATAAACCAGTGTTTTGGGATATCAATGTAAGACATGGTCAAACCAACTTGGACAATCTTCTCTCAGTTTATCCCTGTTGTGGTACTTGAACCTTTTGTTGGATGTAATTATTTCCAATCCTGTCTAAAGTTCCACGACTTAATATCCAAATTTACATGATATTCATCTTGTAGATATGTTGAACCATAGTGGTCAAACCCCTCAGCTCTTTCACCAATTCTTTTTACTTCAACTTTACCCTTAAATACTAGCTCAATGCTAATTCTCACTCTTCGTACTTTTATAAATATACCATAGGACCATGATATTTTAATTTAAAATGTTGGATTAACTTGTGTGAACTGTGAACATCAACTCTTCCCTTTCTAAGATATCCAGTAACTCTGTTGACTTCTTTATCGACAAAACTATATTCCAAGTTAGTAGCCTTCTCTCGTCTCTTTACTGTCTTTTAGACATACAATGACCTAATATCAACTCACCTCCTCTATGTAGTATCCACTAACTTATTGACTTCCCTTTCAGCGCACCAATGCTCAACAACCTATTTGAATTTGACTCTTTGCTCTAGCTTCTTTACCATCATCATCCATTAAGATGCGGGAACCCTTTTGTATCTCACACCACCCAGCACCAATATGGGGAGGATAAACTTTTTTAGGCTTCATAGGATAATATCAACTCACAAATGAATGTGAAACTCTCACATGAATAGTTGATAAATGGAGTTGAGCACAATTAAAACTAATAAAGCTTGCCAAAACAGGTCAATTAATCCAAACCAAACAAGCTTTTAAAGACAAGTAGGACTATAGTTTGACTTAAGGGTTCTCTCAACACCTAGTTAGTACAACAGGACTAAAACATTACTTATGTTTATCCAAATTGCAGAATGATTTAGGGGTCTAGGCAATCTTCAACCAATAAGCAGGGCACAAAAGTAAATCACTTATTTTTTAATTTATTTTTTAGAAACACCTCATAAAACTTTAAGCAATCTAATCCTTGTGCAGGTTATATATATCTTGGAACTTCCAATTTTTTGAGTAAAATAGAAGATCCAGATAATGCAGAAATACGTTATTTTTTGCATGACATCCTGCAACGCCATACTACCAATAAATCTTTCTAGAGGGTAAGAACTAAGAATCTTCGTAGGATCCATTCATCACAACCCTCATCTAGTTAACTGAGGTAGCAAAAACACCTCGGCAACTAATTTCTAATGAATTCAATCACTCTTATTTATCCTAGCTTGATATGATGAGAAACAGATTTATAAGTGCCTACCCTGTTTTCCATAGAGCAAAGTGCAAATTTCCAGCCAACGCTGTGATTGAGATTGCATAGAAGAGCATCAATCCATTCACTCTTCCCGGAGTTTGGGACTCCTGTAACAATAGTCAACTCTCCAGGTACAACCTGTACAGAATCAAGAAGAAAGAAACAAAAATCAGCCAGGCTGTAGAATTTCATGTCATGGTTACATGCTGATATGACAATAATAAGTCTCAATCTAGAGTAATAATACGTTTTCAGAATGTTATGCTGAAGAATAGGATTCCGTATCATTTCTTGGGGAAAGTTCAGTCGTTTTGGTTCTTTACTTCAGTACCTTGTCTTTAGGTAATATACTAGTGTCACAAGGCCAGTTAACACTGTACCATCCCTCTCCATTCCCAAGAATCTCTCATCATTTTTTTTGTTCACTATGTTACTTTTCTCCGTACAATTTAAGTAACTATTTTATTTGGATAAAACTGGTGTTCAAGTTAGCTTGTGCACACCTCCACTAATCTCCACCAGGTACCTTGTATTTCCCACAAACAGGAGTACCAGGAAATTCAGCCCACCAAGATTAGGCAGATGGGAAGAAATAACCTTGTGTTTACTCTGTTAGTTTCGAACTTTGATTGCCAAGGTTGCCACTCCAACTTTTCAACTGCTAGACCACCTCCTTGGGACTTGATTAAGTAAATAACCTTAGTGAAGTGATACACAAAATCCTCTAAATACAAAGTGTAAGAAAAACGAAGAATCTAATACGAAGAAGATTATCTATGCTAACTGGGATATCACATGCTCCAAAAGTATACCCAAAAAGAAAACCTTCCATTAAACTTTCTTCACATAATTGTCAAATCTAATTGGTATATCACAAACCCTACAACGTAGCTGCTGTCCCTGGCATGAATACACATATTTCCTAGTCCTATTTAAGTACTGAGAGACTAGAGAAACACTTAGTTCCCAAATAAGAACCCACTCACATTGTATAGATGATTTAAGGACCTCCATCCAGTTGGAACCCCAAGCTCGTAGCCAATTGTTTGATGATAATATGCATCAATCTCAGTAAAGTAATTATTAAAGTTGAATAATCCTTGTATCGGGTACAGCTCTGCACCTTCAATAACTTCCCTCAGTGCACCAGGCCCCAGACACATAAGTACCTATTAATGCCCAAATGAAGAAAGATAAACTTGAGGTTACTGGAGAGTCATAAAGAAAACAGGTGAAATGAGTATCTTTGATGCACTAAAATGAGTAAGACGGCTAGAAAAGTATTATCAGTAGGTAAATCGAAACTCATAATGGCTAGAACTAGGATACCAAGGATCTAGCATACAAAGATTCGTGCATGTAAAATCATGAGCATAGTTTACCCTGTCCATATTTATCAAAAAGGAGGATTTCATTTTGCCCCAGGAAGAACGTTATTGTGTAGGCATGATATAAACCGACTATAAAATTACATAACTGTGTGATAGTAACAGATGGAGTAATCATTGAGAGAACTACAAAGCAGTTATGCAACCAATATTTGCAAACAGATTCGACTTTGAGAAACAAGAGAAATGCCATTCAAAACAACTCTCAATTTTAAATTTTTTTATAAAAAAAACTCCCAATTTTACTAGTGCTTGAAATTAAAGTAGACTTAACAAGACTGCTATTAACTATAAACTTGCATTTCCATATTAAAAATCAGAACATAAAATTGAACAGAAGAAATTCCAACCAAGGGTCTTGGGGAAAGTACACAACTGTCAATCACAAATCAGAAAGCTCGTGGAATATGAAAAAATATCTGATTCAAAAATTTCTTATTTTCTTCTCCTATAAACAAATAGGTAAGAAAATTCCATGCATGAAGACCTCATTTGCATCTTTGAAGTGATCTATAGTGCTCTTTTTTGGCCATGTAACTCGCCAGCACCTACATTGTCAAAGAGAAAAAGTTAAGAGCACTCGGTATTAAGGTATAATATACCAAAACTACCATCATTTGCACTGGAATAAAGTACACTAGACCTTTCTCTCCCTAACCGGCGGGCAAGCTCTTCAGCTAATGCTTGACCAGGTGGATCCCCATCAGTTGCCAGTATAATGCGAGATGCCTGTAAATGGTGAAAGAACAAAAACATTCTTGTTACATGACTGACACATAACAACACAGGAAACATAATTAGCAAAGAGGGGTCTTCAAACCTTTTCCAGATATTCTTTGCAGTTCCAAAGATACTGATACTTTGTGTCCTAGCTTCACAAAATGCACCAAAAGGAGCATTAGTTCCACAATATGTTAAAATATCAGCTAAATCATATCAAAAACAAAAACATAATTACATCACAAAGAATCAAACTCCTATTCTTCAACAAGATCCTCAAACTCTTCAAAATGAAGCAATAAAAATATAAAAAAACACCCAGCAGCAATCAAAAAAAAAACAGTAGCAGATCGCAGCAGCTTCGTAGAGAAGAAGAAGAAAAAACTTACAGCAGCTTGGCAGCAACCAACCAAAAATACAAAAAAAAAATCGCAGAAGAGTCTGAAGAAGAGAAGAAGAAGAGAGCTTACATAAGAAGAGTCTGAAGAAGAGAAGCAGTCGCAGCTGTGAGTGAAGTTGCGAAAGACGGAAATAGTATGTGAAGTCACGTACCTTTCAGAAATTTTTTTAAAAAAATAACCTTATAATTTTTTTTAAAAGAACCCTAATTGGCACTTTTTCATAAAAAAAAGCGCTTTATCGCGCTTCTCGCTTTTACAGTAGAAGCAAGCGCCTTTTCAATATCGCCTCGCCTCAGGAGCTAAAAGCGCAGGAGCATCGCCTCGCCTCAAAGCGCGCTTTTCTGCGCTTTTTACACAAACCAGAATTCCTTTTTAATTTATTTATTTCCAAAACTAGCCTTCCCCTTTTATAAAGAGTTGCGATTTTTATGAAAAATTGAGACTTATATGAAAGGTTGTGACTTTTCCGAAGGGTTGTAACTTTTCCAAAGAGTTGTGACCTTTCTGATAAGGCACAATAAGCATTTGTTCCCACTATCCTCTATTGTCTATAAATAGAGGGATTTCCTGCCACTATTATTTGTAGGATTTTCCCCGCTTTAAGATAGTCGAATTCAAATACATTAATTAAGTTTCTTATGAAGTTTGTTTCATTCCTCAAAGTTGTCTTCCTCCTTTTTCATGGAGCTTAATCTTTATTACAAGTCATAGTGATTCGTGTAACTATGGCAATTCCTTTTGCTATTTTGGTGACTTTTTTTTAACAGTGTTAAAAATTTCGGCAAGGATGATTGAACTTCTCTAGTTTCTTCATATAAACAAAGAAAAATTGTTTTAATTGCAATGTGACATTACTACTCTTGCACCTTTCCGTCCACAACTCATAATACTACTGAAATGGTTGAATTCATTACATTTGGTTCTTTAGTAAACAAAAGCAATAAGACATTACTACTCTTGCACCTTTGAGTCCACAACTCATAATGGTCGCTACTGAAATGGTTGAATTCATTACATTTGGTTATTTAGTAAACAAAATTTTTATTTCTGCCACTATTATTTGTAGATTTTTTTCCCTATAGGTGAGTTAAATTCAAATACATTAATTAAGCTTCTTATGAATTGTGTTTCATTCCCCAAAGTCTTTTCCCTCCTATTTCATGAAGCTTAATCTTTTAGTGTAAGTTAGTGATTCATGTAACTCTGCAATTTGTTTTTGCTATTTTGGTGACTTTTTTGAGCTCTTTTAAAAATTCCAGTGAGGATGACTGAAAATTTTATCCTCTCTTTTGTCCCTTTCTACGGGTTTCTTCATATACTTTTTGAGAAAATTGCTTGTGGGTTGTGCTATATTAGATAGCACACAACAACAAATATGTGATATAACAAATACGGAACCAAAGATGAAGTTTGCTAAAAGAACCAAACAGATTGCTCTCTGGCTCTCTTGCTTGCCACAGTTAGTATATTATTTTGATTGTTTTGTCATAGGTACAAACATTTTGTATGCCAATGCATCCTTCCTAGAACATTAGTATACAGACAATTAGTCCACTTATTTTATCCAAGCCAACTAATTTGCCATATTTCTTCATCTCTTCTTTTTGGGCATAATAAAAGATCAAGTTTTCTTGAAATAACAACTGTCCAAAATATAATATAACAAAAATAATTTTTAACGGCAATAAAAATGCCCATTAACAAAGAGTGGTAGAGTCTTTACCAACATTAATTAATTGTCATTAGATTCAATGTTGCTATACACTTTAGGGACATTTATATAGAGTACCAATTGCCTCATAAAAATCATATTTAGCGGCAATTAAGCTATTAATTATCGTTAAAGAACACTTTTACTATAGTGATAACTCTTTCTTTTGATAAAGATTTTTGTTTTATATTTTTTGATAAAGAAGTAACAACTCTTCCTTTTGGTTTCTTTCAATTAAATTTGTGAACTGTAAACTTGGATACAGCTCGACAAACTATCTTTTTGAAAAATGTGTTAAGCAACATGCTTTTTTCTTCTTGATTGTTAGGAAAGTAAGACCGTTTTGATTATTATTTGTGGATATTTGTGAGTTCAAGTATGTTACCAGTTTCAAAAAATATATATTTGTGAGTTCAAATGCTCACAAAATTATGTTGTGAGATTTTAATACATAATGTGTTAAAATTTTGGTTTAAAATATCCAGTTGTGAACTGTTCCATTCAGATGTTACCTATTGCTTGGCATTAATTCTTTGAAACTGCATACTATAACCATAACAATAACTATGGTTCAATTCCAAATAAGTTGGGGCGGGTGATATGAAAACTAAGCAATAGTAATGACTATTCTAAGACAATGAGGAAAAACAATAATGATATTTACAATTTTAAGGTCATTTTTAACATATACATCATACATCATACTATAATAAAAAAGAGATTGATGGAGGTTCATAAGAAAGGAGCCGAAGGTCCTCCATTTGAATTTAGTTAATTATGTTCTTGTATGGACGTGATGTTCAACTTACTTGAGAGTGTTGTTGTTCGAGGCTTTTTGGTATCTTCTATAATGTTTGATGTTGTTCTTTATAACTTCTTTGAATTAAGAAATTTTTATTACTTCTGACCAACTATATCAATGGAGATTTTCTTAGACTTCTTTCTTATACTTAAAATTTGACTCACAATTTTTCTATAACAAAATGAAAATTAAAAAAATATAGCACTTTAAAATTTTGTAGTAATGCTTTGCCTTAAGATAAAATGTTCTTGACTATAGTGTATGAATCAAAAATACGAATATTACCGAATGATCATATGTAAGCTTAATAAAACAGTTCACAAGTAGTTTTACCGAGTTATACAAATATATGGAGCAAAGCTCTTCTTTGCACTCTTATAAAGGATGGAGCCAGAATGTGGATGAGGATACACAATAAATACATGCATGGATCGAAAAAGGTAAACATGGTCATAATGCAATAAGGGGTGGTTTGGTAGGATGCATTAGAAAAAATAATTCATGCATTAGCTTTGTGTACTACTAATACTTTATTTGGTACATTTTTCAAGCTATTTATAATAATGCAAGATTTTGGTTGTGTTTGGTATATAGAGGAAAACATTTTCTGGAAAAAAATGTTTTTTAATTGGTTGACTTAAATTGTTTGGAAAATGTTTTCCAAATCAACTCATTTTCCTCAAATCTAAGGAAAATGACTTCCCTTCCAAAATTAAGGAAAACATTTTCCAAAACTCTACCCGTACCCTGTACCCGACCCTCTCATTCAAAAGAAATAATTAAAAAAATAATAATTTTCTTTTTTTTTAAATTTCAAATATATTTTTATCTCTATCTCCAACCTCCTCATACACACACACACACACACACCCCTCAAAAACCCCCCAAAAAAATTATTTTGAAAAATATTTTAAATTTTATTTTTTACGCCATTCCCTCCCCCCCCCCTCCCACCAAACAAGGTCACCCACGTCCCCTCCCCCATCAATTTTTAAAAAAAAATTAAAAAATACATTTATGGGAAATATTTCAAATTTAAACTTGTTTTTATTTTTTGCGCCACCCCATCGAAAAAAAATTAATTTTTTTTTGGAAAATATTTCAAATTTTAGATTTTTATTTTTATACCACATCAGATTTTGGAACGGTCATCGAGGTCTTGTCCTAGTTCTCTACTCACCAACCAAACATGAGAAAATAAGTTAGAAATCCACTTGTTTTCCAAGAAAATATTTTCTAGAAAAACATCTTCCCTCATACCAAACACACCTTCTATTGGTACATGATATGTATAACTAAATACATGGGAAAACCATGGTATTAGCAATGCAAGGGGTTTTAATGCATGCATTAACATGGTTAAAGTAATAATTACCCCTCAAAGTCTTTCCACGTCCTTTCCACCGTATTTGTAAACAAATGTCATGTTTTATTTTAAATACACCAAACCAAACAATGCATAAGAAATACTCTCAGCATAACTAATACCATCATGACTATACACCATATTCTGCACTATTCTTATACACCTTACCAAGTAAACCCTAAGAAGATGAACTGATCAAGATAATGGGCATACTACATTAGGGAGGGGGAGGGGGGTGGGGGGTCAAAAGAACAAGAAGAAAATTAGAATTTATAACTCTAGAGTCTAGAGTCTAGCTTGAAACCATAAAAGGCTAATTAAAAACTAATAAAGTGAATGCATGAGAATTGAGCTGAGATAAGACATTCCTTCTCAAAGATAAACAGAAGTTGGTTACCAGATCCATATACACAAAAGTTTATCATGATAAAGCATTCAATTAAAAAATTATAGGTAGGACAAACTATAGAGGAAAAACCTTCTCCACAGGCGGCAAATCTTTATCTGAAATAGATGGAGGAGCGCCATCTGGAACGCTCACACAATTCCGAAATCCTGCTTCTTCCATAGCAAGCTTGTCCATCTCACCCTCAACCTAACATAAGAGAAGTAGTCAATAAATATTACCAGAAGTGAAAAAGCCTATTCAAAAACGAAATGATGAGTGAATCAGAAGTTACAATGATGATATCACTTGCTCCCTTTATATCGTCGAGACCATAGAATATTTTTAAAGTATCAGCTTCCTGCAAATGAACAACATATTAATGAGGTCAAACTAATAACAATTTATGTATCAGTTTTCCGGATCCAACAATATGATAATAAAAATATACCGAGTGTATTCCACAAGTGGGTCTAGACAGGGTAGAGTGTACGCAGATCTTAACCCTACCTGAGAGGTAGAGAGGTTGTTTCTGATAGATCATTGACTCAAGAGTGAGCATTTCAAAGCACCCTAGAAAAAGAAATAAGAAGCAAAGAAGCCATGGGGCATTTTCATGGACTGGACGAGAGAGTCTTTCGAACTCCTTCTGCCCTTGGGGCAAAAAAAAATTAAAAAGCATGATAGTTTGCTGAAAAGAAATGAACAATCACTACGACAAAATAGTAAGGCAATCAAAGTACAAGAAAAAATTAACAAATAGTAACAAAAATTAAAGGACGAATCTACAAGAGTAGAGTAGATACTACTACTGATATGAAAAGAAAAGCTAGGCAACACACAACTAGTTACTAAAAAGCTAGGCCACACACAACTATCTACTAACCTCTACCCTAATTCGTGCCCTTCATAACCTTCCATTTAATGTCATGTCCCCATTAAGCTAAAGTTGTGTCATGCCTTGTCTAATCACCTCTCCAATAATTCTTCGGCCTGTCTCTACTTATCCTAAAACTCACCAAAGTTAACATCTCACGCCTTCACACAAGGCATCTATGTGTCTCCTCTTCACATGCATGAACCACCTTAGCCTTGCCTCCCTCATCTTGTTCTCTAGCGAAGATACTCTCACCTTGTCTTTAATATCTTCATTTCTAATTTTGTCTCTCCAGTATGCCAACACATCCGTTCAGCATCCTCATTACCACAACTTCCAATTCTAAACATATGAGTATTTGACTAGCTGATACTCAATCCCATACAACATAGTTGGTCCAACCACCACTTCGTAGAACTTACACAAGACACCGAATACAAGCCTCTATTTCATCCACCTTGCAATTAATAAAGAGAGTGACAACCTTGTTAATTTCTTGATCACCTTGAATTATAAACCCAAGATACTTGAAACTTCATCTCTTATGGATAGCCTGGGCGTCAAGCCTCGCTTCCACGCTAGCCTCATGGGACGCATCCTTGAACCTGCACTTTAAGTACAATTTTTTGGTTCTGCTCAACCTAAACCCTTTAGAATCATTTGTCTCTAAACCTCACGTCTAGCTTTAACTCCATTGTGAGTCTCGTCAATCAGAACTATGTCATCCGCAAATAACATACACCATGACACGTCACCTTGGACATGCCGCATTAATTCATCAATCACCAAGGAAAATAAAAATGGTCTAAGAGTGATCCTTGGTGCAGACCGATCACTACTGGGAACAGTGTTTTGGGAAGCGAGAAGCGGAAAAAAGCGACGAGGGCTTGCTTCACAGAAGCGAGAAGCGTGAAGCGAAGCGCGCGCTTTTTTAAAAAAAAGCGACATTTAGTATAAAAATAAAAAAATATTAAATAACTAAATAGAGGTAATATAGTCTTAGATTGAAAGAAATTACATAGGCAAAAATACTCATAAGTCATAACATATAAAGCAAAATATTAAAAACATAATTAAATCACAAAGATTCAAACTCCTATTCTTCAACAAGGCTGCTAGACTGATCACAAAATAAATAAATAAAAGCAAAGAATTGAAAAAAAAGAAGAGGAGGCAGCAGTCAGTAATTAGGAACAGAGCAGGCAGCAGAGATGAAGAAAAGAAGAGAAGAAGTAGAAAAAACTAGAGTAGTCGAANTAGAAAAAACTAGAGTAGTCGAAACTCAAAGAGATGAAGAGATGAAGCACAGACGAAGATTGTATATTTCAGGAGAAAAGAAACTCATAGAGATGAACTAATAAACATTAGCTAAAAAAGAGATGAACAAAAAGTTACCTGCAGTCGCGGTCGAGGTTGAAGAGAGAGGCAGCCTCAGTCGAGATCGTCAGGAGAGAAAGAAGGGAAAGAAGTATTGTGAAAGAAGAGTCGCGAGGAGAGAAAGAAGGGAAAGAGTCGTGAGGAGAGAGAAGGTTATATTTCAGATTTTTTTTAAAAAAAAACTTAATTTTTTTTAAAAAAACCCTAATTGTCGCTTTTTTTATAAAAAGCGCGCTTTATTGCACTTTTGCCTTAGGGTCGCTTCTCGCTTCTTCATCTGAAGCGAGAGCTTTTTTCAGATCGCCTCGCCTCAAGATAAAAAAGCGCACAAGGGTCGCCTCGCTTTGAAGCGCGCTTTAAGCGCGCTTTTTTGCGCTTTTCACAACACTGACTGGGAAGTGGTCAGACTTTCATCCCACTGTCTTAATCTCGGGTCTTGTCTCCATCATACATCTCTGGCCTCCAAGCATGAGTCTCATCCAGTGTATTGACTGAGATCTTGGCTCCATCATACATGTCCTTCATCATACACCTCTAGCCTGCCAACATCTCCGTAGAACCTTCCTCGAGACTTGTCGTATGCTTTTTCTAAGTCAATGAACACCAAGTGGAAGTCCCTCTTTCTCTCCTTATATTGTTCCACCAGTGTCCTTACGAGATGAATGACCTACATAGTTGATCACCCCAACATGAATCTGAATTAGTTCTCAACAATAGATACGCCCCTCATAACTTTCATCTCCATCACCCTCTCCAAAACTTCCATTGTGTGGTTTCATTCCTGATACTTCTATAGTTATTACAATTATGAATGTCAACCTTGTTCTTGTACAAGGGTACCAGTATACTCAACCTCCATTCTTCAGGCACTTTTGTTCTCTTAAAAATGACATTAAACAACTAGTCAGTCACTCCAAGTATGCCCAGTCTGCACTCTACAAAAATTCCACTATAATCTCGTCTAGCCCAATTGCCTTTCCCCTACTTATCTTATGTATAACACCCTTAAACTCCTCAACCAATATACCCTTACAATACCCAAAATCACAACAACGTGAACCAAAGAATCCCTGAAAATTTTTGGAAAAAGTTGTTGGAGCAGATTTTACGGCTAGGTGGGGTCAGAAAAGAAAGAAAAAAGAGGAGGTGGTTTCTAGTGATTAAAAGGATCACTGGACTAGAAATCTAAGTTCAAAAAAGGTTTACCACACTGCTTTTGTAATAGTGCTCGAAAAACACGAAAATGAAACTTAAGAGCAAGGTTACTAACGTGAAAAAAGAAATAAGAGAGTGCGCTGAGAGATTAAGGAAGTAGAAGAAGGGAAGATAGGGACCACAATTTTTAAAATAAATGACATGGTGTAATCAAAAGAAAAAAAAGAAATGATGTTAATATTTGACACGTCATCTGCTTGGCACTTATGCAGGTGTGTGCATCACTTCCAACTATGAAATTAATATTATGTAGTATCTCATTTTACACAAGATTAGAGGTGTAAAACGTCACTTGTAAAATAAGAGTTTGTACTGACTTATTCAGACACGTTTAGGGGGTAATGTATGTATTTACCAAATTCAAATTTAGACTTAAAAGATAAAACAACTACCTATCTTGGAGAAAAAAATGTCGTTGGAATAGTCTATGAGACTTGAAAGATAATAAAATAAATAAATTTAAAAAATACATAAATGATGAAGATATTGTAATATTTTCACTATATTGTTGTATGGGTAATAATTAATACTCCTTTTGTCTTAATTTATTCGATTCACTTCCCTGGTTAATTAGTCTCTAAAATGATGAAACATTTCTATACTAAGTAACATATTAATTATTTTTAGCAACAAAACATCGACATATTTTAGACCACAAATTTTAAAAAGTCTTTCTTGAACTTTGTGCTAAGTCAAATTACACCACATAAATTGGGATGGAGAGAGTACAGAGATAATGACCAAAGTTGATTATGCTAACCAATACAAGCATTTTCTAAGATAATAAAGTTTGTCCAAGAAAAAAATGAACCGCCAATAACCAATAGGTTATAAATAGTTGGCCAACAGAACTGATAAAATTAAAACTACTTTTCCTTCACTACAATAACATAATCATATTATGGATAATATCAAGTAACTAAAACTGAAAACGATAATAGAAAACCAAATTGCACCCAGGGGTGAAGCATAATTGTTAATGAAATGAGTTGACAACCACGACGTCTAGGTTCAAATCCCAACAGAGACTAAAACCATGATGATTTCGTCTCATCTGCCTTAGCCTTGGTGGATAAAGTTACCTCATATTGTGGAATGTCGTAGGTAGATCGTAGAATTAGTAAAGGTGTCACAAATTGGCACGAACACTATGATTATAAAACATTAAAAAAATCCAAGAAAATATTTTCCTGCACAATTGTTCTAGAGCTTTTACCATTATATTAAGTGAAAACATATTTCATCCTTCATTCTCCCCACTCATTAATGTAGTATTTTTTGTCTTGTAAAACTCATCACTTCCAAATGTTAGGGTTCCAAGTGCAAGTGATTAGTCCTAAATTAAATCTCTTTAATATTGATTATTTTTAATTAGTTAGTTCACTTCTTTTATTTGAATCCATCTACGCAACTTTTAAACTTTTAACAGTTGAATATCTATTAGTTAAGTATAAATGTTGATCCATTAAAATAGTAGTTGTCATGATGGTTAAAGAATGGCAATGGTGAAGGGGAAGAAAATGCTAGTACTGGATTGTGGAAGAACAAGTGTAATATTGATTAGGCTTTGAGGTGGCATTCCACCTCATAAAATGTCATGATAAAATGTCAGTGTCCCATGGATTTGGTTGTTCACCTTGGACATCCTTAATCAAGGGAGGTATATTTGAACCATTTATGTGATGTATTTTTGAACGAATAGTATACCAGAGGGTAAAATCAATATTTTCCACATAGTAAAGGGGCAAATTTGACCCTTCTCCAAAAATACTAAATAGTGGATAAAGTAACAAAGATGATAAGGAACAAAAAGATGACGATAAATATAAGGATCGTTTTCTTTAATTTCATAGAAATCCTATTATTGAATACTTTGCACCAAGAAACAAAGTGACATAGTAATAAATATAAATAAGGAACAAAAAGATCAGGATAACTATATGGTTCGTTTTCTTTAATTTCATAGAATTTCTTATTGAATATTTTGCACTAAGAAATAGAGTGACATAGTAATATATTTAAGATTGAACACAGAGCTCCAAACATTGAGATGACAGTCATAGCAAAAGTTTTAAAATTTGTAGTAATGAATAACTTCAAAAGCAGACCAGCATACTTAACTAAGTACTGATTGAAGATATCAAGTTAACATCGCTTGAAGTTAGTGATATGGAAATCAAACACATACAATAAAGAGAACAAGGTTGCTGACAACTTGACTGCTGCAATCTGAACTTTATCAATAACTTGATATAGTATTTGATCCACTGTTATTTTAATCAAGTAAAAGATTTCATTGGTAATAACAAGGACATCTTGGCCATATACAAGGAGAAACCTACAAAATATGGTTCTCTCCAAAGATACCCAATCATGAATTTTGGATTGAAATTTCGCACTCTTTCTTACCGCAGAGATTTACACAAAATTCTTGGTTTCGACTCTGTTAAGCAAGAGTATTAATTATGAGACTGAATCTCAACTTAAATGATTTGGGAGTACTCTATAGTGTCTTCACATTCTCAAAAAATATATATATACGTCATAGTATCTTTACATTTAACTGAAATAAATATGTTAAGTAGAAAATGAAGAACATTGACACTAACCTGCCAAAATTTTTTGGTCATGTTCCGGTACTTACAGCTTACAAGTGCTCCATCCCTCCGATACGTAAATGCAATAACAACCTGAAAAAAAAATACATCAATGATTGAAGAGTCAAGAAGTGACTCGGCTACAGTAAGGAAATGAGTCTCCCTTGAGCAGAGAAATGAACAATAATTGCTTCATTTGACACTATTTACCCCTGTGTCTTATCCAAAAAAATAGCAATTTCCCGGAGAAGTCTATTTGTTCAGGTGTGGATAGCAGGAAGACTTATATTTCTTGGTTTTTAGATGTCAAGAAAGTCAAGAGAAGATGCGTTTCAAACAAAAGTGATGCTAAAAAAAACAGAAAAAGAAAAAAAAAATCTTCGGGTTGTATTTTAATGACAAAGGAAATTTTAAATGAGTAAAGTGGATGTTCACAGCTCTCCTTGGAAAATCTAATAAGTTCTGCTGATTTTAATGGAAAATCCTCCGTGTGAGAAAGTCTTAAGTGAACTTCATAGGAAAAAGGTTATTCTCTTGCTTTAAAGTTTAGGAATTACAGTTAGGGTGAGAATAGATCTCAACCTTCCTGAATATAGGAGCTAACTGGAGAATGATAGCAACCACAGATAACAATGGAACAGATTTGATTTTTTTCTGATCTCTGATTTGAAATCGGGGTGATTCCTGAAGCTAAAAGCCGTAAGGGTACCCAATTTATGCCTTTTGGCTTATTTTGCTGTAAAAGCACTTGGTTACCAAACACCAAAATAAGCCAAGAAGTGATTAAAAGTGGTCCAAATTTAACTAGCTTTTAATCTCGTCCAAAATCTTCTAAAACATCATAATACTAAGATTCATCTTCTAAATTTTAAATCAAAATGCACAGCATTTTGGACAAATATTGAGGTTCTATTTTATGTTAACCAAGCACAAGATACAATTATGACAAGTTAAGGAATTTTCCAAATGTTGAATCCATTTAAGCAAGCAGATTATTCAATCTCATTAAACTTCTGTTATTCAAGGATGAATAGCTCTAGATGATTGAATCGATTTCTGTTCTACCAAGTGGGATCACATAAACTCATATGGTCAACCAGTATGTAAACTGATAGACACTTAACTGAATAACTAATTTAGAGGTATATCTTTCTCTTACGGGTTCTAGCATGCCAGCAAAAGGCGATCAGGTCTATGGGCCCATGATAGCCACAAAAGGAAACTGATCAAGCAATATGTAAGAAAATGACAAGATGTCAGACCTGATCACCATGTCTTTGTTGCATAACAGCATTTCTCCGCAATGTTTCTCTTGATATCATTCGCTCAGAAAAGTATGTGAGTAACTGAAGAGCAACAAGGAGAAAATCAACTAATAAAAAGCTCATTAATTCACGTCCAAATAAAACATAATCAAGAGCAGTATATTGAGTAAGAAAGAAGACAATCACATAATATCGGCAGTTTACTTTGGAGGTTGGAGAGTGGCTAAAAATCACAGACAGGGCCTTACAATAGCATTTTTCCTCTATTTCGGAAAATGCAGCAATACATCACAGAGGCATTCTACTGTTTATATTGATGGGCCAATGGTTTATTGATACAAGAAGGATGTTCTGTAAGAGTAACAGGAATAATAGGAAAAGAAATTGCAAGTATCAAATAGATCAGGGAAAGTAGGGTTCCCCGACTATTTTTCTTAGTTGCTCTGCTTTCTGGACTAGATGCTACTACATTATAAACTCGTGCATTGCAGATAAGTTCACTCTATGTTGCTTCTCAACATAGTGAAGTACAACAGCTCTGCCTTAGAAACTGGAGGAAAATATGGGCTACAAAATGTTTGAAATGCAGCACCAACACAGGGAGGGCAACAAAGTGGAGAGTAGTCTTCCAACTGGAGACAAAGACACCCAAAGGGAGTCTTCTGAACACTACAAAGCTTGCTTAATCAGACAAGAACACTGCTATTACGGGCATCCTACAGATTTCAACCAACAGAAAAAAAAATAATAAGACCCAAATGATGAAGAAATAGAATACACCAAATCTTTTGAGTCTGTTTTGTTAATTTTTAAAAGTTTTACGAGGTAGAAGTCCTCCTATCTACCTTAGAGTCCATGACAACTGCAGAAGTCTTTTAGGAAATTCATAAAATCAATTATAAATGTAAAGCCCCAAAAAGACAAAGCAGTTAAACTAAATAAGAGTATTTGTTTAAACTAGATAAGAAGTTACAGTGGGTGCCCAGTGAAATTAGAATACAAGCAGGCTTAGATCAAAACATTGAAACCACATTCCAAAGTGCTAAAAAAAATAAACTATGTAAACAAAATATTCAAAATTTTAAATAACAAATATTTTGATGTATAAACTAGAAAAATTATGCATATAGTTAGTGTGTCGGTCTTCCTTCAGCTCCGTACTGTTAATGCTTAATATAAAACCAAGCAAATTCTGTTAGTTTTTTAGATTTAACACCAAGCTGCACCAAATCAAACCATGTGCCAATTTTTTTCTTTGTTGATCAAGTAAAAGATTTCATTGATAATAACAAGGCGAACTTGGCCATAAACAAGTGGTATACCAAAAAGAGGACAGACCTACAAGATATGATTCTCTCCAAAAGACACTCAATCCTCTATCAGGAACTACATGGGTGCACCAAAAGAAAATAAGGGATCGGAGACTACTCCTCAATTGAGCAAAGCTCATCTCCACCCCTTCAAAAGCTCTCATATTTCTCTCGTTCCAAACAACCCACATTAAAGCAAGAGGAGCAACATTCCAAGTTGTGTGCATTCTTCTCCTAGCTCCAGTTCCAGCAAAACATCAACTTCTTCACGGATCATGCCATTGCTCAAGAAACGCCAAACCATCTAAACATACTCTCCCATAACCTTGTGGTCCACGTCCCCACCTATCTTCTTACAAAGGGAACAACTCATGCAGATAATCTTTCGTTTTCTAAGACACTACTGCTAAAATCACCCCTCTAGTAGCTAACCACATGAAGAAACGCACCTTCCTCGGCACCTTACTATCCATACCGAGCCACGTGAAAAACTATCTTCTTAAGGGTCATCTTTATGGATTAGGTGCTTGTTCGGATCCATTATTGAAGGTTTTGGTTTCTTAACCATTATTGTCTAATTTCCTACGTGTATTTATCTTTCTATCCTTTATCTTTAATGTGTTTCTAGAGTTGGGTTTTACTTTTAAAATTTTGATATCAAATCACCTTACTACCACCTCATAACTATCCCACCAAGCTTCACTCTATCCTTGAAATCATTCACACGTAACCACATGTTCTCAAGTCCGAAAAATTCTTGAACGTCTTCCTCTACCACCATCCGACAAGATAGCTGAATGGTCTGCTAACAGCCACAGAAGAGGAACCAGAATCACATTAGGAGACAACATCTCCCAAGAAGTGGACACTACGAATCTGTCTAACCTCAATCTAGCAAATGATTCTTCAATCTAGACCAGCGGTCTCCTCTAAACGAAATGTACACTAAGAATCTGTCTAACTGCGATCTAGAAGACGATTCCTCCAATCTGGACAGAACAGAAACAATTCCATTTGATTCAATTTTTCTGTTCGTTCAGTCAGATTATCTTGACAACCCCTAAACTGAAAAGGAAATCTAGTGGATTGAATTCTGTGCAATGTAGCACACTTTTGTTGGCTAGACCGAGAATAGGCTCAGGACATCAATACTGCCTCAAATGAAACACTCATCATAAAAATAAAAAAAGGAGGGTAGAGTGTAGGACTATTCACTGATAACAGCAATGCTAGCAAAGATGAAGAGGAATAGAAAACAGCAGCAGCGAGGAATCAAGATAGCAGTAGAGGTAGAAAATAAAGAAAGAGAAAAAGAAGAACAAAGAGAGTGACACTTCACATGAGTTAAAGACTCGAAAGATATTTATCTATATTTTGTTCAAGAAAGTTATGCACAACTCAGACGCGGTAAAGGGAAAATCAAGTATCTTGAGGATACATGAAGGAATAATAAATGACTTGTAGTAATCGATAATAAGGATTGACCACAACTTAACTCAAAATACAACCCATGCCCAACAGCTTGTAAAAAATGAAGCAGGTTCTCATGTCATACGCAAACTACTACAACATACACATACAAATATTATTGGATTTCACTTCACCTAATGTAAAGTTGCATAAAAAGAAAGATCAGCATACCACATCACATAAAGGTTCCAGCCCCAAACTCTCCTCAGTTATCTGTCTGTACTTCTTATTCACTTTCCCAATCCTTCTCATATCCGCAAAAGCTGTCCTCACATCTGCAAAGGCCTTAAAGGCACGAGAAAGACAACAATTTAAAAAGCTGCCAAAGAAAATGCTATATAAAAGGATTACTGAGCTCATCTGAACCATGTTATACCCGTGTACCACCTCTCCATCCACATTTAGCTCGAAAGCATGTCCATGTAGCTGCATGCCTATATATCACTCACATGTTTTAGCAATATATTGCTAGAGAGGAAGAAAGCATACATCAAAAGCAAGGTGCAAAGTAAGAAGCTAGATACCCATCCGGAGTAATAAAGAGAGATAAGCTCTTTTCATTTGAGCCCCCACCTTTGCACTACAAAGCAAAAACATTGCATTATATGTCAATATAGGACATTCTTAGCGCCTTACAGATGCAATAATACTAAACAACTTTTAAGAGTTTAAGCTCATAACACCTATTAGTACCATGTTTAATTTATTTCTCAGCTCCATGTACTCCACATGTTTAAGATATGAATCACAATTTTCTTTCTCAGAAAAATATTTAACTACCAGAAGGGGAATCTATAATTATGATTACTTTCATTTCTTCTATTTCGTACAGCAAGTGTTATTCCTTCTTCTTTTTTTTTAAACTTTATTTCTTATCATTCTACTTGACAAAGCAATAGCTCCATTTAAGACTGGTCAACGGAACGGGACGTACCGGTACCGTTTCGGTTCGTCCCGTTTCGGTTGCCTACGGGACGGGATGGGATAGTCTGAACCTGTACACGGAACGGGACGGAACCGTGATTTCGTACCGGTGTACCGGTACCGGTTCATCCCGGTTCATTCCGGTTCCGGTCCGGTTTATTTAATATATATTAATTTATTTTATATTTTATATAATTTATATTTAATTTAATTTTTTTTAAATTACAAATTTTATTTATTTAATATTTACAAGATACAAGTTATAAATATAACTTATAAAATAAATATTAATGAATATAAGTAATAACTTATAAAGTATAAACTTCAAAAGATTTAAATTTTGAAAACTTTATTAGACTTTACTTGCAAACTTAACAACAACAAAAAAATTAATAAAATATCTTTAAAATAAACTTAAGTAAAAATTATAGTATAAATTTAAAAACTATTAATTTATACTTAAAAAATAAAAAAAATAATTATATTTTCGTAATTCCAAAAAATATCGTCCCGTTAATTCCGTCCCGTTCCATCCCGGTCCGTTCCGGTTCATTCCGGTTCCATCCCGGTATATAGTGGAACGGGACGGAACCGATGAATCATCCCGGTAATTCCGGTCCGGTTCATCCCGGTACCAGTCAACATACCGGTCAACGGGTTCCGGTCCGGTCCGGTACCGGTTCATTCCGGTCCGGTGAACCGGTTCCGGTCCGTTGACCAGTCTTAGCTCCATTCGCTTTTAATCACTGAAAGTATTGTAAGAAGTTATAATTTAAATCCAAATTGTTCACCTCCCTAACTCTATTTCAGTTTCAAATTAAATCAGGAATAATTTGTTACACCGACACGGTGATCATTCATGCATTGAAAATCTATTTTATTTCTACATAGCCAACCTGTTATAAGAAATTCAAGTCATCATAGCTCAAATTGCAATCGACAACATAGTCATAGAAAATATAGTAAGGGCAACAACACCTACTGCAATGATACCTAATGCAACTTGAAAAAATGACACATATTTATCAAAGAATTGATCATTATGCATCAATCCTAGACTAGTTAGTTTGGTTGTATGGATTCTCTTGGACCATTCCGCCCTATCCAGTCTAATTCATTCCGCCATATTCCAGTCTCATTGCAAAAATTTATGCAACATGAATACACGACTCCTTCAAGCCTCACTGAACCTGTGGGGTTTAAACATACTAAATGGATACCCGTGGGGTTAATTTTCAGGGTAACGGGCAACTTTTTTTTTTTTGTATTCGAAAAATGTGAAATTATAATATGAAATTTTCAAATCAAGCTTTTTGAAGAATTTGGGATTTCATTTCATGATTCGAAATCAGGAGATATTTTGCATGTTCAAATGCCAATTTTATCACCTGATTTCAAATCGCGAGATGAAATTGCATGTCCAAACGCCTACTAAGTTCATTTAACACTTGATCTTGAATGGATACATCTAACAAGTTTTCAGTTAGACTTCAGTTAGATCCTACAATGATATCAGATATCACAGAGTTGCCCTCATTAAGTCTATAAAAATCTAGAATTGAAGTCAATAATGCAGTTTGGGTTAATCTAAATAGAATATGAGTAAATCTAACTAATGATATGTATAATCATTGTAAAATTGCATAGATTGAATCTCAAACTGCTCCTCATTCATCTTATTTTTCCATTTCTAAACAATATGTTGATGTCATTCTTCTAATCAGGTGCAATAGCAACAACCACATTTATGTCTACATGAACTTAATTCTTACTTTTTCTTGTTTACTATAAGAGCAAGGATGATACAAACCAATATGATTTCAATATTTTGTCATCACAGAAGACCAAAACCAGAAAAATTCTAGCAGATAAGTTTTCCAGGGCAGTTTGCTGATCAAAGTAACATTCTCATCTCAATAGAGAGATTGTTCTTCTAGTTAAACAATAACTGCCATCCCTCATGAACACACTTCCTTCGTACAAAATATTCTTTTAAAAAAGATAGCAGAAGACCAGTTAGGAACTCACCATTGGACAAAGCAACCCATTGTACTGGCCTGGTCCACAAGAACCAATATCTATCCCAACCTGGCTTAATTTCTGCTTCAGTGCCTTCTCGTGGTCTGACTCCGTAATATCCTCCTTTGGGTCTTCCAGCATTACTCCAGAAACTGAAACTATAAAAATAATAATTTAAAATAACAAAGGTGGAATTTTTCGTGAAAATTTTTTGGAATCTTGCAACAAAAAATGTAAATATTCTTATATAAGTTCATTCAGGAAGGTTTTAGCGCAAATATCCAAACACGTATTTTTTTTAAAGATGATGCTTATATTTTTAAAGCTATTGTGCAGACGGCAACTAAATGACAGATTGAAGAACATTGCAAAGTTAAGAAATGACTGCCTCGACAAATAAAATTGAAAAAAAAAGGTACCTGGAGGAGGAATTCGTTGAGGTCTGTATGAGAAGCTTGAAGTTCCGCGATTTGGGGATATGGGTTTTGAAGCAAATGCTGAAAAGATGAGTCTTTGGGTTTTAAAAAGTACAGGAATCGACTTGTATATTGTTGGTAAAGTAATGGATGGCTTGTGGAGAAAATATTTGGAGCCCATTACAAAGTTGTTGGAGTTATTCACTACAATCCTGCGATAAGGAAGAAGAATCATTCCTGCTCCTGCTCCTGCTAATGCTAATGCTAATTTTCAACAACACAAAACTACACTCATCCGTTAGGGGGTTAAGGAAGGGTTTTATGGTTTCTCAATTACTTCAAATTGGTATTTAATGTATTGGAAATGGACTATTTTGGTCCTCCATATTTGCGCCCTTCACAAAAATAGTTCCTCATAAGTTTATTAATATATATATAGTAGGTAAACTTTTCGCGCTTCACGCAGTGGTGAATTACATGAATAATTTACTATTGAAGATTTGATAACATAAGTGTTTTTGAGAGTCTACAACCCTACGATAAATTGTCAAGAATATTTTATCTAAAGAAGAAATTAAATTTGTTTTTATTCTTAAAATGAAAAAGGATTTGATTCTAAGTCTTTATGAATTTTGTTACTCCCTACGATTCAAAAAGAATGTCCCTATTTCCTTTTTAGTTTGTTTCAAAAAGAATGACCCCTTTCCTTTTTTGGCAACACTTTAACTTTAACTTTCCACGTGGCATGTTTAAGACCACAAGATTAAAGGGCATTTTGGTACATTTGAAATAACTTTAATTTAGAACCACAAGATTAAAAAGTTTTCTTTCTTTTCTTAAACTCCCTTTCAAGTCAAACTAGGTCAATTTTTTTAAACGGGGGCAGTATTAATTCTTTATTTTACTGTAGTTGTTCATCCCTGAAGTCTTTTGTAAATATAAGTAATTATTTCATTGTCTATATTTGTATTTTCAAAAGGTGATACAAACATTTTATTCATCAATTGCAAGTGTTTTTCTCCTATTCAAAGCCTCTACATACAAAATCTTAATATTATACATCTCTTGGAGTTCAATGAAATAACGTATGTCGCTCAAATAATTTGGATTAAATGATGTCTTGGCAAGTGTCTTATTCAAAATCATACGCAATCGATAACACTACTTTGATAGTCAAAAGACATATTTTGTTGTTTATGTATCTATAAGGAGATAATTATTTCTTTAATATTTGACTAATATAGATTTATCCTACTTTGAGGGTAATTCATTGACTTCAAACCCAAAATTTGAACCCCAAACGTTTGATTAAGGTTGAGTACAATACTTACCATCCCACTACATTTCTTTATTTTTTGGATGTCACTAAGATTGAATGCTTCGATAAGATAGAATTTTGAATAAACAATTCTCTAAGGTAGTGTGAACCACCATAACTTTTGAACACTCAAAGTCGCTTCTCGGACATCCCATGGATTTTTTACCCCTTGAAAACTCTATAAATATCAAAGTCATGTATTTTACAAGTTTAAGAATTTTAATGTACATGCCCCAATAGTCTAATGATTACATCAAACTCATCATTAACATATCTTTACTTCAACATAATAATCAAAAGCATAAACATAAAAAATAAAATTTAAAACATGTACCCAAAATTAAAAATTAATCATACATTAATGACCGTAAAAAACATACAAGTATCTCTAATAATAAAATGAAACATAAAGGAAAATATCTAGCCCAATGAATGCACATTGTTCCCTTAAGAAAATCATTTCATTCTAGTGCCCGAGGTTTAAAGGAATAAATTCACTCACGACAGAACGACTCTATTCACCAAGTGTTGATAGAAAAACAAGGTGTTAGTTATTCAAGAGCAAAGTACATGAATAGTTAATTGTGCAGAAGAAGAAGAAGAAGAAGTTCAGAATTTTCGTTGTTTTGAAATTAGAAGGAATCCCTCTATTTATAGACAACAAAGTGTAGTGTGAATAAATGTTTATTGTCCCATATCGGAAAGGTCACGACTCTTTGAACAAATCACAATCTTTCATAAAAGTCACAATTTTTCATAAAAGTTGCAACTCTTCATAAAAGTCGCAACTTTTCATAAAAGTCACAACATATCATGAAAAGGAAGGCTAATTTTGGAAATAAATAAGTTAAAAGAGAATCCTGACTTGTGGTGATGTCACATAGGCTGACTTAGGGTTCTCTTTTATATAAATATATGATTCCTACCATATGCGAAAAGTTCTATTTCAACATGTATCCTTACATGGGAGTAATAAATATTTGTATTGAGGGCAATATTATTATTATTTCATATAAACACGTACATGTCCTTCATACCGGTAGTCAAGTGCGTCTGTTATCATTACGTATAAAAGGGTAATTTGATCATTCAATTTAAAATTACACGTGACTTTGATTTTAAGTGAGCATTCTCCACTTTATGCAATTAGATCATTATCGCTCTCTGTAACTATATCATTATCTCTATCACTTCTCTTTCTCTCATACTGCATAAAAAAGTTGCATCCTCTTCTCCCTGTGTAATTGTTGACAACGATATTTTTAAGTGTTTCTAGATATAATTTTTTGTTGATTAATTATGTCATATTTATTTTACACATTCATGCTCTTCATACTACGTGAGAATTTCATTTTTAAAAGAAGTATAAAGATCCGTGTTTTGAATTCTTCAAAATTTTCTCCCGTTTGTTAATTTCATTTTTCGATTGTTTGTGGGTTTAGCTTAATAGTGATTAAGATTTAGAGTTTAGTGCCTAATTAGAAGGAAAAAACATTTGGTGTTTGCTTTTTTTTTTTGTTTCCTATGTATATGTGTTGTTGTGAATTAAATTAGTCTATCAACTTCATGACAATTAATTTTAAGTTACGGATATAGTGGACAACACACCTCTTACGTGTCTTTCCATGTCTACATCTTTCATGATCTTCTGTTTCTGCTCTACTTGTATTTACTGAATAATTTAATTTCTTTGTTCAATTTTAAATTTTATAAGTTTGTCTATATTTATACGAGTTTAGATACAAAAGATTATTTACTTTATGTCTAGCCTTAACTCTTATTTAGCTTCACATTCATATTTGCTTATTGCACATTTGCTGACAATTTTTTTTAGAATTTTTTGAACTCGCCTCCTCGAATAATGTTATGAGATGTATAAAGAAAAAGGTAAGATAATGGAATACAATTATTGGTTCATTAGTTTGTGTTTTCATCACTATTTTTATGAAAATCAAGTTAACCTTGCACTCCTATATCTTTTATTCAATTTTATGTCTTTTTAAGATATGATTTACTAGTACCGAAATAATCCATGAATATGCTTCGTATTGTTTGGTACTATGACTAATAGATTGTCCATTTGAAATAAGTTGTTTTAATATGCTTTTGGTAATGTAGGGAAGAGTTTTACTTAATGTTATTGGTAATTTGGAGCTAACAAAACCTTATGGAGATGATATAACTAAGCTCAAATATAGTCTAATACTCAATAGTGGTGCTCGTACATACAAAAATCAACAATTGAACTATACTTTTAAAAATATTTATTGTGAATCTTCACTCATCAATTTTTGCTACCACGTTTTGATTTTATCACGTGTCAACCACATATAAGTGAAAAAACAGAAAAAGTTTCTGAATTTCAATCTATGGTAGAGTTGTTTTCAAACTTTGGTTATGTGATCACATATTGTATGTGGAATCTTAATATCAGTTTGCACTAATTGATAGTATTATTGAAATCTTAGATTATTGAGTATACTATTTCAATTTCATAAATTGAACACCAAATTGTCAATGTAAGAAAATAACTATATATGACCACTTTAGACAATTCATATGCTCGGATCTCTTTGTGTATTTGTTTCAATTTGAGATTTTTTCTCTTTCACTTTTTGTGTTAAATGCTAGACATGTTGTATTTATGCTTTAGTTTTTTTACCCTCCCCTCACACCTCTCAAATTTTACATTTGAAATTTGAGTATTTTCCTCGAAGTATTTTTAATATATTAAGAAAAATAAAGAAGAAGTAGAGAAGTACTCTAAATACAGGAGGAAGTAGATATGAAATAGAGAAAGAGTTATCACAATGATAGGTACATCGTCCAATTGTGGTTCAAACATTGATATTTCTTCAAAAGCAATTTAATAATTTTTTGTTCATAGTATGAATTATTGAAAAAATGAACTTGTATTAACGTTCTTCATTCCTTCAAAATTTAACTTTGATATTTGAGTTTAGCTTTTGCAATTTTGAAAAGATCGGAGCTTGTAATAAATTGATCTTATTGTATTCAGTTTGTGATAGTCTGATTTCACTTTTAGTTAATCAAATTGGGTCCTTTTTCACTAAGATCATTTCGAAAGAGAAAAGGAATGAGTTTGAAAAGATGGAATGAATTTGAATAAACATCAGAAAGGGTTTTGAGCTCAAAATGATAGAGTTTAAGCCAAAAGTGTTTCAAAATAGAAAATAAAGGGTCGAAACAAAGTAGTTTGCCTAAAGCAAACATAAAGTAATGGAAGAAGAATAGTAGAGTTTATATTTCTTATACAAATATACTATTTTCTTTTCTAATATAAAAGCATCTATATAGGAAATCAAGAGGAAAGAGCAAAGCAAAAAAAAAAAAAAAACTACCAAACACAACTTAAGATTCAACTAATTTGTTTCTTAAGTATACCTAAGGTTGACGATGTCATACACATTATTAGGGACAAGTGGAAATTATTTCTTTCTTGAAAGATTTTTACATGAGAATGATTGCATTACGTTTTATCCATATTAAATAGTTTTGTATAAATAGATTAGCTCCACATTTTTTTGTGCAAGATTGAAAAAAGTTGTTTAAGATATGGTCACCATCATTTGATCATCACTTCATATTCTACGGGTGCTTTCGGTTAAGAGATAACTCCATTGGTCCTGAAATAACTTCATTGATCCTGAGCAACTTCGTCTATTGAGGGAAAGATGTTCATTTTTATTTGTACATAAAATGCATCATCTTTTTTGAATAAATAGTATTACTCCATATATATGTGTATATGTAGATTTTTGTATCTAATGTTATAATGTTTGGTTACAAACAAGTTATCAATTGGAAACTATATAGCATCCATAACTATTGTTCATCATTTAATATTTGATGTTATCTATCTACACTTGAATGCATCAATAAAAATAATATTTATCAATAATAGGCTCGCGCTGACACTGTCCATCTCTGAAGCACCAATTTTCACATGTATGTTTCTTGCAATTTTTAAAAAGTTAAAGGGTAAATTGGTCATTAAACAACTGCATCACAGATGGCTTAAAGATGGATACCCTAAAATTCTATATGTGTTTTGCATATTACTTTCTCTACCAATCTTAACATGTATTATTTGAAAACTACGTAACAAGTATTGTAAAAATCTCAATAACATAACATTTTTTAAGACACATAAAAAATTGATCGATTTTTGAATCTATATGTGCATCATAAACTGGGGCAAATGGAGTAATATACATTATTTGAAAATAACGTAAAAAAATATATAAATTACAATAATTAACAACTTCAAATATATAAAAGACATATAATTTTTTTGATTGACCCTCGAATCAATGTCGCATAGACAAGGATAGATGAGTAACATATATTATTTTAAAATGACGTAAAAGTAATATAGATCACAATAATTAAAAATTAAAAGACATAAATATTCAGTTCATTCTCAAAATCTTATCCGTGCCACATAAATTAGGACAAGAGGAGTAACATATATTATTTTAAAATTATGTAAAAATTACTATAAATCACAATAATTGACAACTTAAAATACCACATAAATTTTGTTTATGCTACATAAATTGAGATTAATAAAATAATATATATTGAGCCCGTGCTAAAAGGGCATCCATGTCTAGTCATAGATACAAAAAGTGGACATTAGTTCCTTCAACTCAGAAAAGAAATATTATTTTAAATATACTGAATAAGTATAAAGGAAGGGAGTGAGTAGTAATCTGAAGTGGTTCTGTACAACTGTAAATTTGAGACACAACGATATTTTTGAGGCTATAAACATAAGTTGACAAAGAGTTTATATGATTATAAGTTCACATTACATGAATTAATTTATATTATCATGATTAACGAAATTACATGTTGATTTAATTTGTTAAAGACGATAAGATTAAAAGAACATTTTTGTCATAACCCAATTTCTTGAGTCACGATGACACATATTATAACCCATCAATAGGTAAGCCAATTCGGAATGACACGTAATGGGTATTGTTGTTCCCAAATACAAACACAATTGTACACGGTCGCGCAAGTAATATAATAGTTCTTTTAGAGTTGGATTTTCAAAGCCAAAGGACTTATGATAAATTTATATTTACTTCAATTAAATTTACAAGTTAAATGTATTTCAAAGAGGGATTTTTAGTATTTATACTACTGATGCAAATAATTAAACTTGAAAGTAACTAACAATAAACCACTTCAATTTCAGTGTTTGAACAGTAATAAGGATAATTTCAGGGTTATAACAAACTAATAATTCATGTAGCATATCTCTTTCAAGGGTATCATAAGGTTATCAAATTATTGATTTACAGAGTTGGTGTTGTGATCATGATCTCTAGGTCTCTAACTATCTATCCAATTGACCGTCTAACAAAATGAGTGAGCGGGGATAAACAAACTCAACTGCGGACATTTATTTTTATTTTGTTTCATAACCAAGAATAGTGTTTGTGTGAGTGTGATTCTTAAATACAAATCTAAACAAGTGATACGAAAGAAAGATTGCACTCCTCGTATTCTCTGTTCTTTCTATTCGTCTCTCAACTAATTTAGTTCAATGATGATCAAACATGAAATATTTAATCAAGACTATAAGAATATGATAATCTAATTCATCTACAACAATGATATTCAACCATTATTCATAGCTACAACCTTAGAATAAAGGCTTTTAACCATGGATGCTAATCAAAAACCTAAAAAAAGGTGTTTTCATGTGAATCCAACAATAAATAAATAATAAACTCCCTTGGTCGCACTTGAAAAGAAGAACCTAAGGTTTTATTTATAGAATATAAGAGAATAATCCCTTCTCATACTTGGATTCGAAATCCTAAAATTTTTGGAATTTCGTCAAGGACAATTCATCAACATAACACTAAGGCTTGCAGTACTTCCCAGGCATCGACAACGTTCCCTTTCTAAATCCGCTTACTTCCAGTTCTATTACCTTTGAGTGCTATTAAAAAAAGAACGAACAACATTTTGAGAGAAGAAGATAAAAATTTAGGAGAGAGGGGGGGGGGTAGAGTGGTGTTGGTGGAAGGAGAAGAGGGGGAATTTTGCTAGATTTTTGTGGAAAGGTAAGAAAGAGTAGTGGTTTGGGTATATTTTGGGGCTATGGATGAATTTGGATTTTGTGTGAGAAAACAGGCTTCGGGGCGGCGGGTTTTGGTGAATTGAAGAGAGGGAAATTTTGGCTTTAGGATTTAAAGGGGTGGGACCAAAATATAGGTTTAGACCAGGTTTCGGCCCGACCCATGAAAGTCTTTTGTTAAGGCACTATGGTGGGGCGGCACACCTGTAGTGCGCACGCCAGTGCCTAAGTCAAACCTGCCCTGGCTAGTTCCTTCTATAACATCAGCCCTACGCGATGCACCTACAATGCAACTAGCCAGTGACTTCAGGAGTTGTGAACTGGTGTGGGGGTTGTTACAAGGCACCAACCTAGGCTAGCCTTGGAATAACGCACCTCTGGGGTACCTAACCCAGTGGATTTATATCCTGAAATTCCTTCATTTAAACGCCTTTACACGTGACGTATACCACATCTTGTTGTTCTTGAACATTAACCAAACCATGTTAGAGCAATAGTGGGTTGCAAGTGCAACCTACGATTGCCAACCACGGACCGTAGGGTTACCCACGATCTATGCTGGTGGTACGTGAATGGCCACCTGAGACCCTTCCCCAGAACCCTTAGAAAAATATTTTTTAAGTTTTGACCCACGCCATGACCCACAGACCTTAGGTTACAGTCTATGGTCCAGAGTCGTAGGCCACTTCCAATTTCAATCCCAATTGCGAACGACGGTTCACCAGGACGGATCTTCGGTCCATCCACGGTCCATAAGTCCATCCACGGTCCGTTGGTACAATCCCTAGGTGACCCCAAAAATATTTAAGTCAAGGTTCGTTTGGTCTTTTCCTTATGGTTGGACAACTACACTACGTTGTTTAATCCATAAACTACGTGGTTTTGGTCAGTTTTATCCTAGAAATATAATTGTGACTTACCTATGTCAGATCATTCATCAAATTTAGAAACAAATTAGAGTGTAAAAGGAGAATGAAGTCAAGAACCCTAGCCCAAGAACACAATAAGGTTCGATCAGTTCCAGCCTCGCAATTGAAAGATTTCTCCATGGAATTCGTCACTAGGTATGTGAGATTTCACTAGTGGGTTCCTTTCGCCCATTAGGTCCCTAAAATTCAGTCAGATTCTTGATTCTCTTATTATTAGCTAAACTTAGGGTTTCTAGAACTTCAGCAGATTAGTTTGAATTAGTTACGTAATGTTCCTAATCAGTTTATCATGATCTTTAGCATGTTTCGGTATAGATTTTTTCTTCACAAATTCAGAACCTAGCTTTGTAGTTCTTTTAGTTCCTAAATTGCACATGCTAGATCAGATTATTCAGTTATACATGCTCCACTAGTTGCATTTTCAGTTAGCATGTCAATATTTGAGCTATCCCGGCTTTATAACATTTCAATTATAATTACTAAATTTCATAATCAATTGGGAGTAACTTAATACCGAGTTGAACTAGGGTCAGTCACTCTCAAGTCCCAGAACTACATGCCCTCGTAGGTTGTAAGTCACATATGTGGGCATCATCTTAGTGGACTTTATACCTTTAGCAAGGTATATTGGGTCCTCTCGGTGAGGCGTATACATCGAACTCCACGTTTAGCTCACATGGTTTTATGTTGGCTATTGGTATCTCCCACGGTTCAGTCAAACTCTATTGCATTGACCAGGTTATATGTACATTTCAGTATTCTGTCTCAACATGTTATAAACTTGGTCATTGTATTTAATTACTTAATGTTCAACATTCTTAGTATAATATCATGTTCATATCTTATCATTGTTCAGATTTATGCTTTGATTCAATTATGATTATTATTCTGCTTTACTTTGTCTTACATGTTCGATACCTTTCAACTATTGACGGATACTCATCGATACATCTTCTTATGATGTAGGTCCAGGTCCTCAGCTTCCGGATCACGCATTGATCGATTCCTGATCTTCAGCTCAGCAACATCACTGGTGAGTCCTCATTCTTCGAGGACAACAAAGATGTTATTTTTCATGCTTTTAATCTTTAGTTTTCATTTTTTGCTAGATTTAGCTGGGGCATGTTCCATCACTTGTAGTCAGTTTAGAAGCTTATTTCAAACATAGTTAGATTCAACTATAGAGTTAGAGTTTGACTTTTTAGTTGTTGGCATGTCCCATCACTTGTAGTCAGTTTAGAAGCTTATTTCAAACATAGTTAGATTCAACTATAGAGTTAGAGTTTGACTTTTTAGTTGTTGTTTAAACTCTCACTTTTCATTTATTTAGATAGTATATGAGTATTTCCATATAATTTCAGATTGTTAATATGATTTAGCTTCCACACAGTATTTGTTGATTCAGTTTGCTTTAGTATGCTCATGATATGCCAACAGGGTTAGCTTGGGGTCACTTGTGATCCTAGGTCCCGTGTCCGCGTCCTGGGGGTAGCTTCAGGGTGTGACAAAATATTTAAACTAAGTCATTGCAAAATAAGAAATCCTACTATTATAAAAGTCATGAGTTGCCTCCCGTGGAGCATCATGTTTAACCTCGCAACTCGACTTGTCTTACAGATCATTCATCATGTAGGACAAGGGAATCTTTATATCGATTTGCATCTTTACCAAAGTAGTGCTTAAAATGTTTCCCACTTACCAAGGTTTTTGAGTTTTTGTTTTTTAATCTATACTGCAGCATGTTGTGTAATTTTTACTGCTTCGAACGACCCACTCCACTTAGACCTTATTTTTTGGGGGAATATCCCAAGTCTAGAGTGGAAAAGCAATACATGTTAGCCTGGTGTCATGACCTAAAGTACACCCTATAACATGACATATAGGATCTAGAGAGACCCTATACAAGCCAGTTATTATGCATATACAAGATAATAGAATCTTAAAGAGTTTAAAAGGAATTTTTGATTCATAATGAGTTTGAAAAATACAATGGAAGTCAAACCTAAGTCTAAAAGACATCTACTATGTCGTGATTGAGATATAACGCATACATCATATACAAAATATGAAATAAAAATACATGAAAGCAATAAAAAAGTCTCGATTCGTAGGACATGAGGATTCACCAATCTTCAATGTCTAAAAGGGATTGCTAGCCACTGCTATGAGAGACAGTAGAGTCTGACTCTATACTAGTGAAATATTGTAGGTAAGAGTTTGTGTTAGTACATAGAATGTACCAAGTATGATAGTGATGCATAAGAATTATGAAATCATGCTAAGGGACTTTATATGACATGCAATGACCAAACTAAATCATAAAATAAAAAGTTAGAGGAACAAGTCGTATTCATGGTTAATGCAAGCTAAGCATCTTTAAAACATACTTGATTTACTTGGGAAGTTTTCCATTAAATGATGTTGACCAAGTGAGCTATAACATAGAATTTGGTGTCTATCCCGCACCGATGTCCTTACTTCCCAAGGTAAGAACCATAATCTTCTAGCTTAGGTGGATACACTAGCTAATTTATATCTAAGATAAACCTATGGTGTCACATGGTTATGGAATAGGGAGATTGCTACTAGAAATCTGACATCTACTAAAGGGGAGCTTCCATATTAATATTATCTCAGTGCAAAACATAAATCCCACAAAACAATCAGTAATCTTAAATTATCTTATTATTCATGCAAGGGCACATCAAGTAGCCAATCCAAGTTAGAATTCATTAGAATAACTCCTTAATATCAATTCATCTTAGGTGAGGAAACCTTTCAACCTTATGAATCCTTTATTAGAGAAAACCCTTTCGCATTCATGTTTTGAGTAGTATGTGAGAAATCATTTCACAAAAACAACATCGTTGCTTCACTGTCATAGCAACCTCAATCATTTTCATCAATTTGATAAGCAACATGCATATCTTCATAAATTCTTCATTCATAGTTCAAAAGACTCATCATATTCTATAAATCATGGGTCATGCATGTATTCATGTAATATCAACTTTAAAACATGTATATACTTCAATTCATGCATAACAAGACATAAAACAATCAATCAGATTATTATTGAAAAGGAACCCATGAAATTAAATAAAACCCTAATTTAAGTTGGAAATTTTACCTTGTAAAATTGGAGAATTTAGGAACCCTATCCTCCGTAAGTGTATACTATCATACCTTGGTGTGAATAGCCTACAAATATTGGTGAATTAGAGACTTGATCTGGAAACCCTAGACTCCTTCTAGCTTTAGAGAGAGAAATATTGGGGAAGAACTTTGATCAACTTTGTTGATTAAGGAGAATGAGTCCAATTGGGTAATTTTGGGGTTCAAACCGTTTATATAGACCTAAGGTAGAGGTAAAATGTAACACTCTGGAAGTTCCATGACTTAGTCTAGAGCCTTACTCTATGAACTAAGCCTTAAAACATTGTTTCTAAGCTTTATAAAAGCTAATGAAACTAATTAGGTAGCATTAGAATCAAAACATCAAGAAACGACCATGACGTCCGGAGACTAGTGAAATTAAGATAGTTTGCCTTGGTGTGTTTTAAGGGATTTAAAGAACTAGATCGAAGTAAAATTTGGTGGAAAGGTTTGAAATACATGTTAGAGTGTGTTTAGAGTCGAAACGTCCTGATACGACTCCCCAAGGACCACCCTAAGAGTCCTTGAGGAGGACCCTACATTTGACCCTCAAAATTGTCTTATGGCAGTATGCAACCACGAGACCAACCGACCTGCCACAATCGTTAGAATGATGCTTCGTCGACGGTGCTCTTTAGTTAAGACTTAGCCTAAGCACCAAGGCTCCGAATTGGAGCCTCTGATCCAAACCACAATTGACCAGTACAGTCCGTGGTTGGATCGATGCGCCATGGACGGGTTTTGTCGATTGGACCCTGATTCACTATCTAGTTTCTGATTAAGTGAGAGATAATTAGTTAATTAGTTAATGAATTAATTAGAGATTAAGGGGTGGTTAATTAAATTAGTTGGGGACTATAAAAGAGTTAGACTTCATTAAACTATCCTAACACTTCATTATTTTCCCAACCCAAATCACTCACACTTCTCTCTACTTTCTCTCTCTATCCCAAAGACCCCAATTGAAGACCAATGTTCAATATTCACTAGGGCTTCAAGACTCAAGTTTGGTTATGAAAGATATTCACTCTTTGGATCTCTTTCCCCAGAGGCTCCTCAAAATTGGTTTCCAAAGATGTCTAATTTCGTAGGTTATCTTTCAAATTGGTTTAATGTGATATTGAATTGAATTATATTGATAGATTATGATTGTTTATTTGTTTATTTTTGTGTTTCTTTAGTCTTTGATATAGTCTCATTAAAAGATCCATGAATGACCCTTTTTTGGTAACTAACATTTTATTAATTACTAGAGGCAAAACAATACAAATCAAGCAGCTACCACAACATGCTTTATTCTCAGCATTTAAACTGCAATACTACCTTCCGACACTATTGTCTATTGCTCAGAATTTCCATTTACTACAACATTTTTAATGCTAGGTGAAACTCTTGCTATAGTCACATAGGCTATCTTTTGGCTATATTTTCCTCCATTTTGCTCTTGTTCTCAAAAATTCTATTATTCCTCTCAATCCACATCCCATAGACTCCTTCAGCCAATATAATCTTGAAAATTTGTGCTATTTTAGTCTTTCCTTTCCCATGTTGAATGAACCATTGTACAAACTGTCCCCATGTCATTGGAGGTACACTATGATGATGTATCCACGCTTGCAACCTTTCCCATGGTTTTCTAGCAAATTGGCACTGAATGAACATATGCTCTATATTCTCTTCTATATTCTTACATAAGACACAAGTCTTATTTACTGCCACACCCTATTTAGATAGCCTGTCTACTGTTGCTAGCTTTTTGTTCAACATAATCCACATTGTGAAGTAAGCTTTTGGCCTTGCTGCATTATTAGACATAAGACATTTCAAGTCAGGTCGTTGCTGCTCCCCTATCATGTGGCAGGTAGATTTGCCTGATCATGCTTTTTTCCTTTCCCTGTATTAGTTGAACTTGATCAATTATATGTTTTGCACTCATTACTTTCCTTATCATCCAGCTTGCTTGATTGCTCACCTGCCAATTGCTCTGTCCCTATATATAGTATGTTTGTATCCATTTGATCCAAAATTTGTCCTCTTTATTTTCTAGATCCCAGCATAATTTGGCCACTGTAGCTTTGTTCCAGACTTGCATATTAATCAGTCCCACACCTCCTGCATATTTAAGACAACACACCTTCTCCCAGGTTATTAGTGCCTTTTTAGTAACATACCAACATTAGACCATAAATAGCTTCTACATAGCCCCTCAATCAATTTGATTATATTTGCAGGAAAGATGAATAGTTGAGCCCAGTAAGATTGCATTCCAAACAACATAGTCTGCACTAGTTGTGTTCTTCCTGCACATGACAATTTCCTAGCTGTCCATGAGTTGATCCTTGCCATGATTTTGTCAATGAGAGGATACCACTGGATTACTGACAATTTCTTGGTAGAAAGAGGCACCCCCAAATACTTTAAAGGTATCTCTTCCATTTTGTAGCCAAGTTGTTGTATGATTTGTTGCCTCACATCTAGATGGACTCCCCCGCAGTAAATTGAACTTTTATTAAGATTTTCTTGCAATCCTGATGCTTGTGAGAATTGTGAGGAACATCTTTGGAGGGCCTTGATAGAATTAAGATCTCCTCTATAGAATATTAACAAATAAATTGCAAAACATGAGTGAGTGATGTCCAATTTAGAGCATTTTGGGTGATACTTGAATGTTTTCTCTTATTTGAGTCCCTTGAGTAATCTACTATGATATTCCATAGCTATAGCAAATAGAAAAAGGGACATTGGATCTCCTTGTTTGAGTCCTTTAGCTGCTGCAAAACTCTGAGTAGTCTTCCCATTTACCACTATAGAATAGTTCACTGTTCTCACACATTGCATTACCCATTGAGTAAACATATCAGTAAAACCCAACCCATTCATCACTTGCTCTAAGAAGATCCATTCTACTGAATCATAAGCTTTGTGCATATCAATCTTTAGCATGCTTCTAGGAGACATATTCTTCCTAGTACATGCTTCGACCAATTCATGAGCTAGCAATATATTGTCTGATATTTCCTCCCTGGTATGAACCCAGCTTGGCTATCACAAATGATAGTATGAATAACATCATGCAATTTTTTTGCTATCACTTTAGAGATGATTTTATATACCACAGTACAACAAGCAATTGGCCTATACTCTTTCACAGTTTTGGGGCTTTGTACCTTTGGGATAAGAGTTACTAAAGTGCAATTGAAAGTTTTATATAATTTCCCAGTTTTGAAGAAACTCCGGACACACTCAATAATATCATTTTTGATGATCTTCCACGTATACTTAAAGAAAAAAGCATTACATCCATCTATACCTGAAGCTTTATCATTCCCAATGGATTGCAATCCTGCATAAATCTCCTGTTCTGTTATGTCAGCACACAACTTTATCCTTTGATGCTTTGTCAATATGAGCCCTCTCTCATCACATGGGCATTTATACTAGGTAGTTTAATGGCTGAAGTTCCCATAAGACTTTTGTAAGATAGCACAAAATCATCTTGGATCTCTCGAGGCTCATACAACATCTTTCCATCTAGGGAAGTTGTACCTCTAATTTTCTTCTTCTGAGTTCACTCCTGTATAATTGAACTAAAATACTTATTGTTTGCACCCCCCAATTGGATCCATTTTTTGTCCTTGATTTCTGTCTTAATGCATTTTCCTCTATCACCAACCAATTCTCCAGCTTTAACAATATCTCTTTTTTCTGATCAATTAATTCATCATTTGACTGACCGTATAATTGATCTTGAATTCTTATAAGTTCTAGTCGAGCCTTCTCAATCTGTTGGCCAATGTATTTGAACTCTTTTCTATTCAACTGCCTTTGTACTAGTTGGAGGGTCATTAGCATGAACCATACCTTCTTCACGTCACATTTTTCATACTTCTGTTCCATATACTCTCCACTAAATCCAAGAAAGAAACATGTTCAGTCCACACATTGAAAAACTTAAAGTTCATTTTCACATGGTGTTGAGTTGTTTGCAATAACAATTGCATGGGGCTATGATCATATATTCCTGGGTTCCCGTACTCCGTAATAACATGTCCTCACTTTTCCATCCATTCATCATTCCCAAAACCTCTATCAATCCTACTTGAGATTCTATCAGGACCACGCTGCTTGTTCTTCCAAGTATAATAATTTCCCTTCCATTGTAATTCATTGACACCAATGTCTTTTACACACTCTACAAAATTTCTTATTTCATTCACAGTCACAGGAGCTCCAGCTAGTCTGTCTGTTAGTGAAAATAAAGCATTAAAATCCCCTGCAATGAGCCATGGTTGAGAGATGCCTTGTGCCATCGTGTTCAGTTCTAACAATAGATTTTTCCTCTACTCTATTGTATTATAACCATAAACCACAGTGAGCATAATCTATTGTCCCTTACTTCTTTCCTTGATCTGGAATTGTAGTAATTATGCAGTACTATTGATTAGCTTGGTTTCATACCAATTATCATCCCATATCCTACTATTAGAAGTTGCATTATCCCCCATCCTAGTGCTTTTACTTTGATCGTCGCTTTCATGTTAGGCTCTTTAACTCTTGTTTCAATTAGACCTGTCAAAGTTATTTTATTATTCTGCAAATAGGCTGTAATCTCTCTCTGCTTTTACCTTTTATTCATACCCCTCACATTCTAGAATATCAACTTCATCAACATGTTTTAGGGGCTCCACCTCTATCAATAGGTAGTGAAGCAAGCTTGATATGGATGAGACTCTCAATCCATTCCTAAGTGGTATAACTGCTAATATAGTAAAATTTGAAAAACTAAAATCCAATTGCTTACCTCCAGCATTAGGTTGCAAATTAATTTAATTTATATCCCTTGGTGTTTGGTTGTTTTGTTCCTGTTCTATCTCATGATTAACCTTCTTAGCAGTAGTGTAAGAGTTGTTCTCCTTTGGTATTTGTTCTGGCACCTTTTCCTGCTCATTCTTTTGCTCCTGTGGTTGGATTGGCCCTTTGTATTGCCAAGTTTGAGTTACTTTTTTCCACGGTCTTCTCTTATTTTGTATATCCTCCTCTGTTGGTGAAACTGGTTGACACTGGTGTCCAATCTTCTGGCATTTATCACAGTATTGAGGTCTCCATTCCAACACTACTTCCTGCATAAATGTTCCTCAATTTGGATCCATAACTTTTATCTGCCGTGGGATAGACCTAGTGACATTAACTTCAATAAGAATTCTAGCATAGGAAATTTTTGTTTGCTTTGTGGTACACTCATCAGCAAATAAAGGGACTCCAATAGCACTAGCCATTCTACTTAGTGATCCCACACCCTAACAGTTATGTGGCAACTTGGGAAAATTCACCCATATATGTATTTCCTCTAAGAAGTCACTACCAAAATCAAAATCAGGACAATGATTGGTTGATTATTGATAGTATATGGTCCGGTATACATTATTTCATTCATGTCACTAAGATTCTGAAACTTGACTATATAATACCCATCTTCATGGAAGTACACATCAGGTTTAGCCACTGTTGTCCAGGTCAGTGTTATATACCTATTCTTGGTATTATACCCTGGACATTTCCCAATCACATATGCAATGAGTGCACATTTCCATTTATCTTCTTCAACTTGTACCTCCTTTTCTTCTAGCTACACTATTGTTTGCCCATTCACTATTTGTGAAGGAAAATAGGACAAGTGCATTCCATTGTTTGCTGCTCGACTGTTCCTAAACATATTAACCCATGACTCCTTGTATTCTCTGATATGCTCCTTCCAGACTTTGGTCTCCATTATCCCCTTCAACTTTAGTATTAAGGTTTATCTTTTCCTCTGCATCCATTGTTACTGTTCCATTACCATCGTCCCCTTTTTCATCGTCAGAATTTTCCAGATCTGAGTTCTCATGTGTTTCTTCATTACATGGTGGAGAATTTAAGATCAATATCTGAGATACTTCAGACCTTGAAGGTGCTCCCTTTTCCATTACAAACCCTTCATCTATAGGAAGGGTTTTGGATTGTTCTTGCCCTCTTATCTCTATTGCATCCACTCGAGTTCCTACTGAGATTTCCATTGTCATTAATGGTATTTTCCTACCTCTTCCCCGTCATCTTCCTCTTCCCCTCACCATTTTCACCTCCTCTGCGCACGTTAACTATCGTACGCTGAGATCATTTAGAGAGAGAGAAAATTTACTTACTATATTGTTAAAATTATGTAGAAGATTGATAGATGATTAGGAATGTTGGAATTGAATATGTTATTTATTAATTTAATATTATATGATGATAGTGATTGTATTATTGGATGAATGTGGTGAAATTGATGGTAAACTCTTGAAGAAGATTCTTGGAAGCCACTGGTAAGACTTTTGAGATGATGATTTCTCTACTTCAATTATGTTGGTCTATTTTTGATGATGATATTCAATTGTAGTATGAATATGTGAATAGAATAAGAAGATGATGATATGATGAATATGATGACATGTTATGAATATGTTGAATGTGAGATCATGGTAAGGGTATGATGATGCAAGGTTGAAGGAGATTCTATTGTGTACCTTATTATTGTGACTATGATGTGTTGATCTCACTAATTTTGGGTTGTGATGAAAGGAAGTTCTCATTCTAAATCTAAAGATCTATTATCATGATTATACAAGGGGTTAGCATTCAATGACATATTAAGAATTGATGTTAATAAAGACTCAAAGACATTTCAAAAAGGGACTTTAGCTTAGTATTCAAAGCCTAACGTAGTTCATAAATATATATATATATATATATATATATATATATAAACATGCATAATTCATCACTAACAATCGAATTAAGATTAAACAATTCAAGTTAGAAAGAAGACCCACGAAATTGGATGAAAACAAGTTATTATAGAACTTGGAAATCAAATCTTTGAAGAACCTCTTGGGGAAAGGAGTACCAAGAGTGAATAGACTCCATACCTTGTGAATCCATTGAGATTGGTGAAGAAAATTCTTGATCTTGGAGCCCTAGAAAAAACTTGATCTTCTTCTTCAATGGGGGGTCTTTGGAGTAGTGAGAGAAACTCGAGAGAGAGAGAGTTTTTGGGTTTTGTGAATTATGAGGTGTTAGGTTAATGCCTTAAGATTCTTCAATACCCTTAACTAACTAATTATAACTGTCCCTAAACATTAATTAATTATTTAACTAATTACCTAACCACCCCTACTTAATACGTATGGATGCAGTGGAAGAGGGGTCAACCAATGAGACCCCGTCAACCAAAGCACGGACCGTCCTGGTCAAACGTGGTTTGGGATATAGAGCCCTAAAAATTGAGCCAAGGCTCCATATTCTAAGTGTGGACCCACGACCACCATTGACGGGGCGTGATCCCATCAACAAGCCGTCGTTTTCCTCGTCAAAGGGATATTGTCTTTGACAACTTTTTGGGCCAATTGCTTGGGTCCTCCTCAAGGACCCTTAGGGTGGTCCGTAGGGAGTCGTACCAGAACTTATTGACCCTAAACATACACTAAGGTGTATCCTAAGCATTTTCCCAAAGGTTTCCCTTCATACGACTCTTCAAATCTCTTTCAAAACACAAAGTCACACTTTCACTCATCTCCGGACGTCGTGGTCGTTTCTTGACGTTTAGACTCTAATACTTTCTAATCAAGTTAAGACTCTAATCATGACGGAAACACTATTTTAAAGCATTATTTACCAGGTGAGACTCTAGCCTAGTGTTTGGATATCCGAGGTATAACAAAAAACCTATGGTGGCACATAGTTATGGGATAGGGCGGTTGCTACTAGAAACCCGACCTCTATTTCGCAGAGCTCTAATCTCAATATTATCTTGGTGCTAAGCATAAATACCATTGAATAGTCATTAATCTTAACTTGTATTATTGTACATGGAATGTCATATCAAGTAGCCAATATAAGCTAGAATTCATTAGAATAACTTCTTAATATCGATCCATCTTAGGTGAGAAAGCCTTTAAACCTTATGAATCCTTTATCAGATAAAACCCTTTCGTATTCAGGTTATGAGTAGTATGTGAGAAATCCTTTCACAACACAACAACATCGTTTCTTCACTGTTAAAACAATCTCAAATCAGTTTCATCAATTTGGTAAGAAACATAGATATCTTCATAAAATCTTCTTTAATAGTTCAAAAGCCTCGGCATATCATGCATTGTTGCACATCAATCTTTCTTTTCTTTATTACATGCCATGTACCCTTATTTTGAGTGGATGGATAGGGCCTCCGGGACTCCTCATAATATCTCTCTCATGTGGCTCCACCTCATATTTTAGGCATATATTACTAATCAAATAAGGGTAAGAGAGATTATTTAGACCTTCTGAGACAACCTCCTGAATGTGTTCCACAATGATCTGCCGAACATTGATAGGGATTTACTCGATGATGGCACAAATAAGAACTGTTGTATCAAGAGACACATCAGTCTAATTCCTTATAAGAATCCCCCTAATATAAATGATGGAATACCAAGTCTTGCTTCAGTTGTGAACTTTGAAAAGTCAATTTGGCCACGTAGGCCTATGGCCTATGCAAGTGTGTCATAAACAATTCTTAGCCCTCTTCCCTTGCCCTTTCCGTGTGAACTTCAAAATCAAATCATTTGCCCCGTAATGTTACTAAGAAGTCACATGAGAAGTCAGTTTCTATGGCGTGAGCATTGAACTCTTGAATTACTATGTAGTTAGCCTTGATAGGCTCATATGTGAAACACATCCATCTGATGGCCTCCAATCACCCATACAAATGTATCATGCTCTCTTGAAGATTTGTAAAGAGAATACCCTCTCCCTTGTGATATTCTTCATGAGAAGGAGGTCATGCAATCAGTGGAATTTAACAAATAGATATGACTCATAGTCAGAGATTTCAGCTGCCAAAACATTTTTTTCTAAACTTATTTGATGTTTTCGACCATGATTTTGCAAATAAAGTACCTATATAAGATGAAAACATGTCAAATGAGTGAAAAGGAATGTAAAGAAATGTATTATCAAGGAATTAGGCCAAATAAATGAGTGAAAAAGGAGTCGAGGGAAAGGGGTCGAAGCTACTATTTTTGGCAAAAATAATTGTCAAAAAGACGACTCATCTAAAGATCATGAGGCTCACCTTTTCAAGTAATTGTGATCAAGGGATTAGACTTTGCGATCACGTAATTCAAAATATAGTACATTATGATTGCGGGATGAGATATCGTGATTGTGTAGAACAATTCAACCCAGAAAATTAAACTTCACTTTAGCATTTCACCGAACAGGTTGTAAGCAACCTTTTCTCATGTCTTTTCACACGAAATGAAACACCCCAACACCCAATGTATCAGATTACACTCAGAATGCAACATCAAACAACACCCCAACCTAATAAAATAATTTTTTCAATCACAAATCATGATCACAATGTAGGAAGAGATTTAACCCTTTTTGAAACTACCTACCAATTTCAAAACTGTCACAACTCAGGGGTTCCCCTTTAGATGTAACAAGGAGTATAAAACCCCAACCAACCTTATAAAACCACTTAGTATATCATAACATAAAGTAATATACCAGCCCAATAAATGACAATATAATATCATAATGAATCACATCTCATAGGAGCGCCTGACCACTTAATTCAACACAGTCATGACATTACACATAGCAATTCAATTCATAACTTATCACATATAAGAGCTCAACATTTCATAGCATATAATGAGGAACTACCTTCACAGTATCAACATGACATCAAAGAGTTACCATGGAATTCTTCTTCTCAAGACTATAACAAGAACACTAAAATCTAAGAAGGCAAATGCACAAATTTCATATAAGTGCAAGTAGACACAAAAACATCTTTCATGGAAAATGATTTTAACATAAACCTTTACCCATACATGCATATATTTAGAAAATAATTCAAATTCACATTATTCAGTATTCTTATTTTAAGAAAAATTACTAACCTCAACTTTGAGTAAGAGGAAAAAGATGAGGGTAGAGGGACTTCATGTCGGCCTCAGCCTCCCACGTTGCACTCTCAACTAGATGATTTCTCCATGTAAATTTTATGGAGGCCACCTCTTTGTTCCTCAAAATTTTGACTTGACTATCTAGGATCTCGACCGGAACCTCTTCATGATAAAGGTTCTCATTCACCCCCAACCTTTCAATAGGGAGAATAGAAACCAGGCGCCTATACATTTCTTGAGCTTGGAGACATGAAATACCGGATGCACCGTGCCTAGCTCACTTGGTAGCTTTAACTCATAAGTAACTTTTCCGAACCGTTGCAATATTTCATAAGGCCCCACATACCGGGGGCTAAGTTTTCTTTTTTTTACCGAATCTCATCACCCCTTTCATAGGTGAATTTTTCAAGTACACCCAATCACCTTCTTCAAACTTAAGGTCTATTCTTCTATTTTATGCATAAGACTTTTGCCGACTGTAGGTTTTTTTCAACCTATCACTTATCATTAGAACATTCTTTATAGCCTCATAGAGTATCTTAGGACCAAGAAGTGAAGACACAACAACCTCAAACCACCCAAATGGTAACCTACATCTCCTACCATAGAGTGCTTCAAAAGGTTCCATACAAATACTCAAATGGTAGCTATTATTGTTAGAGAACTCAATCAACGGCAAATGATCATCCCAACTTCCTTTGAAATCAATAAAAGAAGATCTTAACATGTTGTATAGGGTTTGAATGGTATGGTTCGCTTGACCATCCGTTTGAGGATAAAAAGCAACACTTAGTTTCATCAACCCTTTTTGCAAAGACCTCCAAAAATAAGAAGTGAATTGAACACCTCTATCCGATGTATTGAGTAAAGACATGTTGAAGACTCTTGTGGTCGGTAAATAAGTCCACATGTACCCCATAGAGATAATGCCTCCATATTTTCAAAGCAAACAATACAGACGCTAATTCAAGATCATGAGTTGGATAGTTTTTCTCATGCACCTTGAGTTATCTAAAGGAATAAGCTATCACCTTACCATGTTACATGAGGAAACAACCCAAACCTACTCGGGAAATGTCACAATACACTACAAAGACCTTGGTACCCTCCGGTAAAGTCAACACCGAGCAGAGGTAAGCTTATCTTTCAACTTTTGGAAGCTTCTTTCACAAGCCTCTGACCAATCAAACTTAACCTTTTGAGTTAGTGTTGTCAAAGGAGAAGAAATAGATGCAAACCCATTAACAAACCTTATATAATACCCGACAATACACAAGAAACTTCAAATATTGGTTGGAGCCAAAGGTCTAGGCCAATTCGCACTTACTATATTTAGCAAAAAGTTGATGACCAAGAAACGCAATCGATCTCAACCAAAATTCACACTTACTATATTTAGAAATAAGTTGATGTTCCTTAAGTTATTGCAATACCACCCTCAAATGACCCATATGATCATCCTCACTCTTAGAATATACCAATATATCATCAATGAAGACAATTACAAAAGCATCAAGGTAATTCTGGAGCATTTTATTCGTGAGATCCATAAAATCTGCTAGAGAATTGGTTAAACCAAACGGCTAGACTCAGAACTTATAATGACCATATCTAGCTCGGAAAGCCGTTCTGGAATGTCTTCACCTCTCACCCTAGGTTGGTGATATCCTGATCTCAAATTAATTTTTGAAAAGTAAATCGCACCTTGAAGTTGATCAAATAAATCAACAATCCTAGGGAGAGGATACTTATTCTTATGGTGATCTTGTTAAATTGTCATAGTCAATATACATCCTAAAGGACCCATTTTTTTCACAAACAATACCGGAGCACCCCATGGAGAAATACTAGGTTGAATGAAACCTTTGTCTAGTAAATCTTTTATTTGAACTCTAAAATCGTTCAATTAGGCTGGAGCCATCCTATAGGGAGGAATTGAAATGGGATTTGTGTCAGGCAATAAGTCAATACCGAAGTCTATTTTCCGTTTGGGAGAAATTTCGGGGCAAGTCATCGAGAAAGACTTCTAGAAAATCCTTTACCATGGGGACTGAATCTAAAGGAGGAGCTTCGGAGTCTAAGCCCTTAACCCCTATAATATGATAGAGTCACCCTTTAGAGTTTATCTTATAAGATTTTAGACACAAAATAAATTGACCCCTAGGGATTGAGTTCCCCCCTTCCACTCTAAGACGGGTTCACTTGGAAAATTTAAATTAACTACCCTTGTTCTACAATCTATGAAAGCAAAACAAGCATCCAACCAATCCATTCCCAAAATGACATCAAAATCAATCATATCAAGTTCTATCAAATCAACATGAGTAACTCTATTGGGCAACATTATAGGATGATTCTTATAATCTCTTTTAGCAATAACCGAGTCACCCATCGAGGAAATAACTGAAAAAGGTTTTCTTTGAACATCGGGTAACACATCAAAGTTCATGGACACTAAAGGTTTTACAAATAGAGTGGCTCCAGGATTAAGTAAATCATAGACATTAATGGAGAACACTTGTAAAATACAAGTGACAACATTGGGAGAGTCCTCTTGATCACCCCTTAAGCGGAGAGCGTAGAAATGATTCTTCTTGGGAGCTTCAGGATTGGGGGCACTTGCTTGTGCTTGAGCATTTTCCCTTCCTTGAGCTTTCATCATAGATCAATCCCTCTTTATGTAACCACTCTTACCACAACCATATAAATTACCCGTACGAACTAGACATTTGCCTTCATGTTTTCTACCACAGTTAGCACAAGTACACTTCTCAACAAAAGGACAACTACCTCTCCCTTGTTGAGACTTGGGCATAGACACTTTACCTTTGATGATCTTTGGAGTGTTAGATGGGCCTTGGTTGGAAAACTTCTTCTTAAATCTTGGCTTATCTTGCACTTCAAATCTAGCCTTGGAAGAATTCCCATCTTCGGTCTTGTCTTCGTCAACTCCCTATCAATATTCTTAACTTTTTTATCCTCAATTTGTTCGGCATGAACCATGAGACAAGAGATGTCCATGGTAGGAATCAACATAGTCGACCTACATTCATTAATCACAAGGTCGGATATCTCCGTAACAAATTTGTTCATCTTAGCCCTAGAATCCGCCACTATAGTAGGAGCATACTTGGATAGTTGAGTGAACTTGAGGCTATACTCCTTTATAATCATATTCCCTTGGCGAAGATTGATAAACTCGTGCATTTTCTCTCCCTTAGTTCCAAGGGAAAGAACCTATAAATGAAAGCTGTCTTGGAAGCCCCTCAAGTAATCCAACCTTCTCTAACCTCCCTCTCATTCTTCGATTGTTCATACCAAACTTGAGCCACATCTTTGAGTTGATAGGAAGTTAGTTCCCTTTTTTCTTGGGACATCACACCCATGGCATTAAGCAACGCGAATACTTCATTAGTAAACCCTTGTGTCTTCATCCACGTTTGAGCGAAAGAAAGTAGGGGGATTCATCCTTGTCAAATTCCTTATCCTTGATGCGGTAGTGCTAGCATGGGGGTTCACTTTCACCCTGGTACCCTAGCAACTTGAGTAGCCAACACTTGAGTCAAACTATATATGGCCGCCCTTATATCAAGATTAGACATAGCCCCTTCTTCAATAGGAACTTGAAGGTTTTGAACAACTTCAGGGGGAACTGCCTCATTCACATTCTCCTATTTGCCCCTTTGAGCGTTGTTCTTTCTTGTATTTATTGCTATAAGAACAAGAAAGAAATTAGAAGGAAGAAGACATAGAGCCAAAGCTCTTGAGGCACGGCACAGGAATACCAAGAATATGCGAATTTCCTAAGCATCACATAGCCTCTCATTCATAAGTGTGGCACGCTTCACAATCATGAAAAATATTCTAATTGACGTAGTTTAGTGGGACATCAACCCTAAGATTACTCAACCTCATGCTCTAATACCAAGTTTGTCACGACCTGGAGCACCCCTAGACGTAACCGGTGTCTTTGTCCTTGGAGAGGACTTAGACTAACCCTTAACATTCATAATTACATTTCATAAGTAAAAAATGTGGAAAATTTGTACACAGTGAAGTGTACTTAGACCTCTCACATATCGTACATGGAGTTTATATAGACTCCTCATTTACGAAATATACATAAACTTCTCGATTAGCATAAACATACATTCAAGAGTCTAATATCTTGTATCACATATAAACCATCTAGAGAGTATTATAAAGTTGGGCATAATCCTATACACAAGTACAATATGCCATTATAGGCTTACAACAATAGTCTCAAATGATAAAGGAAAGAATGAGTGTCTTTAGACATAAGAAACATCATAGCTAGAGTAGAAGAATGGAAACATCCCCGAACTTGAGGACTCACCAATAACTTGGGAGAAGTTCCAATTCTTCTTGCAAATGGCCTAGAACTCCCCAACGACCCGAACCTACATTGTTGGGGAAAAGGGAAGAAATATGGGTTAGTACATCACACGTGCTAAGTATGGATTCTATGCATAAAACCATTAATGCATGAGAGAAAGGACATTTTTCTTAAATTATGATTTTTATTAAAGTAACCCAACACGAACATATAATAAGCAATTTAAGGAAATTCAACATAATGCCAAACCAACATGTAACCAACCCAAGCAACACATTGTGCAATGCCCAGAATAAAATACCATAACCCTATCCAAAGCTAAGTATCACCTTAAGTCCTACTTCCTACATACAACATAACTTCATATTTCTTAATATCATTTTCATGCCTTGAGAATCTACATGAAATTCGGTGTTGTACTCGCACACCGAAAAGAGAGGGCTAACACTTGCCTAAGGTGTAGCTATTCATACATAGCTATCTAGGTGGATCCACTAAGCTAGAATCCAATATGGGCACATAGTTAAGGGTTAAGGAGATTTTTTATTAAAACCTTTACTTGCTAGACGTACAGGTTTCCATCTCATGAGAAACCAAATATCTTGGGATCTGGACCTACTAAACATGAAGAAACCCATGTTGGAGGCCATATTTACTAAAGGTGAGACCTCCATCCCATTTTCATGCCTTTTCGGTGCTAAGCATTTATTCCCTTTTGTAATCATCTCATTTCATCATACCAGTTAACTTTATGCTCTTATAGACTCCTATGTAAACATCTTATCATATTAGCTCATAGGTCATCATAAGTGAGAACAATCCTTTCACTTTAGAAACCAATAGCAAGTGAGTAAATCTTTCACTTAACACTTAATTACAATCATGAGAAACTACTCTCAATCATATAATGATTATACCTTATCATGCATACTTACTTCATAGTTAATTCATGTATCTAGGGTTAAGGATGAGGGATACTTATAATCAACATTACAACCACACATTAGAAATACGAGCATTACTATCAAAGTAACTCATATTTCATAGTTGAACTCAAGAAGAATCAATCAACATACCTCCTTGCCCTTTTCGTGAACCTTCATACTTCAATTACCAATAGTATATAACCAATACATAGACAAGGTAAATTCAAGAAGTATAACATATAAATTATTATTCTATGTAATCTATATACTCATCATCTCTCACAATTAACATAGAACTATCATGATATTATGTGTTTAGGGAAGGACAAGGGTTCAAGGAAAAAAATCTCATGTGATTATCAACAATTAGAAATAATTACATAGTTAATCAATAATAAAATATCATAATTCATCATATTTGAATAACAATTTCTTTTTGAAAAGAGAACCCATGTATAGATTGTAACCCTAGTCTTGGGGAAGTTCGAAAAACCATAGTTGAAGGAGCCTCTTGGGGAAAGAATCCCATGCTTGAAAGAAAACATACCTTGAGGATGATTTTGCCCCTCGTCCTTCTCTTGGAGATCTAGTATTCCTTCAATGGAGGTTTGAGTTTTGGAAGAGAGAGACTAAAAGAAGTTGGAGCTAAGTGAGTTTGGGGAAATAATGGGGTGTTGGGTTAGTTAATTGACTTAGGGTACTTATTTAGTCCATAATAACTAATTTTAACCGACCTAGACCCCTAATTTATTAATTTATCAATTCCCTAACCACCCTCACTTAACCATCTTTTAGACAGTGAAGTTGGGTTCCAAACGAGGGAACCCCGTCTACGGCCCATAGACTAAACGACGACCCCACAATGGCAAGCCGTCATTTCAGACAGAGAGGGTGTTTTGATCCTTCTTTGGAGAAAATCTAAGTATGGACCTACGACACCATAGATGGTCCGTTGATCCATCGATGACTCATCGTTTGGTCCGCCGTTTGGCCACTATCAATTTGAGAGTTTTGGGTCAAATCTAAGGTATTCAAAAGTTTCGACCCTAAACACACTTTAATACATTCTTAACATATTTTTACAAAATTTGACTAAATTTTGACTCCTAAAACCCTTGAAACATACCAAGGCACACTAGTGCATTTTTCACCAGTCTCTGGACGTCTTGGTCATTTCTTGATGTTTTGATTCTAATACTTTGTACTTAGTTTGAATACCTTATTTTAGGCTTAGAAACACTATTTTAAGGCTTGGTTCATATAGCGAGGATCTAGCCAAGTCATGGAACTTTTAGAATGTTACAATGGATGAATTCAAGTAATGTTTATGGTTTTTGAATAAATCCCAACAAGTCCAATGAATCTTCTTTCTTTATCAAATCTAAACCCTAGTATGCTTTGATTGATGAATAAAGAATGAGAATCTTGTATGTTTATATGTAATTCATTATTTATTATGATGATATTCTATATGATGCATCAATATCATGAAAATAGGGTTGAATCTATAATAAAGCCTTCAAGGCTATGAATGAAGGCTTTCAATTTGATTATAGTATTATTTTGAATTATTGATACACTTTTGGTGGAGGCACTTAGTTGATTTATAGTCTTATATTGAATTGTTGATTCACTTATGGTGGAGGTGCTTACTTGATTTATGAATTATGATATCGAGTCTTGTTCCTCTTCCCTAAAACCCTAATTATGATCAAGTATGCTATGATTTGAACATGTATGTTATGTTATGATTTGAATACGAATGTTATGATATGATTATGGTAGTTTTTGTATGTTGAATAAAAGGCAATTGTCCTAAACACTATATGAATATGATACGAAAAAACATTCTCACATATTCTTGGTTCTTGATTGATAGGTTGTCCTCATCCTTGGAACCTTTGAGTTATACAATATATGAGTAGTTGAGTCCTTAAATCATTCTTTATGAACTAATGCATAATTCAAGGCATAATGATACTTTAAAGTTTATTGTGCTTAGCACTGAGTGAATATGATTATGAGATGGGTTCCTTCATGTTAATAGTTAGGTTCACACTACGATTTCTCATGAGATGGAAACCCGCACGATTGAAGAATAAGTTTTGTAGAAGCAATCTCCATATCCCATAACTATGTGCCCATATAGGTATTAGCTAGTGTATCCAAGTTATAGACAGGTATGTCTGTTTCACCTTAGGCAAGTGAATCACCTCTTTTTGGTGTGGGGATAGAACAACATATTCCATATAGCTCATATAGTTTATGTCGGTTATTGCTAATCTCCCTATGTTCTACGAATATGAACTAAGATACAAATATGACTTATGAATATCAATATGAACTCTAAATAGGGCTTTTGAGGGGTACTAATTAGTGTAGGTAAGGGTCTGGGGCTTTACCTATGCATTACACAAGTGGGTTCTTTGAGTAGTTCTTGCGTGATTCTTTTATGTATGATGACTTATGTACGATGTTAAGGTTGGTTTCACCTATTACAATATTTATTATGTATGTGATTATACTTTTGTCTTCTTGATGTCTTTACTTAGTATATATGGGGATATGAGACTTCATATGTACATTGCACAAGTGAACTTGAAAAGGGAGTCATGGGTGGTATCTTTATGGTATAATGTTAATTGAACTCAAATATGTAAGATATGAATTATGGCTATGTATAATGCTACTGATGATTATGAATGTCTCTTTATCTTATAATATGGATTTATTATGCGTTCCTTGAATATGCATTATGACTTTTAACTTGAAATAGCATGCTTTAAATAAAAGTCCGTTTGTGCATGTTTTAAGTGGTTTTAATTGCACGATTTTCATACTTAATAAAAATTGATCGTACTAATCCATGTTTCTCTAATTTTTCTACATAATGTTGAGGCTATTAGGTTCTTATTGTGAATAAGAAAGGCTTGGATTGCATCCTCCAAAGACTTTGGTATGTCCTCAAGTTCTGAGGAAAGCACGATGCCACTTATGTTTCTTTATATTTTGTAAAAGACACTTATGTACTTCTTATTATGATAAATTTCATTGTAAAGGAATAGAGTCCCTATTTGAGACTTCTATATAGTACTTAGATGGTTGATGAGACGACGTCTAGACATTCTATTTTCCTATTATGAAAGAATTTGACATTAATTGTTGAAAAGATTTTAAATACCGCATTATTCAATGTCCTATGCAATGATGATTATGCTAAGGGCTTGTATAAGACCCATTTGGGTTCGAGTATTTCGTGTCACGCTAGGGGATTCTCTCGGGGCATGACATTGGGCATACCATAGCACCGAGTTAGATGTATTTTCTGAAGCCTTTGCTTTTTCTCAGGAAATAAGGATTAGGGATCCCTTACCCCGAATGAGCTTTTCATCCGTGACCCTAAGCCAAAATCACCTTATCATATCATTTACACTACAAGGATATGGGTTGGTATAGGGCATACACCTCCCAAATATACGATCATCATAAAGAGCCATAAAAACAAAACAATAGAAAGTAAAAACAATTATTCACAGTCTAGATAAAATCAAGTAAACTAGAAATCCTAAATCAACTTAATATTCCTAATTGTCCCCAATAGTGGCACCTTTTTTTTTTTATGTAGATAATACAGAAAATACACTCAAAACAAGTTTTAAGAGTAAGTGACCATCATCAATAAAATTTCCCAACTAAAAGTTGGTGAGGTGATGAGACCCACGGAGAATAATTTTCTACGAATTGAAAATACAAAGGAGAAATAGGTACCAGTTTGAACCTAAACAAAAAATTTACAATACTATTAAATTTAGAGTGATTTTTCTAACTAAACAAAGGATTTGTCCAAAGACAATATCAAAAAAAGATATAATTTGGATTTTGGGAAATTTGAACTCAATAATCATTCAGAGATCCATTGTAGTTTCAACATATGCAACTTAATCAAAGGTAGGCTAGGTCATCATCAATGAACACTTTTTTTCCTTTGGATCTCAAAGTGCTTTCTCACAAAATCCCCTTTTAATTCAATCACGTTCAATAACATTGTTATACAATACCTTAATCTAAACCCCTATTTTTAGCAAGTTTAGCATTTAACAAATTAAACCTAAATTATCTCTTTTCAGCCTCAAATTTAGGAATCAAAGCCAAAAATGATTATTATCTTAATTCCTCACTTCACAAGTTCTCTTTCAAGCAACCATACAAATTGAAAGCTATACTTCAACATACACTCTCAAATCATAGATTAAAGCATGAAATTTTATTAAATCATAGTCATGAAAGCAAGAAACCAAATATAAAAACATTAGAATGAGAAATCAAGACCCAAATGAATTGTCTATTTCTAGCACAAAACTCCAATCTCAATTATACAACTACACCTATGATTATAGTTATTGAAACCAAGGAAATTAAGGGGGATAATTTTTTTTTACTAATTAGAACACAATCTTCAAATCCACAATTGAATTGTAAGACAACTTGCCTCCAAATCTTTACCCAATCTTCATATCTACAAGTTTTTCTCTCTGAATCTAATGTAAGAAGATAAAATCCTCTCTAGGGTTTTTGCATAGTATGGATGATAGAAGAATAATGACTGCTGGTGAGTATAAAAAGGATTTTTCAAATCAATTTGGTGAAATTCCCAATATTTCTAGGTGGCAGGCGTTTTACCCGTTGCAGTCGCGATGAGTAGTGTCGCTCGTTCGTGTAATCATGGCCGCTGACAACTATAAATTACCCAAGTGTAATCACGACCTCTACTTCACGCAGTCTAGAAGAGCAATCTTTTGACATTTCCACTTTTTTCTAGTTGACCTCTGCTTGCTTCAATTCCACTTGGGTTTTCAAATATTTTATAAATCAACTCTCCATTTGATTTTCCTGCAAATACAAAGGAAACCACATTAGAAGCTCCAATTCTAAAATGAAGCAAACAAAAATAACTATGAAAAATCCTCAAATGAGTGGAAATCCACAACTCATCATGTGTCGATGTCGTATCCTGCATAACTTCAGAAACTTACTATCCTCGACGGAGTTGATCCCTACTATTCACTACATATTAAAGGTATATTCTTATCTTTTATGGAGTCAATTTATTGTAAGTCCTAGATTTGGACCCTGAAAATGTATACTGACTTCCCATATCCCCTTTGAGCTCCTTTGGTTGTGCGTACTATGGTACCATATGATGGAGTCTCATGGGTCCTACCTCACATGCACAATAGGGAGTTAGGTCTATATAATTGGTTATTGATGGTTCCAATGCATACTCTGCACTCATATGAATCTCCTATTACCACTATAGTTGTTTGTTAATTGCACCTTTCTGTTTATGGGGCTGGTTGGGTTATTTTTGTGTTTTCTACCTTTCAGGCTTATGTGAGTTCGGTTAGGTTATTGTTTGAATATATTATGTTCTCTGTTTTTATTGATCTATGCACTTATAGGCTTGTATTTAAGAATTGTGGTTGTTATCGTCTTGACCCTGGGTAGTTGACTTTGTATCTTGTTTGTTTATGATTTGGCTGTTGGCTTGCGTTCCACATACGTTCTTGACTCGGTCTATATTTCTTGTGTCATTCTTTTTCTTTACTACTTGTATATACGATTATCTTTTGTTTAGGTATTTGTGCTATGCTTTACTTAGTACTTGTTGTTTATAATTGTATTATCTTTTGAGCTCAATCGACCGATGCATACTAAGTACAATTTTTTGTACTCATACTACACTTTTGCTACTTGTAGATCATAGTTTGGGTTCTCACCATTGATTTGAATTCGTGCAAAACGACTTCAATTTTCAAATGCTAGGTTAAGCTCCTTGTGTTAGGAGTTGCAAATTTTTAGCTATTTTGGATAGACTTAGTATTTATAATATATTTTGTCACACCCGGATTCTGAAATCCAAACGCAACTGGCGTTGTTAACCTCTCACAGGCCTTTTCTTAGATTTCATCACAATCATGCAGTTAAGTTTGCGTAAAATTAAAACTTTTTAATACTTATTGAAGTGTACATAGACTTCATATAATACTGCATAAGAGTGATAATGTAATGAACTCAAACTAAGCAACCATCTATCAATAGATTAAATAATTGAAATAAATGATCGTAATAATAATAATAAAATAGTTTGACAATTGGCCTTATTGCAAACACTTGAACAAATGTTTGAAATGAAACGCTAGGGAAAACAGCCACTAGCTATATCTAATGTACTAATCTAGAATAATAAAGAGTAGCATCCTCAAACTTAAGAGGACCTACCAAAGTCTGGAGATCGCTAATCCAAACCGCTTCGTTGAGTCTTCAATATTCTTTAGAACCTGCGCCTATAAAAACATTAATAATATATGGAGTTAGTACACACTTATACTAAGTATGGGTGTATGCACATAAACACGTAAGGACTATGCATGATCAAGTAAAGCTCTTCCTAAAGCAACATGCCGTTTCTGGAAAGGTAAGTCACTTAACTTTATTAATTTGTTATTTGCGATTCATGCTATGAGTATGACATGTTCCCATGCAATCAAGGCACACAACTCATTTTCTATATGCACATAAGACCTCTGAATCATTAACATAATTTTAGAACAACTTAAACAAAACTTTATAATTTTGCTCCCTTAGGCCGAGAGCTCCTATTCCCAACCTTAGTTTATTTTTCATTCTTTTATTCTTTCTATTATGTAGTTCATTGATCTCCTTTGATCCTATGTTTTACTTACAAGTGCAATGATTCATTATAGTCCCATGCCTACAATGAATCGAGTAAGTAATTCACAAGACTAAGGAAATGATTTGGCTACCATACTTAAAAGTTAAATATTTCATTCTTAAATTGGGTATGAATATATTTATAATCCAATCTTTATTGGCTATGCCCATTAATTGGTTGTTTACGTAATATATAATCCTTGAGGCATATATTCATACTCCAATATTGGCATAAACCACTAACTTGTTAAAACTTCATTCTTATCAACGTTAATGATTGACATTCTTAAGCTCTTGCTTTACTTAGTTCACTATGAACTTACGTTTATCACACACCTAAAAGGGGTGGTTCACCGGTTAAGGCAAACCAAGTTCTGTGTCTACACCACACCGAAAAGCGGGGTTCACCGGCTAAAGTGAAACCAAGTCAGTGTCTTCCGCACACCGAAAAGAGGGATTCACGGCTAAAGTGAACCGAATACTTTACTGATCTTTAACCAACATAGATCATGTGATCTAAACATGAAATCCGATGTCTCCCCCACACCGAAAAGATGTGGAATCACCTGCCAAAGTGAAATCGAACTTCTAGCATTCTTAGACGGAGGCTTCCACCCGCTAGTACGCCTATGCTGGCTAACATAGTTCGAAGACTAGGATACAAACGGAGAGTACTGATCCACCTTGGTGGTAGCCTCATCTCATGAGGCTTACAAGTGCTGGCACAAGCTCATTGCGAGTCTATCGGTGCTATGCTCAAATCTATTTTAATTTATTATCTCTTAGAGTTTGACTCAAACATTATAAAAAGCTTGCTTCTAGTTATGAGGTTTACTTAACTCTACGGATGACTGGTCATTCCTTTGTTTGCTTGATGAATATGAACTTAAGTCTTACATTATCATCATGGTGCGAGCGAGACTTGTCTAACGGTCTCTAGCACCCTCTTCTGTGAGTATTTTTGACATAATCGATTAAGTGTAATTGAGACTTGTATCACTTCTTTTTACACTCTATATAAGGTCAATTTCATAACTTAATCTTTTAGGTTTTCATTACTCACCTTAACTTGTTCAACCTTTATTGGTAGTTTTGTACAATTCTTTATCAAAGTTATAACTACTTATCCATTGCTATCACGTTCACAAGTTCGTGTGGATAGAGTATGTTGGGAGTTGTCCCATTGATTGGTATACCCTATGTTATGAGTTCATTGATGTAGAAATTGGTATGACTTTACATGATTTCGAAATAATATGATTGGACATAGTTTTGCTAGCCAATTTGTTGGCATAAATCATAATTTCACTAGATACTTATCATAACATTATCACTAGCCATGCCAATTACTTCACAAATACATTAGATAATATACCATGTTAAACAAGCCAAAATTTTACCTTTGATCAGCCTATGATACAATTCAATGAACTACTTATAACAATTTTATCTTCTCGAATACATGTAGGCATTATAACATTTAACATTCATGTAGATAATACCGTATGTATGCGGATCTAACATGTAGGTTTCATTCAACATTATAATCACGGAAACATACATATAAAAGTCAGTTATCACCACATGCAAATAACATGCTCGAAATTTACATCATACAAATTGCAAGAATCGAAAATCGGGAGAACTAGGGAGATGAACATGCGATTCATTGGAAAAAACCCTGGTTTCGATATTCTTGATTTCAAAACCTTTGAAAAGCCTCTTGGAAAAAGAATTACAGGATATAAAACCCATACCTTATGTATAATTGAATATATGAAGATCACATTGCACTTTTTCACGAAAACTTTGAAGAACTTCTTGAAATCGCCTAAGGAGAAATTTTGTTTTTCTTGCGTTTCTTTACTGCTTTCAAGTCATGCTTTTCTTAGTGAATGATCGTGAGTCTAGGTATAGGAACTGAGTATTTATTAATTTAATTTATACTAATTAACTAAATTAATAAATAAATTAGCTAATTTACTAAAACGCCCCTCCTAAATTGAGTAGAGTTAGAAGAACATTGACTTAACCGAAATTTGGAAATTGCTTAGTGGTTTCAGTTTTTACTAATTAACTTAATTAATTAAGTTGCTAATATAATTAATTAGGTAACCTAGGGTAATTACTAAAGTACCCCTAAGTTGTTAGGACCATAACCAACCCTTTGGACCATCCTAGGTTAGGTACTAAGATGTTTCTTAGTTAGTTACTTGTCTAGTGTAAGGATTTCGGTTTTACCATTTAAATTGATTAATTAAGTCGTAAATTTAATTAATTAAGCGACCTAGGTAATTACTAAAGTACCCCTTAGTCACTAGGACCATAACCAACCCTTTTGGACCATCCAAGGTTAGGTACTAGGATGTTTCTTCAATTAGTTACTAGGTTAGTGTCACCCGGTTAGGTCTTAGGTTGTCGGGTGCACTAGTTAGTTTGTTTCGGTTAGTCCTAGGTTAGTTAGCTAGTTAGGTAAGTTAGTTGCAGATTAGAGTTGGTTAGGAATCTCAGCCCCACATGGCTTGACACCCACATGTGCGCCTGCCCCTAACCGCCCTAACCAAATTCTTGCACATGTGCTTGCACATAGGTTGCACATGTGTTGCTGCTCATTTCTTGTTGTCCCAAGGATCCTCACTATATCCTTGGGCACTACTTACTCTACATGATCATTTTAAATAATCATGTTCTATGGTACCTAGGCTTGACACTTGGATGCCTCATACCTAATTGTGGAATCTAAGGAATGAAAATTTTATTAGCTTAGGGTCTTCATTGCAGGTACAATTCCTAAACAGGCTTGAATTGGGGCATTTGAACAGCAAACTATATCTTAATACATAGAAATTGGCTAACACCCTTAAGCCAATATTTTCTAATATGCCCAATATTATGCAATATTGGGCATTGGGATGCCTATGTACCCCAATACCCATCTTAAAAATAAATAGACTCTTCACTAGACGAGTACATTTTCTAGAATTTTACATATTTAGTGACATATTGTTCTTGTTTTGTATTTGTAATAGCTTTGTACTCTTATTTCATTAGATCCCTGATTCCTGATTGATTCCAAGTTTTGGGATGGTTCCTTGTATTACATTTATGTTGATTACTCTTTCTTAGCTTGGTTATAAGTTTTATGCTTCTTTTTGTTGACTTTCTCTTGGTAGACCATTGCCTATGACTCCAAGTTAAGGGTTAGGCTTACCTACTGGTTGGTGTCGTAGGTTTCATCATGACCTAATAAATAGGGTCGTGAAAGGAAGGATGGAGATATGCTAATAACTTATGTTTTGAATTTTTATGCTTGTGTTGAACGCCATTAAGAGCAATAAAGGGAAGACTACTTGTTTGTAAAAATAGAATTAACGATCTAAACTTCGTTACTTATTCTTTTGGCACTTTTTTCTAAGCCATTTAATTATATCTTCCTCCTTTGGTTATAAAACATACATCTCGTTGATCAAATGCTTTCATAATTTCTATCAGACACTTTGGTAGAATTTCAAAAAACACAATATAAAATATTTTTTTTCAGTTCATTTTGATCAGTTTTTCCCTTCTTTTTTCAAATCCACTTGTTAGGAAAGCACATGAATGAGAATCCAGATTAGATAAAGGTCGTGAAAATAGTGTTTCTTTTAGGATTGAATCCAAACGATATGTTAGAATACTAGTCTTGTTTTGGATTATTAGAGAGAAAGAAACATGAATTATGTTGTGAACCAAATTGGCAACAGGAGAATCTACTCATCCATTTAAGATTATTGAGTAGATTGAAATGTTGAGAAGTTCTATTTGGGACCCAGTCCCAATTATAAATTAGTAAAATAAGTCTCGGAGTTAACACAAAAGAGTTACACATTGGAGAAATATGTTTGTTCCTCTCTTCTTCTTCTAGTGTCTAAAAGCTTTTCATTCCAATTCTTATCTCTATCTTAGTTACTTATTATTTCAATATTTCCATTGTAAATAAGTTGTTTGAGTATTGTTATTACGATTCTGTAGTTCTAATCACATTCCAATATACTTATTAATATATTGAGGAATTTGGGTATATTATAATTTTGATAGGATAGAAATTCAATGTGGCAAATGATCATTGGCTAATGACATAAGAATGAAAAATTGCAATGTATATCATATCAATACAATTCTTTCAATAGAGGTGAAGTGTCTCTATCATTGAATAACTCTTCAGCATCCCCTGATCAGGAAGCTGGCCATTAGCGTCATGCTGGGGAGAATTCTGATTCACACTCTCTTATTCATGCCATTAAGCGTGACATGTTTATATGTTGTGTCATTCTTTTATCTATGTAAGCTTATAGTGCCATGGCATCTTGAATCATATATTTCGCTCATTAATTAAGAGCAGATAACTTTACAAATTGCGGCTACAAAATGTTGTGATTGAGCATTAAGTCTATTTCTCCTACCGGGTTCTTAAATGGGTGTTTTCAACCCCATCACTATCGTTGGATGCATTTGCCAACTATAAATCCATATGAATGGTTTATTTTCTCTTGCCAACTAGATGAAATGTTTTATATGATAAGAGGCATTGGACGAGCTAAATCAAGGTTGTTGAATTGTGTGGAGGAGTATGATTCAGAAACTAGTAAACTACTTTGATTAAGCTTCCTAACGCCTTTTATCACATAAAAGTTCCATCCATGAATACTCAAAACACTTCTTACGTGGCATGTTCATGCTCTATAATCTTATCTATTTTTCTTCCTCCAATTGATAAAGTTTAGCTGAGCTGAGGATATTACCTTGTGTGTCACAACCAACAGCTAAAATAACATTCTCCCTAAGGCTAGCAAAACCAAACAAACATCTTTGTGACTTTATTCGCATTCCATATGACGACGTATTTGTCGATAAACTATAACGGTTAATGACATATAACATGATCTTTTTTCCAAACACAATCAGTTCTATGCTAGTTGCCAAAAAACTCCTTGCAAGAGAAGATAAAATCATTCATGGGTATTCATAGTTGCCAGATGCATCCAACAACAACGATGGGCCGAAAAGATCCAATTCAAGAACCTGGAAGGATAAATGAACCTAATGCTCAATTAAACTATTTTGTCGGTGCAATTCGTAAAGCTTCCCGCTCCTAATTAATGAGTGAAGCTATGAGTCAAGATGCCATGTCACTACAATCTTATCCAGAGCAAAGATTGATATAGCATAGATAAATGTCACACCTAAGGGCATGAATAAGACCGTGTGAATAAGAATTATCCCCAGCATGACGCATATGCCCAACTTCTTGATCAGGGGATGCTGAAGAATTATCCAATGATTGAGCCACTTCAACTCGGTTGAAAGCATTGTACTAATTTGATGATATTCATTGCACAATTTCATTCTCATATCATTAGGCAATTGACCTTTTCCACATTGAATTCTTATACTGTTGAAATTATAATTCACTCAAATTCCTCACTCTATTAATAAAAATATTGGTATGTCATTACAACTTTACAATCATGATTGTAATACTCAAACAATAATGGAAATAATGAAATAATAAGCAAGATAGATATAAGAATTGGGATTAAAACTTTTAGACTTTTGAAGAACAAGAGAGGAACAAACATTTTTCTTCAACATGAATAATTCTTTTGTGTTAACTCCATATACCTATTTAACCAATTGATAATTGGGTATGGATCCTAAACAAAACACTCCAACATTTTAATCTGCCCAATTATCTTAAGTGGACAGTCTCATGCACCCCTCCAACAATAGGCCCTCAAGTAGTCAATTTAGCTCACAACATACTTCATGACTCTAATTAGAGTTGTCAATATGGGTTGGCCAACCTCATCTGGGCTAACTCATACACACTTTGAAATTTGACGGGGCAAGCCATGCTAGCCCATTTATTGTGTGGGCCAGAAAATGGTTGGCCCAACCCACAAATGTGGGCTACATGCTTTGCTGAGCCAATTCTCTTTTTTTTTTTTAAAAAAAATTAAATTATAATTTGTAAATATTATCATAAATAACGATAAAACAATATCACACAGTGTTAACGTTACTACTTGTTAATCAAATACTCAATAAAATTATCTATATAATACTTATTAAGTTTGATTTCAAGTAAAAGCATAAATAGCTAAATATAAATATTAATCTAATTATATTCTAATGATCATAATAAAACACAAAATATATGACAATATTCCATAGGGTATGGCCTATGAAGTGATTCGTTAGAAATATATTGGGAATTTTTATTTTACGTAGTAGATCTTTTATAAAAACAATATGTATTTAAATTATAATATTCCAAACTTAACAAGATTTGAGTTTATACTCTTGTTAATTTTAATAATTTTTTGTTTTTTTTATTTTTTAATTAATTTTATTTGGCCCACCGTCTGGCCCTATCCATATTTCTCAAGCCCAAAAAGTCGGCACACTTATTGAGGCCGGGCTAAAAAATCCCTTTTCTCAAATGAGTTCCAAAAATTGTAGCCTAACCCTATCAAATTACGAGTTAGGCTAGCCCATTCCAACAAGCCTATCCCATATTTACAACTCTAACTCTAATGATCCCATGATACCAAATAAGATTTGCCTTCTAACATGTCGTTTCGATTCAATCCTAAAAGATATACCATGTGGCCTTTCTCTAATGTAAATTCTTAACAATTTGCTTTTCCAAACAGAAGGATTTAAAAAATTAAAGGAAATGCTTTCAGAATGAAATAAAAAGAACAAATATATTCTACTATATTATTGAAATTCTACCAAAGGAGCTTGTCAGCATTATGAAAGCAGATGATATCTGAGATGCAAGTCTTATAACCAAAGGAGGAAAAATATTTAAATGCCTCAGAAAGGGCCAAAAGAGTAAGTTAGGCAATCTAGATCATTAATTCTTTCTTTGTGATTTTTACAAAGAAGTAGTATTCCCTTTATTTCTTTTAATAGAGTTCAATACAAGCGTCAACGGTCAAAACATTAGTTTATCATCACCTTGATGAGTGTTATTTTCACTAATTTGTAGACTTTTCGTTCAACAATTAATGTCCTCAATGCCTATTTATGTCTTATTTTGATGATATGTTGGTGTTTTGCAGGTATAAAAGCTAAAGGATAAGGCAAGGATGAACCTACAAAAAAAGGACAAACATTGAAAATAGTGTAAACTCTAAGCTGGCTATCGCCTAAAAGGGTGGATTGCCCAAAAAGTCATACCTCACCCAAAGTGATTATGTATGTTTGATCATATATTAAGGCAGGTTGGCGAACTAATGTGGAAACATTAATTTACTGAACTTATTGGGCGAGTTTGATGTTCCATTGCCGAAGATGATAGACTTTTAAGTTAAATTGAAGGCTTAATGGGTGAACAAGATTGTAATCACTCAGTCGTCGAATGTGAAAGGCCAAATCGATTGAGTTCACCAACTGAGGTTCAAATAGCCTAAAGCTTAAAGCAAATGAAGGGCGATCTCAAGAGAAAATGGTGATCCACTGAACGGAAAAGTGAGCTGGATAAACGTCGCCGATAAGGTCGGGTATGGAATTTCTCACTAATATTTTGGGAAACTATAAATAGCTCAAAGGATAGAGAAAATGGATCTTGAATTTTATCTTTTGAAGAATTCATCTATCAGATTTTTATTGAGTTTTTGAACTTTTTGCCCTTTCTCTTAGTTTAAGGGTTTTTGCAAAACTTTTCTAATTGATAATTGATTGTTGAAATTGAAGTGAGTGTTGATAATTATTTGTTTATCATTAACACATTAATTTCTACAACTTCGTTGGTATAATTTTTTTTCTTATTATGATGTTGTGCTAAAACCCCAAATCTAAGGGTCTAATTATGGGGTTGGGTGTTTATTTAATTTTGTTGGTCGTGTGTCTTGCTCTATTTTACTATTGCACACTTATGGATTTGAGTTATTTAGCATGAGATTAATTCATGGCTTAAGTTTGAAAACTTAATCCTAGTTTAGATCTTTGATTGATGCTTGAAGAGATCAACTGAAATGGGTAGATAGTTTGATGCATAGAATTTACTTTTGATTGTTGTACTTTACCCGATGAAGAAATTTTGGTTCAATTCTAACTGTCATATCTTCTCGATGAGGTTTTGATCCATCACAGAATCCAAAAAGTAGTTTCGAAGTGAGATGGTCTCAACTTGTCCTTATAAAAATTGGGTGATCACTTTCTCCAATATTGTAAGTGTAAGCAATGTCTTGGAGATAATTAGTCAGGTAGAAAAGAGTCCCAACAAGTTGGTACCGTGTAGGTCGTAACGTGGTTCCTATCTCTCATGAATTCCCTTCACCAAGTCATCTCCATCCTTGAAGGCCTAAGGAAGAGCCTATTCATGTGCAATTGATTCTCGAACGAAGCAAAGAATGACTGCCAACTGCAAGATAAGAGAGAAAGCAAGTCGATTCTCATGTGCAGTTGATTCTTGAAATGTAAAATGTTCCGCGAAATACAATTTCCTTTTGTTAAAAGAGAAGAAAACAAAAAAAATCCACTTTCTGGATTATTGTTGATGTAATCATAAAAAGTGAATTTTTTCAGTTTAGGATAAACTTTGATTTTCGACTAACCCAACACCAACTCTTCAATAGATTTCTTGCTGGAAATCCATCCTTTCTGCTACAGAAGTTGCATCTACTTTAAATGATAATTTCTCACCTTCAGCCTTTATACTATGTTACATCAAATCAATGCGATGGTACAAATATTGACCTAACCAAGATTGTATGAATCATCTAAGCTCCAATTATGGTCCAATTTGAACACATCCCAATAACGAACACCTTTCTACTGCAAGGTGAGGCTCTACTCTTCCCTTAGAATCAATTTCGGGTCGGAGGAACAACTAGTCAAAATTCTTAAGCAGCCGAGATGTTGAACAATGAACATTTGAAACAATTCCTGCCTCACCCTTAGATGAGAGGGAAGGTCTATTTGTATCAAATTTTGGAACTGATCTTGAATTCTAAACCAGTTAATGATGCGATGGGGGAAGTTTTTCTTTTTTCATCAATGATGGCCTAGTCAAGGCTCATCTACGCCCAATCCCGATGGGCCTTCGATTTTCCCCTACCCTAGCTCTCTAATCCACCTGTATTCCCTAGTCCTTAAAAGCCCTTTTCAATCCATCCTCAAAACCGCAATATCTATGAAGATGCCCTTCAACTACGAGATAGTGCTTTTATAGTTTCTCTCCTTCCAAACCCGAGGCTGGGTCACCCCCTTCAATTCAAACATCAGGAATGAGCTCCATACTTGAATTATCTGGTGGAGGAGTCGGGGTTGGCGCTTGAATGAACCACCCTTCACCTGATGGATGAGAGTAAAACTGATTCACAGCACGAGTTAGGTCATCCGCGAGCAGATACCTAAAGTGTAAGGTGACCTTCATTGCCGTAGTCTTAGTCTAGAAATGCGCTAGTAAACTATAGAGAAATCAGTGGAGATGAGAGAGATGTGACTGTCAATCATTCTGTTAGCATGCTCAAAGAGTGCTTTCAAGAAGATGGAGAAGGAGAGAATGCACTTACAACCTCTCTCATATTTACCTGCCAAGGAATGACATAGATAGTAGACAATCCTTCCAATCAAGAAGGGGGAGGGGGGAGAAAAGGTACTCAATGGGGATAAGTGATCCCCCTAGGTAGAAAAAGTAAGAGATTGCTCACTTTTGGGAGGTCACGTCCATCCCTCTTGGGCATGGGGACGATGTTCAAAATCCAATAAGTATAATCTACTACCTTAATGAAATCAATATAATAGTAACAAGACAGCTGAAGAGAGGATGACGTAGACAAGAATCAACCTCTTCTCGATGAGGTTTTGATCCATCACAGAATCCAAAAAGTAGTTTCGAAGTGAGATGGTCTCGGCTTGTCCTTATAAAAATCGGGTGATCACTTTCTCCAATATTGTAAGTGTAAGCAATGTCTTGGCGATAATTAGTCAGGTAGAAAAGAGTCCCAACAAGTTGGTTTCGTGTTGATCGTAACGTGGTTCATATCTTCCATAGATTCCCTTCACCAAGTCATCTCCATCCTTGAAGTCCTAAGAAAGAGCCTATTCATGTGTAGTTGATTCTCGAACGAAGCGAAGAATGACTGCCAACTGCAAGATAAGAGAGAAAGCAAGTCGAGAACTTTGAACTTCATTACCGGACAAAATGTCAACCTGTAATTCCTGGAATGAGAGTGGGCGTGCTTCTTCAATGTCGTAGTCTTAGTCTAAGAATGATCTAGTAAACTGTAGGGAAATCACTGGAGAAGTTCCTGCCAAAGGCTGAGATTTTCAGTCGACTCCATCCCCCTTTTTGGGGGTCCCGAACCCTACGAGTAAGTAGAGAAGGGAGGAGGAAAGAGTCCCTGGTGAACCGTCATAATTAGTGAAGAAGTGTAAGCTTCACTGTCCGACAGTATGGAGTACTGACCACAATGAGGGACAGGCCCTGAAGCGAAGAATGGGAACGAGCGAAATCAACATGTTCCGATTTCTGGCCTTGCACGACCGAGGAATTGACCATAGAATAAATGGAAACTGATGTCCAAGTGCGCTCCTCCCCCGCAAGGTACATCTCACACCTATGGGCGTTCCGATTTTTCCGTCGGTAGTTGAATGTTTTGCTATACTTTGATTAATGATCGCATATGCAAATCTTATCCCTAGGCTTCAGCGGATGTTTTTAATTCTTCATCCCTTCATTAGTAGCCTTTCTAAAGTCAACCTAACCGCTTAACTTTTGAAAGGCGCTAAATGGGCCTTCAACCTTAAGCCTTTATATATAATAGAATAAAATTAGATATTTGTATATAGAAATAGAAAGATCGTCTGAAGCATGAACATAATCTCCTTTGTTATGAAGGCCTAGCGAGTTCCATTCACAACTACAAAGGCGATATAACAAGGTCTAAGGCATGTAATTCTAAAACCTAGCCTAAGGCAATAAGTGTCAAACGTAAGAAGGATAAACATGCTAATCTATACAACCAAAGAGGCTAAAAGCCTACACTAAAGATCTCAACACCCACAAAAGGCCCAAAGCTCCAACGAAATAAAGAAAAGATAGAATGAATAACATGGTAATAATACTCAACAAATATATACAATTCTAATTCACATAAAGCATATACTATACATTATTTAAAAATTCTAATTAAGAAAATAGACCGAAGCCTACCTCAAAGTCGATCACACATGCTCTTAATCCATTGTCCATGGTTATGCACTTATGAAATGCCTTTAAACACCGCGATGCTGTTAAATTATTGATTACAACATCATTACAAACTATAGACACTAAATTTACAATAGTTGGAAATAGACCTAAAATAGATCTGTAAAAAGGTCTGAAACAGCTCAAGAAACTTGTGCCCCCAAAATGGGATTAATCTAAGCTCTGGAATGTGCTAAAATTGAACATGCAATAAAATCACCATTAAAGCTCAAAATAAAAATAGGCATCCCCGTTAGGACAGAAATTACCTCATAATAGTAACTTCAAAACTTCCCTGATCACTCCAACACGTAGACATGAAAAACCTTGAACCTACACAACTATAATCATCCCAATCGGAATACTATAACTCAAGAAATCACAAATTGAAAATGAGGGTTGAAGATGCAAATTTGGGATTTAAATAGAAGCAATCTAGTCTTTGTAAGTTAAACACAACCGCTAAAAGTCTGTATTAGCAATACTAGATTTTGTCATTTTCCAAAATCTTTGAACGGACCATCAAGATTATTGCTAGACCTAATGAAAATAAACCAGATATTCTACCGCACTAAATCTGGCGAACCAGGTTCAACGGAACCGTCAAAACAACCATATGAGGTTGTCTCATTAAAAACTGGGTCCCATAACCAAGCTGCATTTTAAGTAAAAATCAACAAAAAGGCTCAGAATGAAATTGAAAGCCTTGGGAACTCTACAAAGGGTTGTTTATAAGCAAACTTAACATTATGAAGCCAACAATACTAATGAAAATTCTCATCCGATCCTGTTTACCAAAATTATTGAATGAAGTCAAAATTTGGCTTAAGTTTCAAAGTAAAAATGCCTAACGACACAAACTCACACCAGAATCCTCGCGTAGCCTAAAATGTCCATTTTGGAGCCAATGAAACTGTTAGAATTGCATTCGATTTCCGTATTCATGAAATTTTAATGGAAATAAATCATTCAAGTTTCAAAGGCTCCAAAACATGAAAACTCGCACAAACCAAAAATAAAGTACCCTACAACTAAATTATCAGTCTTCGCAAAACATAAATGACTTTGGATCTTAACATAAAAGCTCTAAATGTTGAAAAGATTGAAAAATGGAGGAAATGGCTTGAATGATCATTACGCAATATCCACTACTAAAAGGACTTTTTTCTTTAAAATTTGAAGAAGAGTTATATCCTTAAGGCATGAAAAGACGAGGATATCAGTTATGCATGAAACGACAAACTCACAGACACGCTTGTGATCCGAACAACGCTAATTTAGAATTTAGTCTTAGAATAAGATCATAAAGTCCACTTCACAACACCCAAAACTTCTCCAATTCTTTTTTGTGATCCAACTTGCTTGCATTAGAATCAGATTTCCTTGAAAATGCCATATTCATTTGAGAAACCCAACATCAGCGATAAGAATACTCACCTTATCAAAATCTAACATCTTCTTGCAATCAAAAGTGTTTATTGATCCTTAGATATCCTTGACATCTCCAGCACCATCTGAAACGTGCCTACAAGCCCATACAACCCAACCTTGGGAGAATTACATGCTTCACCTCAGCATCGAGAAGTAAGATCTGCCATAACAAGGAACACAGCCCCAAGGTAAAGACAAAAATCCATTCTTGGTACTCAAAATCCAACAAATCCAATGGAGACACAATCTTTTAAACCTGTCTACACTAATCCAAAAGACTATCATTTTGTGAACGACATGATTTCATAGATACCATCTCCAATGACCTACTCCAAGCAATGTAACTTTTTAATAAAACTTACACCTTGAGCGTACAAGATACTCTCCACCACAAATCCTAACTAACCACTCAAGTTTTATGGAAATCAAAATGGTAGACATCGTATCAACATAGTCATCTGGACAATAGTGGCCCAAGGATGCCAACTCCCATCACAAACCACAAAATCTATCAACCAAGATGAAACAAGACCATATCCTGAACAAGAACTATGTAACACTTCGAAAATCCAAGATGTGTTCTAGAGCCTAACATAAGTGTCATAAGGTTTAGACACCGTTTTAAGGTCCAATTTAATGAATATAATTCATTTAGGAAGTCTATAAATCAAAACTTCCAAGATTGTCCATGACATTCGGAAACTAGTTCAAGGAGGTACTAGCATGACTTAGCCTATTTGACTAGCTTTTAGGTGTCAGAAGTTCATGAAATTCTTTGGAAGGGTGACTAACTTGTGTTAGGATTGATTCATGGTTGAAAAGTCCTTGTATGACTCCCCAAGGACCAACTAAGGGCCCTTGAGGAGGACCCTTGCATTTTGGGGTCAAAGACTGCTTGGGCAGTATTCACCCATGAAGGGAAGCGACAAAGCGTGTGTGGATCGATGGGGCGTCGATGCCATCCGTCAACCAACACTTAGAAATTTTGGCTAATGGTTAATTTGTACCAGTCTCTCAACTTACCTACGAATGTGTAGCACAGAAGGTGGTACGGGTTGTCGACTCACACACGAACCATTGGTCGAGGTCTCGTCTGTGAGAGCATGACTTCTCTGTACGTTTTAAATTAGGTACAATTAATTAATTAAGGGGTTAGGTAGTAAGTTAGGGGTTAGGAGACACTTAATTAAGTTAATTAATACCCAATATAAAGACCCCAACCTCATTAAACTAATCTAAGCTCTCATAACTCACAAACCCAAACTCTCTTCCTTCTCTCTTCTCTTTCTCTAGTGAGGAACTGCATTGAAGAACAAGCTACGGGAGGGTTTAAGGGATGAAAAGAGTCAAGTTTCTCCATAAATATTCATCAATTAGTAAGTTATGTGATCTATTTCACCTTTGACCTCTTTCCTCAAAGGGTTCCATTAAATTGATTTCCAAAGTTGAGTTTTCAAGTGGGTTTCATCCAATCTCAAATTGATTTTACGAATTGATTTGCTTATGACTTATTTGGATGTTATGAATATATTAACATGTATTATAATTAATTATGATATATCTTGATGGTTTGGTCTAGTTTGTAGAATTTGACCTTCACCCCTTAACCCTAGGTTATGATCTTGATATGAATTGTTTAATGTTGGTTCAATTGACTTGATTATTGATTGAATTAATACTAGATGATGTTATTGTATCATTATGAGTAGATTAGGATTAATTATTGTCCTATCATGCTAGTTCTTGAGAAGTTGATCTAGGTAATGAAGTATGTTGTGAATTGACCTAAGTATCTTATCTTATGCTATGAACTAGTGATGAATTGTGATATAGCGATGCAATTGGACTTGTTATCATATTGGTTATTGTTGTTATCAAGGAGACTTGGTAAGTCAAATGATCCCTATTCTTTACTTCAAATTATGGTTAATTGTGATTAAGTCATAATGTTTTATTGGAGTATACCTTGTATTAGGATTGATAGGTTGGAATGATGCTGAATTGAAATGTCTTGACTATGATTTGTGAGGTGTTGTCTAAGATTAAATGTTATAAGGATGGTGAATAGTTTACCAATGTTCCTTATTATGAAGTGATATCTAAATGTGCTAACCTCACTTATATGAATTATGACGAAGGGATTATACTCAGGCAATTCTTATTGAGCTGTGATGATGATGAATATACAAGGGTTAGACCCTATGACCTACAATAAGTTATGATGATTAATTAAGACAGTAAAGACATTTCAAAAAGGGACTTACCTTAGCACCAAGTGAACTTGACTATGGGAGGTGATGATTTCCCATAGAGGAAGATTCACCCTATAGTTCCACATGTGGTGTTGACTCCCCAATAAGGGATACTCATCCAATGGATTCCCATAAAAGGAGGTCCCAATTTCCAAGTGGTGTGTAGAGGGATTATACCTATCTCTTAGTTCTTGAACTATATTGCCCCTATAGGAAACTAGCTAGTGGATCAACCTATAAAGTTACGTTTATGTTTGTTTTTACTTTGGTCGGTAGACCACCTTCCATCGGTGTAAGGTTTCACAACACTGGATTCCTCACTTATATCTTGTGGTCTATGTCGGTTAAGTCAAGTGTTCCCTAAACTAAAATAATGTAATAAAGTACAAATCAACTAGGGTGACTTAAGAGGTTTGACTTAGCTTAGGTAGGGGTATGGGACTCTGCCTATGCCTTGCACTAGTTTGCCTTGAGGGAAGCCTTAGGAGGTTGTTCTTATGTATGAATATGCTTATGAAGATATATGATATGTATATGATCAACTTGCACTTTGTTGACACTACATGTTGATTAGTTTCACTTATGAATGTGTGTGGGTCAACATTGTCAAAGTAAGATGATATGTACTTTTAAGTACCATGTTATGTGAAGTAGAATGTTAGTTATGATACGTGTTGGGTTACTTGATTGGGAAAAGTTATGGGGATTTGCTTAGTCATTGCACTTTTTGTTTTGATAGGGGTTGTAGTTAATTGTCTTGCTTTGGTTATGTTGAAATGTAATCCAATTCATGCTTGTTACTATTATGACTTGATGATAGAGTTACTTGACTATATATTCAACCATATGATATGCATATTGACTTTACTAGACTTAATGTTGTTGTTATTGTGATGTACATTCCTATGACTAAATTAACATGTCCTATTGGTTGGTATGGTCTTGTTGAATAAGCATAAAGGTTTTTAATGAATAGTGCATACTCATTGAAATGTCCCTTTTCTTTGCATGATTTCAAAGTATGTGTGCATATGATCTCATACTTAGTACAAATGGTGTACTAACCCCATTTTCTTCCTTTTCCCCAACATTTTAGGTTCCGGTCGTTGAAGGATCTTTGAGACGACTTTGAAGAAGACTTGTAATTTCTCAATCATCCAAGTGGGTAGGTCCTCACTTTCCAAGGGTGATGCCAATATCAAGCTTGTGAAGTTGTTTTAGTTTTAAGACTCTTATGTTCTTTCTCTTTTACATTGATGTGTGAGCTATGTCTAAATTGCTATAATCTTGTTAGATGGTTATGAGATGAGACACTCTTTAAAGACTATGTTCTATCTTTTATATAAACTTATGTGCAATAAAAGTAGAAGACTATGTAATCTTACTATACGAAGGGTCTATGTATACTCGATATGAATATATTATGTGTATGTAGAGGTTTATGTAAACCTCAGTGTAGAAGTAATGAAAAGTTTTAAATTTTTCCGCATTTTTAACCTATGAATGTAATGATGTATGCTAAGAGGCTAGTCTTAGTCCTTAAAGAAATTGACGACGCCAGTTACGTCTATGAGGTGCTCCCCAGATGTGACAAACCAAATCACGGATTCCACAAATCACTTTAACCCCATCATGAAGATGAACCTTCTTAATAAATTTCCATTTCCAACAATATCTTGAATCGTAAGTCATTGATGAGATTTACCACTCTTACTTCAAATCACAAACCAATCTCAAGAACTATCTACAACCCCACTGAGAAACAATTAAAGTAGCAACTAGATACAACAAAGAATCATACCTCCAATTTTTGGCTAGCCATAACCAAACTCAAGAACCACTAAATTAAGAAATACCCAAAAAGATAAAATGAGCAACACAACTTCACATTCGAGAATCCACAAAGGCAAAAAAATAAAGTGGCCAACTAGGACTACCACAAAACTAAAAAAGACTAAACTACCACTCACACAACTAGCAATCCCCAAGCTACTACTAAAAAGGATGACATACAACTAAGGCAACCTTCTAAACCAACTAGGCCCCGCAATACACAAATCTCAACTGGGAAAAACTGGTACAAACACTAGTCAACCAATATTAGAATCATAGTCAAAGCACATAATAAAAGTTTATAAAAGGCAATCAGTAATCCCAAGATCGCCAACACAACAAAACAACCAAGGCAAAGGCGCGGTGAGCCGCGGTGAGCTACTCAACTATTACTCCTATTCAAAGAAACATGGCCTAGTAGATCAACTATTAAAAAAAACCAACAAATGAGGCAAATCACATACAAAATCCTCAAATAAAGATGTCATAACAAGCCAAACAAACCCGAATAGGCATCAAAAACCCCAAATCACACAAAACAGTAACAAAAGGATAAGACCCACAAAATTACATCCAAAGAAGGAATACCTGGATCCTCAGCCTTTGAGTGGCTTAGAAAAACATAAAATGGATCAAGACCGACCTTAACTTGAGCAGTTGAAGTAGAACCAACAACACCAAAGACACAACCTATAACTAAAGGTATCATCAATCAACAAATTGACATAGCTAAAAACCTCTCATCATTGTCCATGTTTGGGACAAAATCTAAATCGATTTACATGATCTCCATAGATACAAAATAGTCCATCCACTATATCCTGAGGAATATCATATGCAGGCGATTCTTGGGAGATCAACTTCAACCCAGGGCACTCTTTAACTAGTTGTCAAACTCTCCATAATTGTGGAAACTCCTAAAGTAGAAGCTTGACATTAAGGATGTGATGAGATATCCTGCCTACCTCTGATAAGATAGGAACCACCCCTACCCATCTAAATTGGAGTTTGTGACAATCTTTTACATAGTGGACTACTTCACCATACTCATATCATTCATCACCATGTGTAACCTGCTATAAACACCTAACTGGAGTAATGTGAGACCCAACAATGACAGGTCTAAGATGGTCACCATGAGAAATATGACTAGAGAATTTACTTCTATAGTACCACTACCTACGTCATATCCGCCTAGAACCTGAGATGCCGCATCATAGGCCTGATAGGTCAAAAAGAGACATGACCCTCACTAAGCTGAATCTTGAGGAATCGAGGTAGTCAATGATTATGTTTGATCTTGGGCTAACCCTAAACTCTCTAAATGCTGAAGAATGACTCTGATTCAATGTTTATTCCCAACTAAGGCCTTCTAACCTGACCATGTACTGAGACTGTTATGCAATATGTTGATGCTCCTTCCATATGCAGTGAGTACCGTGTTCTATCAATCTAAGAAATTGCAGATTCTAAAGAATCTATTTTAGAGGTCAATTGAAGCAAAAATAAATAATCAGTTAATGATGGAATAACCTCCCAACGATATGATACAGATGTCCCCTCACAAATTAGTAGGACTCTAATACACATTTACTCTCAAACAAATGATGTCAGCAAAACTATATCTCTAATACCAACTTGTCACAATCCAATTTCTTGGGTCATGATGGAACCTGCTACACCCAACCAATAGGTAAGTGTAACCATGAGCTTAGAGTCATAGGGAACAAGATACCAAGCGAAAGTTGATAACAAGAAGCGTAAAACTTATAAATAAGCAAAGAAATGGTAATGAATAGAAATGTAATAAAAGGAACAATCCATTAGTTAGTAATCAAGTTTAATCAAAATAAGAGTACAAGGATGTTACAAATACAATAAGTATAGGTTGTATTTGAATAAAATACAAATACTAAGTATCTCTCCCCATTTTTTTTGCTAAATTAAGTTTGCAACGACGTGGCAACTCTTTTATGATTCTTCTGAGTATGGTTCATAAATAGAGAAGACAATTAAGCAGAAAAAATCAATACAAATATATAGGAGAAACACTATTTTAATTACTTATTTACCAAAATAAATACAAACAATTAATTAAAAAGACAAAAATTAAATTTAAACCTACGACTATCCTTCTTGGATCAACGCCTGACTTATTAATCGGAAGATAAATTAGAGCTTGTAATTTTCCGCTCGAGTCAACTTACATCATTTACGAAAGGGCCTATCTAACGCTACCCCCTTTTAAGTTCCTTTATTATTAAGATCCTAAAATGAACTAAGAAAATCATAAAACTAGAAATAACATTAATAGTCTTCCAAATAGGTTGTTAAAGTTAAAGAAAAGAATTAAGCTAATTAAAGTGACCAAAGAGTACTCAAATATCAAGACCTTCACATAATCATTCTTTTATAAGTGACAACCTTACCACGTTTAAGTTAAATTCCTGAATTATTCTAAATCAAACAATTCCACGAAGTTAAATGGAAGTGTAGAGAAAGATAGAATCAATTACATATAAAGGTACCTAAAATAACCAAATACTAATCGTATGTTTAAGCATTATGAGAATCAACAAAAGCAAAACATTTAAAATTGCATCAACTCAAATTTCAAAGAGAATCAGTCAATAACGACACATTTAACAATTATTTGAACATAATTAAAATAGAGTCAAAATTAGGAAATACCAAATTGGTCATAGATGAATATCAATTATACAAATTCTCAAGAATTGAAATTTCAAGCCTAAAAACATAAATGGTAATGAAAGAACTGAATCAACAAATTGTATACTCAAAAAAATAGAATATTATAGGGAAGAGGTGGCACTTAGGTTAGAGGGATATACCTTACGTGGATCTGTCTTAAACACAATAATATCTTGAAGCTTCGATTGATCCGACTACAACTTTTTGGTTCCATAGTTACTAGTGGAAAAGAGATCTGTGGTTGGTTTCTTTTGCCAATGAAGATGGTCAGAGAACAAGGAGAGGGAGGCAGAGGAGCGAAAGGGAAAAGGAAGAGAAAGAGTTTGCTAGTGGTCTTTGCCGGAGCTGGGGTGGAGCATCAGTAGAAACAAGAGACACATCAAAAGGGAACGAGGACAGAGAGGGTGAAGCGGCAATTGGTTATCACCTTAGATGGGGATTAGTAGGGTGTTCCAGTGGTGGAGCTTCATCAAAGTGAAAGTGGAGCGGTGGCCTAAGAGAGGAAGAGACAAGGAGAAGTGGGCGGTGCTTTTCTTTTGGGAAGAAGAAGCGTGTATTGATTTGAGGACTTTTTGTTAGGGTTATAAAAATGGAAAAAGAGTAGGATTTTATCATCGTAGGATTGAGAAGGCTCAACTTAATTTGGATCAAAATAGATCAAAATTGACAAGTTCTTGTGTAGGATTTGACATCAAATTAAATAAAGAATTCTAGAATTGAAATAAATTTGAAAGAATAGGTTATGATTTAAATAATTTGGAGGAAGATTAAAAAGATCGCTATTTAATTAATAAGATATGCTACACATATTTAAATAAATGAATATAAATTTTCACATAAATAAATACATTTTCCACCTGAAAAGACACCTACGCTTTAAAAAACAAAATAATTATTTTAAATTTAGCAATCGATAAATTTAATAATAATAATTTTGTTAATTATGAATTACTAAAGTATGTATAAAATTTATACATAATTGTGAGCATACAACTGAAAAGATAAGTTTTAAAATATATTAATGGAATAGACATATAGAGATGGGTTATAACTCTGTCAAAATGGGTGTCAACTCTAAGTCTAGCCAAAGCAGACAAAAAGCAGTGACTCTACTGAATGCCAGGATCTCATCCTAGTTTTCGAACTCTAATATACTCTGTAAGACTCCAAATTAAAAGTGAGAACCCAAACTATGATCTACATGGAGTAGAAGTGTAGTATGAGTTCCAAAAATGGTACTCATGGTCGACTAAGATCAAAGAAAAGACAAGTGTAAGCAACAAGTAATAAGGAAAGTGTAGCACATATACTAAACATGAGATTACATAACAGACAAGCAATAAGGAGCATAAATAGGACACAAAAAAATAAGGAACCGAGTCAAGAACATACCTGGAATTCAAGTCGACAACCTAATCACAATCAAACTAAGATACAAAGTCAACTACCCCTGGTCAGGAGGATTAACAGCCAAAATTCTAGAGAAAAATCCTATCAGCTAACCGATCAATAACAACAGAGAACATAACATAATCAAACAATAACCTAGTCAGATCCCCATAATCCTGGAAGCTAAAAACAATAGGCATAACTGCCCCCACATACTTAAGGGTGCAATAAAAAACAAGTTTATTGGTGTTAAGCAATGTATATGAATGCAGAGTATGCAGTAGGACCATTAGTAACCAAGTGTAAACACCTACCTCCATCTTGTGAGACTCACGGCTAGATGGGCTCAAAGTGGAAATGGGAAGTTTGTGTACATTGCTTGGGCCTGAATCCAGGTCTTGCAATTAATCGACTACATAGATGAGAAGACAAGAACTTTAATATGCAAATAGTAGGGATCAACTCTATAGAGAATCAAGAGTAGCAAAAATCACGAATTAAAGAACGTCAACGTGTCAGCTAGTCAGTTTAGAACTAAGCATATCCCAGATGTGTGTAGTGTCTCAAGAAGAAAAAAGAGCATGTTAACGATGACTCATAAGTCTCAAACTCAATAAATCTAGTGATGCAACTGGTACGACTCCCATTAAATCCTGTTTTGAATAAAAGTCAAGTGAAAATATTATTTCTCTATAAACAAAAATTTATGAGCCAAGATCATGCCATAAAATACGTGATGGTGAACAACAAATGCAATGCATGCCATCACCAACATTGAAATAAGGCACTAGCAATCAAATTAAAATAATTCTAATCAAACCATGTTATCAAGTAAGAAAGTACTTACTTGTCATCCAAATAGTCCTCAACATGGCCCCGAGCCAACAATATAGTCAAAGATCAAAGGATCAAAACTAGCCCACAACGAAACACAAGCAAAGTGACCCGAAAAGATTCTGAATAAATAAAAGGGGGAGAAAAACTCAACAAACGACGCCTTACCCCAATAATACTTCTCCTATCAATAACTAAGCACATCTAGTGCTAACGTATGGCTACGATGAGCCACCAAGGTCTTAAGCACCATTACAAGATGAACAACCCAATATAAGCCCTACAGGGAGCATATCACAACTACAGGGGCAATAAAATACTCTCCAGGGCATCAAATTCTCCAACATAGCCTAAGCCCATAAGAATCAAACCTAACAAGGATAGATATTCAAATATACACCATAAATGAGGATGAAATATTAAACAAAGGATAAGCGGGAAGCTCCAAAGTGAAAAGTTAAATTACCATATTGTTCTTTACTAATTTGATTAATTATTTAATTAAATATATACATTTTAATTACATAATGGTAGAACTTTAGTCTTTAAGTCCTTAAATAATTAAATTATTATATTCTTGATATATGAGTACCTTGATATTGATTTTAGTTATGCTCATAATTCTCATAATGAAAGAATTTGAAAAGTTGTGATAGATAAAACAATGTATATATCGTCATCATCATATCATATCATATAATATAATATCATTCATATATTATTATTAAAAGTGGAAAAGTACAAAGTTAAAATTTAGATTACTATTTTACCCCTACATTCAATCATAATATTATAAAATATTTAATTAATTAATTATTAAATAGATAATCATATTGTATTATACTAAATCCTAAAACAGAGAAGGTATTTAATTAAATTACCATAATTCGTTCTTTTAAAAAACAATGCATTAATTTTCTTAGTTACTCTCAAAAGTATAAGAGTATTAAGGGTTACTTTATATGGTTCAATTATATGGATTAGATTCAAAACCAGGTGTAATGTATTCTTTCCAAATCAATGCATCGATTCTCTTAATTAATGTAAAAAAAATGAATAAGAAATTTGAAAAGTTACCTATCATGTATAATTATTGATATGCTCAAATTACACCTCCTTAAATAAGCATGAACAATCGTTATCAAGTAAAGAACCCAACTGGTAGGTCGGGGTCGATCCCACCAGGACTATGGTTTAGACTTAACTTTAACCCACAACTATATTCTCTTAGTCAAAGTATTTCCGAAACAAGTAAGTACAAAGGGGGGGGGGATTTGTGAAACAAATTCCTAAGATTATGTAATTATAGAGTAAGCAAGAGCTAACCTCGGTTATTATCAAGATGAGAAAGTAACTAGGGTATACGTGTTCCCCACAAGTTCATAACGCGGTAATACTAGTAATAGAAATCCTTTCCTAGTGTATTTCATGCAGAGTTATAAGTTATGTATCTTTACATCCTTGGTCCAACATCTAGAGAATTTCACCTCGCACCTTGTTCCGATTATGTGTGTATAATTTACTAACCCATACCTTTACGTCATATTAGGCATCACATTGATGTATGACTTAGTTTTCACCCTCGCACCAATCGACGCTAGACTATTAGATAGTATCACACTAGATCTATGTTTAATTTTTTTCTTATTAACTACATCCTTTTTCGGCAAGTAGCAACAAGGCAAGTTTTAACATTTACAATCGCTAAATAGACTTCTAAACGAAAAAAATTATCAATGCATGCAAAACACTATTCAAAGATTGCTTAATTACTATTTATACGTTGTTAATCACTCATAAGTCCAAAACCCTAGTACGCATAAAGGACCAAAGATCCGGAATGAAGAAAATATAGAATGAGAAGCAAGATAACTAATAACTGGCAAATAGAATCCTAAATCACATGCAATCTATATTATACATTATCTAAAAAGCCCAATCAAGAAAATAAATTGAAGCCTACATCAAAGGCTATCATGCGCGCTTGAAATCCATTACAAATGACTAATCCATTTCTGAAATGCCTCTAAATATAGTCACACTATCAATTTATTGACCAAAACCTCATTGCATATGTTTAGACACTAGATTTTCAGTAAATGGAAATGGAACCAAACTTGAGTGAATTGGGAATGTGGGACCTACATTGGAAATATAAAATTGATTCCATCAAACGGTCCTAAATATTACAAGGAACTTGTGCCCTGAAAATGGACTCAAATCCGACCATGGAAATGGGCAAAAACTACACATGCAATAAAACTACCATAAACCTCAAAGATCATGCTTAGCAGCCCCTTTGGGTAGAAGTTTCCTCAGAATGATGACTTCCAAGATTCCCCAATTTCTCAATCATGTAGCCACGCAAAAATCTGAACTAGCACAACTGAAATCAGCTTAATATCAGCTCTATAGCTCATGAAATTGCATTTTGAAAATGAGGGGCGAATTTAAATTTTTGAGATTTAAATAGCAGCAATTTGGTCACGAAAAGTCAAATCTGGACCTAAAAGCCTAAATTATTGTAGCTAAACATCTGCACCAGCAATACCGGACTTTTCTATTTTTGTAAAATCTCTGAACGAACCCTTAAGATTAATTTAGGACCTAATGAACCATCTATGATGCCACACTAAATTTAGCAATCCAAACTTAATGAGGTCATTGAAACTTTTATCCAAGGTCATCTTAATGAAAAGTGAGTCCCACACTCAAGCTCCATTGTAATCCAAAATCCACAAAGAGGCTTTAAACAAAACTGGAAGCATTGGGATTTGTATGAAAGGTTGTTCTTAACCATACTCGACCTGCCAGAGCTAAGCGTTGAAATAATTCTCATGTACGCATGCTTATGAATAATGTTAACTGAAGTCAAACTTTGGCTTAAGAATCAATATTAAAAGGCCTAACGACACAAACTTGCGCAGAAAGCGCTGAGCCCCGAACCAACCATGCTCTCAGCTTAAAATGACCCTTTTGGAGGTGATTAAACCGTTAATATTGCATATCCGGACAATGTTCTTGAAATTTTACCAAAGTCAACCATTCATGTTTTAAAGGGTAAACAATATGGGAACTTTCATAAAACACAAAATAACAATCTGACAACTAAAATGTCAGTCCCAGCAGGTCATAAATAACTTATCATTTCTACAAAAAATCTCTAAATGCCAAAAATATATGAAAATGGAGGAAATGTGTTAATTAAATTACGCTTTAAAACAACATTCTTTATTCTTTTCTTGTGAAATGTGTTGATTAAATTCAAAAGTTCATTTGATTGTCATAAAAAAATCACCAATGGCATTGTCTTTTGATCATTATACATGACAACAAACTTTATCTCCTTTTAACTCTTTTACTCACTTGTACATTATTCTAACCACATTCTCTGTGTCTTTCTATTAGACCGTACCTTTTCAAACAAAAAAGACTAGCCTTCTCCACAAATATTTTTCTATGTTTGCACTTTTTTACTACAACATTCCATAAAGTCATTGCGTCAACACTAGTTGATAATGGATATTATACATTGAAGTCTATCAAAACTAACTACATTTCTCAACAAAGAAACCTTCATATATAACATGTGGATTTCCTGTGGTCAAGATTTTGTATGATTTTATATATAGTTGTGGTATCTTTTTGAATCACTTAAGAAGTTTGATGTAATTCTTATTGTGGAGGCACAACAAAGAGGACATAGAACGTAATCAGTGGATTAATTAGGGGTTTGCGAAAATCGTACCCAAAAGATGTTATTGGCTTATTGTTATTGTGTTAATGAGTTTTTAATGGTTTTATAAAAAATTACCGAGTTACCAACTTGATTTTGATTTTTAATATTAGATAAAACGATGACCCATTAAGTTTGTTTACCTTTATATAAATATTAAATATTGATATTTGTACCTTACTAATTACTATATTTGCCTTTATCCTTCAATTCACATTATTGTCCTAATTCTTTTTATTTGTGCTGCATTTATATTGTTCTTTTTATGTTACATACTAATGTTTCTGTTTTATGTAGCACGAAATTATTGTAGAAATCATATATCTATTTTATGAGTATTTTCTTATTAGTTAAATCGAAATTCTAAACACTAAAGATAAAAAATTGATAAACCAAAAAAAAAAATAATAAAAAAATATCGTATTAGTTAAGACTATTTAAAAACTAAAAACCAATAATATATAAATTGAACCAAACCGATCGATGTACACCCTTATATTATGCAAAAAGTGACTAAAGATTTGAAGTGAAAAATTCTAGACAACAACTATTTGTATTAGTTTCAATTAGTTTTGTGTAAGTAACCTATAAAATGAAAACCAATATCTTCAATAAACAAGAATACCAAATATAACTTGAAGATATTAGTTGAATATCATAAAGACAGTAGCATGACTAACTTATAGCCAGTATAAACTCAAACTTAAGCAAATGTCAATTTTCTTTATAGAATCCAAGAACCCAAAACATGCAATGGATCACATAGTAATAACATAAGTTCTTGTTCCATCAGTCACTAAGACAAAAACTTCATTGATGAGCTCACTTGAGCTTCAATCGAAGCTTGAGAAAGAAGAAAAGCTGAAGAAATAGAAACGAGAGAGGAGAAAAATAACTTTTGTATTATTGAATGAAAGTGAGTAAGAGTACAAGACTAACTACTTTATACAAAACTAACTAACTAACTAAATCTCTAACCATACATAGTTGTTAACATCATAGCCAACTTTCAAATTATTGCAATATGGTTGATCCTTCTCAAGTACTTGGTGAGCGCATCAACTAATTGTTCATGGTTGATACATATTGAATATTAATGATCCAATCTTGCAAGTTTTTCCATACAAATTGACAACCCACCTCTATATGTTTCATATGTTCATGGAATATAGGCTTCCCGGCTATATGAACTACTACTTGACTTTAACAATACAAAAATGTAGGATTAGTTGATGATAAGTGTGGTATAAAGAATGAACACAAGTGACTAGTTGGCAGGGGTAATTGCTTTAGTGGTTGGAAAAGTCTTCATATGAAAAGTGATTGTCCCATCTTAAGAGCTCAAGGGAGGGAGAACAAACAAGAACAAGCAAGTGGTTCTAATGATGATGCTCCAAAGAAGAATCATTTCTATGCTCTTCAATCTCGATTTGATCAAGAGTTACCTCCAGATGTTGTTACCGGTATGTTGAAAGTATTTTTAATTAATGTTTATACATTGTCAGCCCCGATGCAACTTTGTCTTTTGTAACTTCTTTAGTGGCTATGAAATTTGATGTACTCACCGATGTGTAGATGAACCTTTTTTGCTTTCTACCTCAGTTGGTGACTCGGTGTTAGATAAGAGAGTTTATAGGAGTTGTCCTATTTCATCATCTCATAGAGTCACTGTGGTTAATTTGGTAGAAATAGTCATGCTTGATTTCGATGTAATGTTGGGCATGGATTGGTTGTATCCATGTTACTCCTCCAGTGATTGTAGAACTCGGGTAATTAGATTCAAATTCCCAAACGAATCCATTGTATATTGGAAAGGGTGAAACATTATTCCTAGAGTTCAATTTCTATAATACATAAAAGATAGAAAGATGATTGCAAAGGGGTGCATGTATCACATTGTTAGGGTAAAAGATTTTGAACCGAGGTCCCTCCATTGGAGTCGGTCCCCCTAGTGAGGAAATTTTATGAAGTCTTTCTTAATGACTTTCATGGTATTCCTCCCAAATGACAAATAGATTTTGACATTGATCTTATGTTGGATACTGACCCTATATCTATCCCTCCTTGTCGAATAGCTCCAACCGAATTGAAGGAATTGAAAGCTCAACTTAAGGATTTGCTAGACAAGGGTTTTATTCGGCCAAACATATCTTCGTGGGGTGTTCTGGTATTGTTTGTGAAAAATAAAGATGGGTACTTAAGAATGTGTATTGACTATCGCCAATTCAATAAGGTCACTATAAATAATAAGTATCCTCTTCCGAGAATTGATGACTTGTCCGATCAATTTCAAAGGCAAATAACTTTTCAAACATCGACCTTCGTTCGTGCTGCCATCAAAATTGTATGAGAGGGATTGACATTCCTAAAATGGATTTTCGAACTAAGTATGGGAACTATAAGTCCCTTGTGATGTCCTTTGGACAAGCTAATGCCACGACGAAATTCATGGACCTTATGAATAGAGTGTTTTGGAAATTTCTAGAAATGTTCTTTATTGTGTTTATCGATGATATCTTGGTACATTCTAGAAGTGAGGATGATCACATGAAGTATTTGAGAATTGAGTCAAAAACCCTAAAATATCACCAAGTGTTTTCAAATTTCAATAAGTCTTCATTTTGGTTGAAATCGTTGGCGTTCCTAGGTTACATAGTGTCAAGAAAGGGTATAGAGGTTGATCCAAAAAAGACAGACCCCTTCAAGAATTTTTGTAGAACATTATCACCAACAAATATTAAAATTTTTTTGGGATTAGTCGACTATTATAGGAGATTTTTTAAGGATTATACTCTATTGCTTCTCCTTTGATAGCCCTAACAAAAAAGAAAGCTAAATTTGAGTGGACGGATGCTTGTGAGAAAGGCTTTAAAGTATTGAAGAAAAAGCTTACCTCCGCTCCGATGTTGACTTTACAAAGGGAAATGAACAGTTTGTCGTGTATTCTGACTCATCCCTAGTAGGTTTGGGTTGTTTTCTCATGCAACGTGGTAATATGATATCTTATGCCTCAAGGCAACTCAATTTCCATGATAATAATAATTCGACACATGATCTTGAGCTAGCGGAACTACAATCGCTTCATCCACGTCGTGGACTTGTCGCCTTTGGACTTCTTATTTGGCCCATTTTGTGAGGCAATCCAAGAAATATAACATCAAGTCATTACTTGTTAAACTCGGAATCTGGAGGGTCAACTTTGTGAACTCTTTCACATAGTACCGAATAGAGGAAGTTTGTTTTAACTACCTCAACTTCCGATGAGCCTCATGGACAATGTTATGTGGATATGACTATCACTTAAGCTCCTCTTTGACTTGCTCGCAATCATCAATAACACAAACCCCCCTGTCCATGTACGACTTTTTCCTCCGCCACCACAACATCGCTGTATCGGTCCAATACATGGCAGTCGTTCGGATTTTTGCAGCCTCACTGTGCATATTAACATTTTCAAAGTAGGCATCCATTTGCCACAAAAAGTTCTCAACATCTTGAGTACTCCTTTCATCACGAAATTCATTGGGTTTGGAAACCTCAATACATGTATCGTGTGCAGTCACGGGAGAAGCAACCCCCGCCTCGGCGGTCTCATCAACCTGCCGTTTCAAGTCTTCAAACTCTCTATGATGAGAATAGAGAGCTTCAGGGAGCTCAAGTTTGAGGTTGGTCAAACCTTCTTTGTGAACTTTCTCAAGTTCAACAAGATTGTTCTTCACGTCATCCAAACCTTCAAGAGCTACAGATTCCAAGAGAACTGACACCCACATGGCTTGACAGCCATATGTGCGCCTGCCCCACATGGCTTGACACCCACATGTGCACCTGCCCCTAACCGCCCTAACCAAATTCTTGCACATATGCTTGCACATGGGTCTCACATGTGTTGCTGCTCATTTCTTGTTGTCCCAAGGATCCTCACTATATCCTTGGGCACTACTTACTCTACATGATCATTTTAAATAATCATGTTCTATGGTACCTAGGCTTGACACTTGGATGCCTCATACCTAATTGTGGAATCTAAGGAATGAAAATTTTATTAGCTTAGGGTATTCATTGCAGGTACAATTCCTAAACAGGCTTGAATTGGGGCATTTGAACAGCAAAGTATATCTTAATACATAGAAATTGGCTAACACCCTTAAGCCAATATTTTCTAATATGCCCAATATTACGCAATATTGGGCATTGGGATGCCTATGTACCCCAATACCCATTCTTAAAAATAAATAGACTCTTCACTAGACGAGTACATTTTCTGGAAATTTACATATTAGGTGACATATTGTTCTCGTTTTTTATTTGTAATAGCTTTGTACTCTTATTTTCATTATATCCCTGATTGCTGATTGATTCCAAGTTTTGGGATGGTTCCTTGTATTACATTTATGTTGATTACTCTTTCTTAGCTTGGTTACAACTTTTATGCTTCTTTTTGTTGACTTTCTCTTGGTAGACCATTGCCTATGACTGTTAAGGGTTAGGCTTACCTACTGGTTGGTGTCGTAGGTTTCATCATGACCTAATAAATAGGGTCGTGAAAGGAAGGACGGAGATATGCTAATAACTTATGTTTTGAATTCTTATGCTTGTGTTGAACGCCATTAAGAGCAATAAAGGGAAGACTACTTGTTTGTAAAAATAGAATTAACGATCTAAACTTTGTTACTTATTCTTTTGGCACTTTTTTCTAAGACATTTAATTATATCTTCCTCCTTTGGTTATAAAACAAACATCTCGCTGATCAAATGCTTTCATAATTTCTATCATACACTTTGGTAGAATTTCAAAAAACACAATAGAAAATATTTTTTTTAAGTTCATTTTGATCAGTTTTTCCCTTCTTTTTTCAAATCCACTTGTCAGGAAAGCACATGAATGAGAATCCAGATTAGATAAAGGTCCTGAAAATAGTGTTTCTTTTAGGATTGAATATTAGAATACTAGTCTTGGATTATCAGAGAGAAAGAAACATGAATTATGTTGTGAACCAAATTGGCAACATGAGAATCTACTCATCCATTTAAGATTATTGAGTAGATTGAAATGTTGAGAAGTTCTATTTGGGACCCAGTCCCAATTATAAATTAGTAACATAAGTCTCGGAGTTAACACAAAAGAGTTACACATTGGAGAAATATGTTTGTTCCTCTCTTCTTCTTCTAGTGTCTAAAAGCTTTTCATTCCAATTCTTATCTCTATCTTACTTACTTATTATTTCAATATTTCCATTGTAAATAAGTTGTTTGAGTATTGTTATTACGATTCTATAGTTCTAATTACATTCCAATATACTTATTAATATATTGAGGAATTTAGGTGAATTATAATTTTGATAGGATAGAAATTCAATGTGGCAAATGATCATTGGCTAATGACATAAGAATGAAAAATTGGAATGTATATCATATCAATACAATTCTTTCAACAGAGGTGAAGTGTCTCTATCATTGAATAAATCTTCAGCATCCCCTGATCAGGAAGCTGGCCATCAGCGTCATGCTGGGGAGAATTCTGATTCACACTCTCTTATTCATGCCGTTAAGCGTGACATGTCTATATGTTGTGTCATTCTTTTATCTCTGTAAGCTTATAGTGCCATGGCATCTTGAATCATATATTTCGCTCATTAATTAAGAGAAGATAACTTTAAAAATTGCTGCTACAAAATGTTGTGATTGAGCATTAAGTCTATTTCTCCTACCGGGTTCTTGAATGGGTGTTTTCAACACCATCACTATTGTTGGATGCATTTGCCAACTATAAATCCATGTGAATGATTTATTTTCTCTTGCCAACTAGATGAAATGTTTTATATGATAAGAGGCATTGGACGAGCTAAATCAAGTTGTTGAATTGTTTGGAGGAGTATGATTCGGAAACTAGTAAACTACTTTGATTAAGCTCCTCTAACGCCTCTTAACACATAAAAGTTCCATCCGTGAATACTCAAAACACTTCTTACGTGGCATGTTCATGCTCTATAATCTTATCTATTTTTCTTCCTCTAATTGATAAACTTTAGCTGAGCTGAGGATATTACCTTGTGTGTCATAACCAACAACCAAAATAACAATCCCCCTAAGGCTGGCAAAACCAAACAAACATCTTTGTGCCTTTATCCGCATTCCATATGACGACGTATTTGTCAATAAACTATAACGGTGAATGACATATAAAATGATCTTTTTTCCAAACACAATCAGTTCTATGCTAGTTGCAAAAAAACTCCTTGCAAGAGAAAATAAATCATTCATGGGGATTCATAGTTGCGAGATGCATCCAACAACAACGATGGGCCGAAAAGAACCCATTCAAGAACTTGGAAGGATAAATGAACCTAATGCTCAATTAAACTATTTTGTCGGTGCAATTCGTAAAGCTACCCGCTCCTAATTAATGAGCGAAGCTATGATTCAAGATGCCATGTCACTACAATCTTATCCAGAGCAAAGATTGAGATAGCATAGATAAATGTCCCACCTAAGGGCATGAATAAGACCGTGTGAATAAGAATTATCCCCAGCATGACGCATATGCCCAACTTCTTGATCAGGGGATGCTGAGGAATTATCCATAATAGAGCCACTTCAACTCGGTTGAAAGCATTGCACTAATTTGATAATATTCATTGCACAATTTCATTCTCATATCATTAGGCAATTGACCTTTTCCACATTGAATTCTTATCCTGTTGAAATTATAATTCACCCAAATTCCTCACTATATTAATAAAAATATTGCTATGTCATTACAACTTTAGAATCATGATTGCAATACTCAAACAATAATGGAAATAATGAAATAATAAGTAACAAAGATAGAGATAAGAATTGGGATTAAAACTTTTAGACTTTTGAAGAACAAGAGAGGAACAAACATTTTTTTCAACATGAATAATTCTTTTGTTTTAACTCCAATACCTATTTAACCAATTGATAATTGGGTATGGATCCCAAACAAAACACTCCAACATTTTAATCTGCCCAATTTTCTTAAGTGGACATTCTCATGCGCCCCTCCAACATTAGGCCCTAATGTAGTCAATTTAGCTCACAACATACTTCATGACTCTAATTAGAGTTGTCAATATGGGTTGGCCAACCTCATCTGGCTAACTCATACACACTTTGAAATTTGACGGGGCAGGCCATGCTAGCCCATGTATTGTGTAGGCCAGAAAATGGTTGGCCCAACCCACAAATGTGGGCTACATGCTTTGCTGAACCAATTCTCTTTTTTTTTTTAAAAATTAAATTATAATTTGAAAATATTATCATAAATAACGACAAAACAATATCACACAGTGTTAACGTTACTACTTGTTAATTAAATACTCAATAAAATTATCTTTATAATACTTATTAAGTTTGATTTCAAGTAAAAGCATAAATAGCTAAATATAAATATTAATCTAATTATTTTCTAATGATCATAATAAAACACAAAATATATGACAATATTCCATAGGGTGTGGCCTATGAAGTGATTCGTTAGAAATATATTGGGAATTTTTATTTTACGTTGTAGATATTCTATAAAAACAATTTGTATTTAAATTATAATATTCCAAACTTAACAAGATTTTGAGTTTATACTCTTGTTAATTTTAATACTTTTTTGTATTTTATTTTTTAATTAATTTTATTTGGCCCACCGACTGGCCCTATCAATATTTCTCAAGCCCAAAAAGTCAGCGCACTTATTGAGGCCGGGCTAAAAAATTCCTTTTCTCAAATGGGTTCCGAAAATTGTAGCCTAACCCTATCAAATTACGAGTTAGGCTAGCCCATCCCAACAAGCCTATCCCTTATTTACAACTCTAACTCTAATGATCCCCTGATACCAAATAAGATTTGGCTTCTAACATGTCGTTTCGATTCAATCCTAACAGATATACCATGTGGCCTTTCTCTAATGTAAATTCTTAACAATTTGCTTTTCCTCACAGACGGATTTAAAAAATTAAAGGAAATGCTTTCAGAATGAACAAAAAAGAACAAATATATTCTACTGTATTATTGAAATTCTACCAAAGGAGCTTGTTAGAATTATGAAAGCAGATGATATCTGAGATGCAAGTCTTATAACTAAAGGAGGAAAAATATTTAAATGCCTCAGAAAGGGACAAAAGAGTAAGTTAGGCAATCTAGATCATTAATTCTTTCTTTGTGTTTTTTACAAAGAAGTAGTATCCCCTTTATTTCTTTTAATAGAGTTCAATACAAGCGTCAACGGTCAAAACATTAGTTTATCATCACCTTGATGAGTGTTATTTTCACTAATTTGTAGACTTTTCGTTCAACAATTAATGTCCTCAATGCCTATTTATGTCTTATTTTGATGATATGTTGGTGTTTTGCAGGTATAAAAGCTAAAGGATAAGGCAAGGATGAATCTGAACAAAAAAAGCACAAACATTGAAAATAGTGTAAACTCTAAGCTGGTTATCGCCTAAAAGGGTGGATTGCCCAAAAAGTCATACCTCACCCAAAGTGATTATGTATGTTTGATCATATTTAAGGCAGGTTGGCGACCTAAAGTGGAAACGTTAATTTAATGAACTTATTGGGCGAGTTTGATGTTCCATTGCCGAAGATGATAGACTTTTAAGTTAAATTGAAGGCTCAATTGGTGAACAAGATTGTAATCGCTCAGTCGTCGAATGTGAAAGGCCAAATCGATTGAGTTCACCAACTGAGGTTCAAATAGCCTAAAGCTTAAAGCAAATGAAGGGCGATCTCAAGACAAAATGGTGATCCACTGAACGGAAAAGTGAGCTTGATAAACGTTGCCGATCAGGTCGCGTATGGAATTTCTCACTAATATTTTGGGAAACTATAAATAGCTCATGGAATTTCTCACTAATCTTTTGTGAAACTATAAATAGCTCAAAGGATAGAGAAAATGGATCTTGAATTTTATCTTTTGAAGAATTCATCTATCAGATTTTTATTGAGCTTTTGAACTTTTTGCCCTTTGTCTTAGTATAAGGGTTTTTGCAAAACTTTTCTAATTTATAATTGATTGTTGAAATTGAAGTGAGTGTTGAAAATTATTTGTTTATCATCAACACATTAATTTCTACAACTTCGTTGGTATAATTTTTTTTCTTATTATGATGTTGTGCTAAAACACCAAATCTAAGGGTCTAATTATGGGGTTGGGTGTTTATTTAATTTTGTAGGTCGTGTGTCTTGCTCTATTTTACTATTGCACACTTATGGATTTGAGTTATTTAGCATGACATTAATTCATGGCTTAAGTTTTAAAACATAATCCTAGTTTAGATCTTTGATTAATGCTTGAAGAGATCAACTGAAATGGGTAGATAGTTTGATGCATGGAATTTACTTTTGATTGTTATAGTTTACTCGATGAAGAAATTTTTGTTAAATTCTAATTGTCATTTTTTCTTGAAAGAGAGATTTTTGTAAGGTGTTAGGTTGATTTGCTTTTACATAGATGAGAGAGAATCCAGGTCTTATAACATATCGACTCCATAAAGGATAAGAACAGACCCTTACTCTACGGATAGTAGGAATTACCTCCATAAAGGACCACGAGTAGCCAAAATTATACCAGAAAGAAATCAAAGCACTGCCTAGTCCTAAAATCTGAGCACATACCACAAGCCTCTAATGTCCCAAGTAGAAAAGGAGCACGTCAACGACATTTCTTAATTATTAAAATTAATAAATCTAGTGATACATTTGGTACATCTCTTGTTAAATCCAATGTAGAATAAAAGTAGAGTGAAAAAACTACTTCTCAATGTCAATGATGAGCCAATGCATGAGCTAGGATCGTACCAAAAAACATGTGATAATGAAAAAATAAGGCACTAGAAATAAAAAAATGTAAGTCCAATCAAATAACGATACCAAGGAGAGAAGTACTAACCTGGGACCAACTTGTCTCCAAACACACCCTCGGGCCCAAAAACAAAATGAAACATCAAATAACCATAGCAAGCCTGCGAAAGTACCAAGCAAAGCTACTTAGTCAACCAAACAGGGGAGGGGGCGACTCAAGGGATGACACCTTACCACGCTCGTACTACTCTAGTATATGACTAAGCACAACAAGTTCCAACCTATGTCTACGATGAGCCACTAAAGTATAAAGAACCAACACAAGATAAACAACCCAATACAAGCCCTAGGGGAAGCAATTCTCATGAAATCTTCCCTCTTTGCCTTCAATTGCATCAAAAAATAACTTGTAAACTTTATGATGACCGTCTCTCATTAATTGTTCATCTTATTTATTTTTTTTCTTGGGATTCTTGGATCTTCTGAGCCCTTCCTCATGCGGCAAATTCATTATACAAATTTTAGCGAATCAGATTCATCAAAAGAAGAGTCTGTCGGGGCAGCATATCTAGGTTCCAAATAAGTCAGAATCTTAGTGGAATCTCTTCCTTTGACATAGGAATAGCTAGCAAAGGAAGGGCTTACGCTAAGATTCTGACTTATTTGGAAAATATATTTTCTGCCCCTACAGACTCTTCTTTTGAAGAATCTGATTTGCTAACATTGGTATATTGTATTTGTGGCATGGCTTAGAATAGAACATGAGTGGGTCTTCCTTGCCAACCTTCAATTCTAGAAGTAAGTAAGTAGAAGCTTACCCTCCAACATACATCGCAGGGAAGGACCCCTCCAGTAGCGCACTTTATGGAGAAAGGTTTCCATCAGTAGGCACGTATTTACAGAACTTCGGATCTTTCTTTCTAAAGCATTTCCCTATAAGCAAATTCTTTCTTCTCTTCTTTAAAGCCTGGAGCTGGACTTCTTTTTCTCGACTTGATTCAGAGTTTAATCACACTAATTCAGAGACAAACAATGGTAAGAGAGATAGGAGTGTAGGGACGGGGAACAAATGTCACCAACAACACTTGAAGTCTCAGATCTTTGAATAGACACAAAGTGATGCTCTTCCTGCGACCCAAGAGAGTATTTGTTCAAAGAGTTGGCAATGACTTTTTCCCCATGCAAGGGATAAGGGAAAGAGAGATCCGAGACCCAAAAAGCCAATAAAAAGAATTTCCCTCTCCCTGTAGGTGACCAACTGAATTACATCCACCCTCTCACTTCGTTAAAGCTTCCTTTTCAAACCCCTCACGGGAAACGTTCAATTTAAATACATATTAGACTACAAAAGTAAATGAAACTTCTTTCCCCAGAGAAACAACTGAAAGAGAAAATACCCATTTATTCATCTGCACCAGAAAAGAGCTAAGCCCGGAAGTCACGAAGCTCTCTTCTCTTTTAATGGTAGCAGCTAGTTTAAGCTAAATGTCAGCAGAATTTCTAAGCACTAGTATTTCCTTCTCACTGGGTAACTCTTAAAAAGAAATAGAGTCAACCCATGCGCCTTTCGCGGGAAGAGAAAAAAGCCTTTCTCTGGATCCTGGTATGAACTCAAAACAAATTTACCCATCGCCTTCTTCATCTGCAGATCTTTCTCTTGTTCACAACAAAGAGAGAGGATTCGTTCAAGTAAGCTAATCACATAACCCTTTCTAGGGTAGCGGAACCGTACGATGACATCACTCTCTTTTTCTCCCCGAATCCTTGAAGAAGAGCGAACAATTGATCTTTCCTAGTCCTTTCAAACCAGTCTTTATAAACGTGGAAAAGACTTTGGCTACGATTCAATCTCGAAAGCCCGAACTTCATAAAAGGCGGCTAACTCTTTCACTTCTACATGCACCATGCACTCCATTTTCGATTCTTCTTTTATATAAGTGAATAGATCTTTGTGATTCAATCAATTTGATTCTCATTCTTACCCTCGGCAAACTCCTTTTAAGGATAGAATCGCACCCAAACCTCGTTCTTTTGTATTATTTGTTTGTTGGAATAGATAATATACATATATGATCAGATGCATATGTTGGTAAGGACTACGTAGAGTTGGACATAGAATGCTTAGTTCAAATTTAAATGTAAAATGATTCGGGAAATACAATTTTCCTTTTCTTAAAAGAGAAGAAAACAAAATAGATCCACTTTCTGGATTATTGTTGACGTAATCATAAAAAGTGAATTTTTTAGGACAGGATAAACTTTGATTTTCGTCTAACCCAACACCAACTCTTCAATAGATTTCTTGTTGGAAATCCATCCTTTATGCTATAGAAGCTGCATCTACTTTAAATGATAATTTCTCACCTTCAGCCTTTATACTATATTACATCAAATAGATGTGATGGTACAAATATTGACCTAACCAAGCTTGTATGAATCATCTCAGCTCCAATTATGGTCCAATTTGACCCATCCCAATAACGAACACCTTTCTACTGCAAGGTGAGGCTCTACTCTTCCCCTAGAATCCACTTCGGGTCGGAGGAATAACTAGTCAAAATTCTTGAGCAGCCGAGATATTGAACAATGAACATTTGAAACAATTCCTGCCTCACCCTTAGATGAGAGGGAAGGTCTATTTGACTCAAATTCTAGAACTGATCTTGAATTCTAAACCAGTTAATGATGCGATGGGGGAAGTTTTTCTCTTTTCATCAATGCTTGCCTAGTCAAGGCTTATCTACGCCCAATCCCGATGGGCCTTCGATTTTCCCCTACCCTAGCTCTGTAATCCACCTGTCTTCCCCAGTCCTTAAAAGCCCTTTTCAATCCATCCTCAGAACCGCAATATCTACAAAGATGCCCTTCAACTACGAGATAGAGCTTTTATAGTTTCTCTCCTTCCAAACCCGAGGCTGGGTCACCCCCTTCAATTGAAACATCATGAATGAGCTCCATACTGGAATTATCTGGTGGAGGAGTCGGGGTTGGCGCTTGAATGAACCACCCTTCACCCGATGGATGAGAGTAAAATTGATTCACTGCACGAGTTAGGTCATCCGCAAGCAAATACCCAAAGTGTAAGGTGACCCTCAATGTCGTAGTCTTAGTCTAGAAATGCGCTAGTAAACTATAGAGAAATCAGTGGAGATGAGAGAGATGTGAGTGTCAATGATTCTATTAGCATGCTCAAAGAGTGCTTTCAAGAAGATGGAGAAGGAGAGAATGCACTTACTACCTCTATCATATTTACCTGCCAAGGAATGACATAGATAGTAGACAATCCTTCCAATCAAGAAGGGGGGGGGGAAAGACATGGTACTCAATGGGGATAAGTGATCCCCCTACGTAGAAAAAGTAAGATATTGCTCACTTTTGGGAGGTCACGTCCATCCCTCTTGGGCATGGGGACGATGTTCAAAATCCAATAAGTATAATCTACTACCTTAATGAAATCAATATAATAGTAACAAGACAGCTGAAGAGAGGATGACGTAGACATGAATCAACCTCTTCTAGATGAGGTTTTAATCCATCAAAGAATCCAAAAAGTAGTTTGAAGTGAGATGGTCTCGGCTTGTTCTTATAAAAATTGGGTGATCACTTTCTCCAATATTGTATGTGTAAGCAATGTCTTGGCGATAATTAGTCAGGCAGAAAGAGTCCCAACAAGTTGGTTCCGTGTTGGTCGTAACGTGGTTCCTATCTCCCATGGATTCCCTTCACCAAGTCATCTCCATCCTTGAACGCTTAAGGAAGAGCCTATTCATGTGTAGTTGATTCTCGAACGAAGCGAAGAATGACTGGCAACTGCAAGATAAGAGAGAAAGCAAGTCGAGAACTTTGAACTTCATTACCGGAAAAAATGTCAACCTGTAATTCCTGGAATGAGAGTGAGCGTGCTTCTTCAATGTCTTAGTCTTAGTCTAAGAATGATCTAGTAAACTGTAGGGAAATCACTGGAGAAGTTCCTGCCAAAGGCTGAGATGTTAAGTCGACTCCATCCCCCTTTTTGGGGGTCCCGAACCCTACGAGTAAGTAGAGAAGGGGGGAGGAAAGAGGACCTGGTGAACCGTCATAATTAGTGAAGAAGTGTAAGCTTCACTGTCCGACAGTATGGAGTACTGACCACAATGAGGGATAGGCCCTGAAGCGAAGAATGGGAACAAGCGAAATCAATGTGTTCCGATTTCTGGCCTTGCACCAACCGAGGAATTGACCATAGAATAAATGGAAACTGATGTCCAAGTGCCCTCCTCCCCCCGCAAGGTACATGTCACACCTATGGGCCGCTATTACTATAGAAGAAGACACTCGGAACTAGAAGGATAAATAAACCCACCCGGTGGGCTGCCGAGCTACAAGTCCTACGACATAGGAGCGAGATTCTCTAAAAAGCCAAGGTTGTGGGTTTCCAAGAGGGCCCACTTGGAGACTTGGAATGTCAGCAGGAAATTCGAAGGTGGCAACAAGCCGGCCGGCCAAAGAGAATCAACTAGTGTAGTTCTGATTTGAGTAGGCTCATAATTAAGAAATACCCTAACCCTGGCAGATGACGTTCAGATTTTTCCGTCGGTAGTTGAATATTTTGCTATAGTTTGATTCATGATCGCATCTGCAAATCTTATCCCTAGGCTTCAACGGACGTTTTTCATTCTTCATCCCGTCCTTAGTAGCCTTTCTAAAGTCAATCTAACCGCTTAACTTTTGAAAGGCGCTAAATGGGCCTTCAACCTTAAGTCTTTATATATAATAGAAGAAAATTCGATATTTGTATATAGATTTAGCCAGATTGTTTGAAGCATGAACATAATCTCCTTTGTTCTGAAGGCCTAGCGAGTTCCATTCACAATTACAAAGGCGATATAACAAGGTCTAAGGCATGTAATTCTAAAACCTAGCCTAAGGCAATAAGTGTCAAACATAAGAAGGATAAACATGTTAATCTATACCACAAAAGAGGCTAAAATCCTACACTAAAGATCTCAACACCCACAAAAGGCCCAAAGCTCCAACGAAATAAAGAAAAGATAGAATGAATAACATGGTAATAATACTCAACAAATATATACAATTCTAATTCACATGAAGCATATACTATACATTAATTAAAAATTCTAATCAAGAAAATAGACCGAAGCCTACCTCAAAGTCGATCACACATGGTCTAAATCCATTGTCTATTGTTATGCACTTATGAAATGCCTTTAAACACCGTGATGCTGTTAAATTATTGATTACAACGTCATTACAAAATATAGACACTAAATTTGCAATAGTCGGAAATAGATCCAAATTAGATCTGTAAAAAGGTCTAAAACAGCTCAATAAACTTGTGCCCCCAAAATGGGATTAATCCAAGCTCTGAAATATGCTAAAATTGAACATGCAATAAAATCACCATTAAAGCTCAAAATAAAAATAGGCATCCCCTTTTGGACAGAAATTACCTCATAATAGTAACTTCCAAACTTCCTTGATCACTCCAACACGTAGACATGAAAAACCTTGAACCTACACAACTATAATCATCCCAATCGGAATACTATAACTCAAGAAATCACAAATTGGAATTTAAATAGAAGCAATCTAGTCTTTGTAAGTTAAACACAGCCGCTAAAAGTCTGCATTAGCAATACTAGATTTTTTCATTTTCCAAAATCTTTGAACGGACCATCAAGATTATTGCTAGACCTAATGAAAATAAACCAGATATTCTACCCCACTAAATCTGGCGAACCAGGTTCAACGGAACCATCAAAACAACCATCTGAGGTTGTCTCATTGAAAACCGGGTCCCATAAACAAGCTGCATTTTAAGTCAAAATCAACAAAAATGCTCAGAATGAAATTGAAAGCCTTGGGAACTCTACAAAGGGTTGTTTATAAGCAAACTTAACATTATGAAGCCAACAGTACTAATGAAAATTCTCATCCGAACCTGTTTACCAAAATTATTGAATGAAGTCAAAATTTGTCTTAAGCTTCAAAGTAAAAATGCCTAACGGCACAAAGTCACACCAGAATCCTCGCGTAGCCTAAAATGTCCCTTTTGGAGCCAATGAAACTGTTAGAATTGCATTGTATCATCGTATTCATGAAATTTTAACGGAAATAAACCATTCAAGTTTCGAAGGCTCCAAAACATGAAAACTTGCACAAACCAAAAATAAAGTACCCAACAACTAAATTATCAGTCTTCGCAAAACATAAATGACTTTGGATTTTAACATGAAAGCTTTAAATGTTGAAAAGATTGAAAAATGGAGGAAATGGCTTGAATGATCATTATGCAATATCCACTACTAAAAGGACTTTTTTCTTTAAAATTTGAAGAAGAGTTATATCCTTAAGGCATGAAAAGATGAGGATATCAGTTCTGCATGCTACGACAAACTCACAGACACGCTTGTGATCCGAACAACGCTAATTTAGAATTTAGTCTTAGAATAAGATCATAAAGTCCACTTCACAACACCCAAAACTTCTCCAATTCTTTTTTGTGATCCAACTTGCTTGCATTAGAATCAGATTTCCTTGAAAATGCCATATTCATTTGAGAAACCCAACATCAGCGATAAGAATACTCACCTTATCAAAATCTAACATCTTCTTGCAATCAAAAGTGTTTATTGATCCTTAGATATCCTTGACATCTCCAGCACCATCTGAAACGTGCCTACAAGCCCATACAACCCAACCTTGGGAGAATTACATGCTTCACCTCAGCATCGAGAAGTAAGATCTGCCATAACAAGGAACACAGCCCCAAGGTAAAGACAAAAATCCATTCTTGGTACTCAAAATCCAACAAATCCAGTTGAGACACAATCTTTTAAACCTGTCTACACTAATCCAAAAGACAATCATTTTGTGAACGACATGATTGCATAGAGACCATCTCCAATGACCTACTCCAAGCAATGTAACTTTTTAATAAAACTTACACCTTGAGCGTACAAGATGCTCTCCACCACCAAATCCTAACTAACCACTTGAGTTTAATGGAAATCAAAATGGTAGACATCCTATCAACATAGTCATCTAGACAATAGTGGACAAAGGATGCCAACTCCCATCACAAACCACAAAATCTATCAACCAAGATGAAACAAGACCATATCCTGAACAAGAACTATGTAACACTTCAAAAATCCAAGATGTGTTCTAGAGCCTAACATAAGTGTCATAAGGTTTAGAAACCGTTTTAAGGTCCATTTTAATGAATATAATTCATTTAGAAAGTCTACCAATACTTCCAAGATTGTCCATGACATTCGGAAACTAGTTCAAGGAGGTACTAGCATGACTTAGCCTATTTGACTAGCTTTTAGGTGTCAGAAGTTCATGAAATTCTTTGGAAGGGTGACTAACTTGTGTTAGGATTGATTCATTGTTGAAAAGTCGTTGTATTACTCCCCAAGGAGTAACTAAGGTCCCTTGAGGAGGACCGTTGCATTTTGGGGTCAAAGACTGCCTGGGCAGTATGCACCCATGAAGGAAAGCGACAGAGCGTGTGTGGATCGATGGGGCGTCCATGCCATCCGTTAACCAACACTTAGAAATTTTGGCTAATGGTTCATTTGTACCAGTCTCTCAACTTACCTACGAATGTGTAGCACAGAAGGTGGTACAGGTTGTAGACTCACACACGAACCGTTGGTCGAGGTCTCGTCTGTGAGAGCATGACTTCTCTGTACGTTTTAAATTAGGTCCAATTAATTAATTAAGGAGTTAGGTAGTTAGTTATGGGTTAGGAGACACTTAATTAAGTTAATTAATACCCCATATAAATACCCCAACCTCATTAAATCTAAGCTCTCATAACTCACAAACCCAAACTCTCTTCATTCTCTCTTCTCTTTCTCTAGTGAGGAACTCCATTGAAGAACAAGATAGGGGAGGGTTTAAGGGCTGAAAAGAGTCATGTTTCTCAATATATATTCATCAATTATTAAGTTATGTGATCTATTTCACCTTATATACCTCTTCCCTCAAAGGGTTCCATTAAATTAATTTCCAAAGTTGAGTTTTCAAGTGGGTTTCATCCAATCTCAAAATTGATTTTATGAATTGATTTTCTTATGACTTATTTGTATGTTATGAATATATTAACATGTATTCTAATTAATTATGATATATATTGATGGTTTGGTCTAGTTTGTAGAATATGAGCTTCACCCCTTAACCCTAGGTTATGATCTTGGTATGAATTGTTTAATGTTGGTTCAATTGACTTGATTATTGATTGAATTACTACTAGATGATGTTATTGTATCATTATGAATAGATTAGGATTAATTATTGTCCTATCATGCTAGTTCTTTAGAAGTTGATCTAGGTTATGAAGTATGTTGTGAATTGACCTAAGTATCTTATCTTAAGCTATGAACTAGTGATGAATCGTGATATAACGATGCAATTGGCCTTGTTATCATATTGGTTATTGTTATGTGATGATATTAATACCCTGTTAGGTTGAATTAAGGGTTGATAGTAAGACCCTTATGATGATTTATCAAGGAGACTTGGTAAGTCTAATGATCCCTATTCTTTACTTCAAATTATGGTTAATTGTGATTAAGTCATAATGTTGTATTTGAGTATGCCTTGTATTAGGATTGATAGGTTGGAATGATGCTGAATTGAAATGTCTTGACTATGATTTAAGAGGTGTTGACTATGATGTAAATGTTATAAGGATGGTGAATGGTTTACCAATGTGCCTTATTATGAAGTGATATGTAAATGTGCTAACCTCAATTATATGAATTATGACGAAGGGATTATACTCAGGCAATTCTTATTGAGCTGTGATGATGATGAATATACAAGGGTTAGACCCTATGACCTACAATAAGTTATTATGATTAATTAAGACAGTAAAGACATTTCAAAAAGGGACTTACCTTAGCATCGAGTGAACTTGACTATGGGAGGTGATGACTTCCCATAGAGGAAGATTTACCCTATAGTTCCACATGTGGTGTTGACTCCCCAATAAGGGATACTCATCCAATGGATTCCCATAAAAGGAGGTCCCTATTTCCAAGTGGTATGTAGAGGGATTATACCTATCTCTTAGTTCTTGAACTATGTTGCCCCCGTAGGAAAATAGCTAGTGGATCTACCTAGAAAGTTACATTTATGTTTGTTTTTACTTTGGCCGGTAGACCACCTTCCATCGGTGTAAGGATTCACAACACTGGATTCCTCACTTATATCTTGTGGTCTATGTCGGTTAAGTCAAGTGTTCCCTAAACTAAAATGAAGTAATGAAGTACAAACCAACTAGGATGACTTAAGAGGTTTGACTTAGCGTAGGTAGGGGTATGGGACTCTACCTATGCCTTGCACTAGTTTGCCTTGAGGGACGCCTTAGGAGGTTGTTCTTATGTATGAATATGCCTATGAATATATATGATATGTATATGATGAACTTGCACTTTGTTGACACTACATCTTGATTAGTTTCACTTATGAATTTGTGTGGGTCAACTTTGTCAAAGTAAGATGATATGTACTTTTAAGTACCATGTTATGTGAAGTAGAATGTTAGTTATGATACGTGTTGGGTTACTTGATTGGGCAAGGTTATGGGGATTTGCTTAGTCATTGCACTTATGTGCAATAAAAGTTGAAGACTATGTAATCTTACTATACGAAGGGTCTATGTATACTCGATATGAATATATTATGTGTATGTAGAGGTCTATGTAAACCTCAGTGTACAAGTAATGAAAAGTTTTAAATTCTTCCGCATTTTTAACCTATGAATGTAATGATGTATGCTAAGAGGCTAGTCTTAGTCCTTAAAGAGATTGACGACGCCAGTTACGTCTATGAGGTGCTCCCCAGATGTGACAAACCAAATCACGGATTCCACGAATCACTTTAACCCCATCATGAAGATGAACCTTCTTAAGAAATTTCCATTTCCAACAATATCTTGAATCGTAAGTCATTGATGAGATTTACCACTCTTACTTCAAATCACAAACCAATCTCCAGAACTATCTACAAACCCACTGAAAAACAAATAAAGTAGCAACTAGATGCAACAAAGAATCATACCTCAAATCTTTGGCTAGCCATAACCAAACTCAAGAACCACTAAATTAAGAAATACCCAAAAAGATAAAATGAGCAACACAACTTCACATTCGAGAATCCACAAAGGAAAAAAAATAAAGTGGCCAACTAGGACTACCACAAAACTACAAAAGACTAAACTACCACTCACACAACTAGCAATCCCCAAGGTACTACTAAAAAGGACGACATAGAACTAAGGCAACCTTCTAAACCAACTAGGCCCCGCAATACACAAATCTCAACTAGGAAAAACTGGTACAAACACTAATCAACCAATATTGGAATAATGGTGAAAACACATAATAAAAGTTGATAAAAGGCAACGAATAATCCCAAGATCGCCAACACAACAAAACAACCAAGGCAAAGGCGCGGTGAGCTACTCAACTATTACTCCTATTCTAAGAAATATGGCCTAGTAAATCAACTATTTGAAAAAACAACAAATGAGGCAAATCACATACAAAATCCTCAAATGAAGATATCATAACAAGCCAAATAAACCCGAATAGGCATCTAAAACCCCAAATCACACAAAATAGTAACAAAAGGATAAGACCCACAAAATTACATCCAAAGAAGGAATACCTGGATCCTCAGCCTTTGAGTGGCTTAGAAAAACATAGAATGGATCAAGACCGACCTTAAATTGAGCACTTGAAGTAGAACCAAAAACACCAAAGACACAACCTATAACTAAAGGTATCATCAATCAACAAATTGATATAGCTAAAAACCTCTCATCATTGTCCAATGTTTGGGACAAAATCTAAATCGATTTACATGATCTCTATAGATACAAAATAGTCCATCCACTATATCCTACGGAATATCATATGCTGGCAATTCCTGGGAGATGAACTTCCACCCGGGGCACTCTTTAACTAGGTGTCAAACTCTCCATAATTGTGGAGACCCCTAAAGTAGAAGCTTGACATTAAGGATGTGATGAGCTATCGTTCCTACCTCTGCTAAGCTAGGAACCACCCCTACCCATCTAAATTGGAGTTTTTGACAATCTTCTACAAAGTGGCCTACATCACCATACTCATATCATTCATCACCAAGTGTAACCTGCTATAAACACCTAAGTGGAGTAATGAGAGACCCAACAATGGCAGGTCTAAGATGGTCACCATGAGAAATATGACCAGAGAATTTACTTCCATAGTACCACTACCTACCTCATATCCCCCTAGAAACTGAGATACCGCACCATAGGCCTGATAGGTCAAGAAGAGACATGACCCTCACTAAGCTGATACCCACGTAGAAGTGGAATGTTATCACTATTGTACTGATTGCGAGGCCTCGTACCACTCTCTCTGTAAGACTCAATATACACCTGCTCCATATCCCTCACATGGATAAAAACCTAGATAAATGTAAATCTCGTTAATATCAGATTTTCCTATGTCAACCTGATTGGCATGGCTAACCTATCGATGAACCACTGACTAAAATCTCAATCTGAAGAAAACAATGTTAGACTAAGCCTATCCTACTCTAAAATCACATGATATACTCAAAATACTCGACGAGCCATACTAGGGACTATTCAACCCAACTCTATCCTGAGAAGCACTCACTACATTAGGAACCACACATGTCTGTGGTGTACCCTTGAAAAATCCCAAACCTCCTAATACTGAATCTTGAGGAATCGAGGTAGTCAATGATTATGTTTGATCTAGGGCTAAACCCAAACTCTCTAAATGCTGAAGAATGACTCTGATTCAATGTTTCTTCCCAACTAAGGCCTTCTAACCTGACCAGGTACTGAGACTGTGATGGAATATGTTGATGCTCCTTCCATATGCATTGAGTACCTTGTTCTATCAATCTAAGAAAGTGCAGATTCTAAAGAATCTATTTTAGAGGTTAATTGAAGCAAAAATAAATAATCATTTAATGATGGAATAACCTCCCAATGATATGATACAGACGTCCCCTCACAAATTAGTAGGATTCTAATACACATTTACTCTCAAGCAAATGATGTCAGCAAACCTATAACTCTAATACCAACTTGTCACAATCCAATTTCTTGGGTCATGATGGAACCTGCTACACCCAACAAATAGGTAAGTCTAACCATGAGCTTAGAGTCATAGGGAACAAGATACCAAGGGAAAATTTATAACAAGAAGCGTAAAACTTATAACTAAGCAAAGAAAGGGTAATCAACAGAAATGTAATAAAAGGAACAATCCATTAGTCAGTAATCAAGTTTAATCAAAATAAGAGTACAATGATGTTACAAATAAAATAAGTATAGGTTGTATTTGAATAAAATACAAATACTAAGTATCTCTCCCCATTTTTTTGCTAAATTAAGTTTGCAACACGTGGCAACTTTTTTATGATTCTTCTGAGTATGGTTCATAAATAGAGTAGACAATTAAGAAAGAAAAAATCAATACAAATATATAGGAGAAACACTATTTTAATTACGTATTTACCAAAATAAATACAAATAATTAATTAAAAAGACAAGACAAATTAAATTTAAACCTACGAATATCCTTCTTGGATCAACGCCTACTTATTAATCGGAAGATAAATTAGAGCTTGTAAGTTTCTGCTCGAGTCAACTTACATCATTTACGAAAGGGCCTATCTACCGCTACCCCCTTTTAAGTTCCTTTATTATTAAGATCCTAAAATGAACAAAGCAAATCATAAAACTAGACGTCCTAAAAGGCATCTTGTGTCCCAGCATAATTTCCAAAGGATATTGGACTAACTAAATGGTAGATTTTAGACTTACAAAATCATAAGATACCTATTAGACCCTAAGCATCAAGTAAAATAGCTAAAACAAATACTTAGCAGGTAAAGTCTCAAATTGGCCTCTAATTTAGTAATTTGGCATGCTTGAAAACACATATAATTAGTGAAGGATCATTATAGAGTTGTGCAGCATACATAATCGAACATATATAAGTCATAGTGTAAACACTTGAATAACGTGGAAGCAAAGTTCGACAATGACTTCACATATCGATCACATAGTTAAATATAATAACAATTAATAATCAAAATTTCCAAACAATGAATTCACGTATCAATCAAAAGATATTTAAAGGTAACCATATCCAATACTAGGGAGAAGGAAAAGAAATCTAACCTGGGTACTTCCTTCAAAGTTAATATAAATTTATGCATAAACAATACTTAAATTAATACTATACTATATGAAATAATTAATAACATTATAGTAATAATTACAAACCAATTATGTAGATAAGTTATTAAGCAACGCAAAACTTGATATGAAAACTTGAAGTCAAACCTTGTGAAGTAGTCCAAATGAAGAAACTTCTTAGAGTAATATGTCAGAATCTCTATTGCTTTTGAGAGTATGCTCAAGTGAGAAAGTAAGAGTGTGTTCTCATGTCAAGAGTGTTAAAAAGTTTCCAAAGGAACAGTTATAGAGCATGATTATATAGAAAATAGTATAGTCTATCATAGAGTTAATGAGAGGAATCCGGAGAAAATCTATCAATAAACAAGCTTATCGTTATTAAGATGAACAAATCAGTCCAAGACAAAAATTAGATTAGTGTTACTATAGATATATTATGAAGTATAACCATAATAAATCAATTACGCATGTTATATTTTACCATCAATAGCACAAGTAAATCCCATTCTTATGAATATAAACCAATAAAGACTAATTAAGGAATCGAAAGAATATTGAAATTTTCAAAAATCATATACATTTGAAACTTAAAATTAATAACAAAGAAATAACATTAATAATCTTCCAAATAGGTTGTTAAAGTTAAAAGAAAAGAATTAAGCTAATTAAAGTGACCAAAGAGTACTCAAATATGAATCTTCACATAATCATTCTTTTATAAGTGACAACCTTACCACGTTTAAGTTAAATTCCAGAATTATTCTAAATCAAACAATTCCACGAAGTTAAATGGAAGTGCGGAGAAAGATAGAATCAATTACATATAAAGGTACCTAAAATAACCAAATACTAATCGTATGTTTAAGCATTATGAGAATCAACAAAAGCAAAACATCTAAAATTGTATCAACTCAAATTTCAAAGAGAATCAGTGTCACGACCCAAAACCGGGGCCGCGACTGGCACCCACAATTTCCCTCCTATGTGAGCGAACCAACCAATCTAACCCTTATCATTTTAACATATATCAACAGAAAATAATGCGGAAGACTTAAACTCATTAAATAAAACAAATCAACATCTATTAATTCCCCAAAATCTGGAAGTCATCATCACAAGAAC
>NC_028638.1:17726982-17733569 GCF_001406875.1 Solanum pennellii | reverse complement strand
GTGTGAAGAAATCCGATTCTGCCTGGGACTTGCGCAACCTGTGACGGGCCGTCGTGCCTGCGACGGTCCGTCACAATGGTCGTCGCAACCTCCCACAATCCAGGTGGACTGTGACGGCCCGTCACACCTGTGACGGTCCGTCCTGCACCTCCGTCCTGACGGTCAGAGACTCGTTTCCCGTACCAATTTCTCAAGAGTTGAAGTGTTTTGCAACGGGAGCTTACGACGGCTCGTCGTGGATGTGACGGCACGTCCTGCAGGTCCGTCACCGATTACAGATTTTCAGTACCCAATTTCAGAATTTCTAAGTATGCTGAAACGAGACATCTGTGACGGGCCGTCGTGCCTATGACGGTCCGTCGTGATGTCCGTAATCTTAGCCAGTTTTTCCAGAAATAAATCTGCTGCTCAAAACGACTAAACAGGTCGTTACAATCAGTCAATAATGACACATTTAACAATTATTTGAAAATAATTAAAATAGAGTCAAAATTAGGAAATACCAAATTTGTCATAGATGAATATCGATTATACAAATTCTCAAGAATTGAAATTTCAGCACACTAAGCCTAATAACATAAATGGTAATGAAAGAACTGAATCAACAAATTGTATACTAAAAAAAATAGAATATTGTAGGGAAGAGGTGGCACTTAGGTTAGAGGGACATACCTTATGTGCATTTGTCTTAAACACAATAGTATCTTGAAGCTTCGATTGATCCGACTACAACTTTTTAATTCCATAGTTACTAGTAGAAAAGAGATCTGTGGTTGGTTTCTTTTGCCGATGAAGATGGTCAGAGATCAAGGAGAGGGAGGCAGAGGAGCGAAAGGGAAAGGAAGAGAAAGAGTTTACTAGTGGTCTTTGGCGAAGATGGGGTGGAGCATCGGTAGAAACAAGACACACATCAAAAGGGAACGAGGATAGAGAGGGTGAAGCGGCAACTGTTTATCACCTTAGATGGGGATTAGTAGGGTGTTCCAGTGTGAAGCTTCATCAAAGTGAAAGTGGAGCGGCGGCGTAAGAGAGGAAGAGACAAGGAGAAGCGGGCGATGCTTTTCTTTTGGGAAGAAGAAGCGTGTATTGATTTGAGGACTTGTTGTTAGGGTTATAAAAATGGAAAAAGAGTAGGATTTTATCATCGTAGGATTGAGAAGGCTCAACTTAATTTGGATCAAAATAGATCAAAATTGACAAGTTCTTGTGTAGGATTTGACTTCAAATTAAATAAGGAATTCTAGAATTGAAATAAATTTGAAAGAATAGGTTATGATTTAAATAATCTGGAGGAAGATTAAAAAGATTGCTATTTAGTTAATAAGATATGCTACACATATTTAAATAAATGAACATAAATTTTCACATAAATAAATACATTTTCCACCTGAAAAGACACCTACGATTTGAAATACAAAATAATTATTTTTAATTTAGCAATCGATAAATTTAATAATAATAATTTTTTAAATTATGAATTACTAAAGTATATATAAAATTTATACATAATTGTGAGCATATAACTGAAAAGGTAAGTTTTAAAATATATTAATCGAATAGACATATAGAGATAGGTTATAACTCTGTCAAAATAGGTGTCAACTCTAAGTCTAGCCAAAGCAGACATAAACCAGTGACTCTACTGAATGGCAGGATCTCATCCTAGTTTTCGAACTCTAATATGCTCCGTAAGACTCCAAATTAAAAGTGAGAACCCAAACTATGATCTACATGGAGTAGAAGTGTAGTATGAGTGCCAAAAATGGTACTCATGGTCGACTAAGATCAAAGATAAGACAAGTGTAAGCAACAAATAATAAGGAAAGTGTAGCACATATACTAAACATGAGATTACATAACAGGCAAGCAATAAGGAGCATAAATAGGACACAAAACAATAAGGAACCGAGTCAAGAACATACCTGGAATTCAAGCCGACAACCTAATCACAATCAAACTAAGATACAAAGTCAACTACCCCTGGTGAGGAGGATTAACCACCAAAATTCTAAAGAAAAATCCTATCAGCTAATCGATCAATAACAACAGAGAACATAACATAGACAAACAATAACCTAGTCAGACCCCCATAAGCCTGGAAGCTAAAAACAATAGGAATAACTGCCCCCCATATACTTAAGGGTGAAATAAAAAACAAGTATATTGGTGTTAAGCAATGTATATGAATGCAGAGTATGCAGTAGGACCATTAGTAACCAAGTGTAAACACCTACCTCCATCTTGTGAGACTCACGGCTAGATGGGCTCAAAGTGGAAATGGGAAGTTTGTGTACATTGCTTGGGCCTGAATCCAGGTCTTGCAATTAATCGACTACATAGATGAGAAGACCAGAACTATAATATGCAAATAATAGGGATCAACTCTATAGAGAATCAAAAGTAGCAAAAATCACGAATTAAAGAACGTCAACGTGTCAGCTAGTCAGTTTAGAACTAAGCATATCCCAGATGTGTGTAGTGTCTCAAGAAGAAAAAAGAGCATGTTAACGATGACTCAGAAGTCTCAAACTCAATAAATCTAGTGATGCAACTGGTACGACTCCCATTAAAGCCTGTTTAGAATAAAAGTCAATTGAAAATATTATTTCTCTATGAACAAAAATTTATGAGCCAAGATCATGCCATAAAATACGTGATGGTGAACAACAAATGCAATGCATGCCATCACCAACATTGAAATAAGGCACTACCAATCAAATAAAAGTAATTCTAATCAAACCATGTTATCAAGTAAGAAAGTACTTACTTGCATCCAAATAGTCCTCAACATGGCCGAAAAGATTCTGAATAACTAAAAGAAGGAGAAAAACTCAACGAACGACGCCTTACCCCAATCATACTTCTCCTATCAATAACCAAGCACATCTAGTGCTAACGTATGGCTACGATGAGCCACCAAGGTCTTAAGCACCAATACAAGATGAACAACCCAATAGAAGCCCTACAGGGAGCATATCACAACTACAAGGGCAATAAAATACTCACCAGGGCATCAAATTCTCCAACATAGCCTAAGCCCATAAGAATCAAACCTAACAAGGATACATATTCAAATATACACCATAAATGAGGATGAAAGATTAAACAAAGGATAAGTGGGAAGCTCCAAAGTTAAAAGTTAAATTACCGTATTGTTCTTTTACTAATTAGATTAATTATTTAATTAAATATAAACATTTTAATTACATAATGGTAGAATTTAAGTCTTTAAGTCCTTAAATAATTAAATTATTATATAATTGATATATGAGTATCTTGATATTGATTTTAGTTATGCTCGTAATTCTCATAATGGAAGAATTCGAAAAGTTGTGATAGATAAAACAATGTATATATTGTCATCATCATATCATATCATATAATATAATATCATGCATATATTATTATTAAAAGTGGAAAAGTACAAAGTTCAAATTTAGATTACTATTTTACCCCTACATTCAATCATAATATTATAAAATATTTAATTAATTAAGTATTAAATAGATAATCATATTGTATTATACTAAATCCTAAAACAGAGAAGGTATTTAAATAAATTACCATAATTCGTTCTTTTAAAAAACAATGCATTAATTTTCTTAGTTACTCTCAAAAGTTTAAGAGCATTAAGGGTTACTTTATATGGTTAAATTAAATGGATTAGATTTAAAAGCAGGTGTAATGTATTCTTTCCAAATCAATGCATCGATTCCCTTAATTAATTTGAAAAAAATGAATAAGTAATTTGAAAAGTTACCTTTCATGTATAATTATTGATATGCTCAAATTGCACCTACTTAAGTAAGCATGAACAATCGTTATCAAGTAAAGAACCCAACTGGTAGGTCGGGGCCGATCCCACGAGGAATATGGTTTAGACTTAACTTTAACCCACAACTATATTCTCTTAGTCAAAGTATTTCCGAAACAAGTAAGTACAAAGGGGGGGGGGATTTGTGAAACAAATTCCTAAGATTATGTAATTATCAAGTAAGCAAGAGTTAACCTCGATAATTATCAAGATGAGAAAGTAACTAGGGTTTACGTGTTCCCCACAAGTTCATAACGCGGTAATACTAGTAATAGAAATCCTTTCCTAGTGTATTTCATGCATATTGATAAGTTATGTATCTTTACATCCTTGGTCCGACATCTAGAGAATATCACCCCGCACCTTGTTCCGATTATGTGTGTATAATTTACTAACCCTTACTTTTACGTCATATTAGGTATCACATTGATGTATGACTTAGTTTTCACCCTCGCACCAATCGACACTAGACTATTAGATAGTATCACATTAAATCTATGTTTAATTTTTTTCTTATTAACTACATCCTTGTTCCGGCAAGTAGCAACAAGGCAAGTTTTAACATTTACAATCGCTAAATAGATTTCTAAACGAAAAAAATTATCAATGCATGCAAAACACTATTCGAAGATTGCTTAATTACTATTTATACGTTATTAATCACTCAAAAGTCCAAAACCCTAGTATGCATAAAGGACCAAATATCCGGAATGAAGAAAATATAGAATGAGAAGCAAGATAACTAATAACTGGCAAATAGAATCCTAAATCACATGCAATCTATATTATACATTATCTAAAAAGCCCAATCAAGAAAATAAATTGAAGCCTACATCAAAGGCTATCATGCGCGCTTGAAATCCATTACAAATGACAAATCCATTTCTGAATTGCCTCTAAATATAGTCACACTATCAATTTATTGACCAAAACATCATTGCATATGTTTAGACACTAGATTCTCAGTAAATGGAAATGGAACCAAACTTGAGCGAAATGGGAATGTGTGACCTACATTGGAAATATAAAATTGATTCCAATCAAACGATCCTAAATATTATAAGGAACTTGTGCCCTAAAAATTGACTAAAATCCGACCATGGAAATGGGCAAAAACTACACATGCAATAAAGCTACCATAAAACCTCAAGGATCATGCTTAGCAGCCCCTTCGGGTAGAAGTTTCCTCAGAATGATGACTTCCAAGATTCCCCAATTTCTCAATCATGTAGCCACGCAAAAATCCAAACTAGCACAACTAAAATCTGCTCAATATCAGCTCTATAGCTCATGAAATTGCATTTTGAAAATGAGGGGCGAATTTAAATTTTTAAGATTTAAATAGCAGCAATTTGGTCACCAAAAGTCAAATCTGGACCTAAAAGCCTAAATTTTTGTAGCTAAACATCTGCACCAGCAATACCAGACTTTTCTATTTTTTTAAAATCTCTGAACGAACCCTTAAGATTAATTTAGGACCTAGTGAACCAGATATGATGCCACACTAAATTCAGCAATCCAAACTTAATGAGGTCATTGAAACTTCTATCCAAGGTCATCTTACTAAAAAGTGAGTCCCACACTGTCACGACCCAAAACGAGCCGCGAGTGGCACCCACACTTATCCTACTAGGTGAGCGAACCAACAAATATAAACCCCAACATTTACTAGTATATCAATTATGAATAGTAAAATAATGCGGAAGATCCAAAACTTATTAACGTAATCAATTAAATAAACTTCTAAAGTTTAATACTTATTATCCCCAAAATCTGGAAGTCATCACATCAAGAACATCTATCCTCAAATTACCAAGTCTAAGAGTATTTAAGAAGCTAAAATAAGTAAAAAGATGGTCCATGTCCGAACTTCAAAGACATCAAGACGTGAGGAGAGAATCCAGCCCGAGCTAGGAATAATAGCTCACCCTGAAATCTGATGTGCTGGAGACGGCTAGAGTTGAGGGCGAGTCGAAGTCGATGGTGCACTTGCTGCACTCCACAAAACAACAAGAAGAAAATACAAGTAGGGGTCAGTACAAGGAACACGTACTGAGTAGGTATCATGGGCCAACTCAAAATAGAAATCAGTATATATTAAACAATAGTATAAAATCAACTACAATACTTAACAGGTGGCAAATAACAAACACGTGAACCATTGACAACAACACCATAATGGGTACACCATCAATCACAACACCAAGCACACCTATGAGGACTCATGCCTCCACACCATACTCATTTGGGAAATAGGTTCTTTGAGTTTGAGTATATTAAGTTAATTCAAAATTCCTTCCTTTAATGTTATTGTGTCGGAACGCGACACTCCGATCCCATATATTGTGTCGGAACGTGACACTCCGATCCCATAATACCGTGTCGGAACGTGACACTCCGATCCAATAATACCGTGTCGGAACGTGACACTCCGATCCAATAATACCGTGTCGGAACGTGACACTCCGATCCAATAATACCGTGTCGGAACGTGACACTCCGATCCAATTATCTCATCATTTTTATTTCATCAAGCCTTCTTTATTCAAGGCGTCATTTTTAATAGAGAGGATTCAAGATTAGAAGTTCAACACTCTCATAATTCTAGGCCAACCACAAACCACACAATTCAAAACATACAACCACACAATCAAGTACATAGGAGACTTTACCATATCATTCAATACATATCAGTTGCTATTTAGTTTATCTATCACATAGAAATAAACCATAACCTACCTCCACCGAAGAATCGAAATCAAGCAAGCTACCT
>NC_028638.1:17726218-17726716 GCF_001406875.1 Solanum pennellii | reverse complement strand
TTTAGCGGAAGTCTGACCAAGTCGGGGTTACGCAGCTTGTGACGGTCCGTCGTATTTACGACGGTCCGTGCTGCAGGTCCGTCGTATTTACGACGGTCCGTGCTGCAGGTCCGTCGTGAAGTTCGGAGAGTCGATTCTAGTACCCAGATTCCAGAGTTGAAGTGTTTTGGAATGAAGACCCTCGACGGACCGTCGTGCCTATGATGGTTCGTCCCACTTGTCGTCGAGGGTAATCAGGAGAGCAGCAGAAGAAATTACACAAGTATGGGACGACGGAGTCCATCACGGTCCGTCGTGACCATGAAGGTCTGTCGCGTGGTCCGTCGACCCAGTCAGTTTTTATCAAAAATAATTCTACTGCTCGAACCGACTAAACAGGTTGTTACAATAGATACCAATTTACACATCGTTCGTCCTCGAACGATCACTGGAAGAAAAGCAAGGGCGAGAAAGAGTACCTGAATCTGTAAAAAGATGTGGATATCTTTCTTGCATATC
>NC_028638.1:17689977-17725844 GCF_001406875.1 Solanum pennellii | reverse complement strand
CCAAGTCCCTAGCCTTTCGATCTGCATATTCTTTCTGCCTGCTCTGAGCTGCTAGAAGCTTCTCCTGAATGAATTTTACTTTATCTAACGATTCCCTCAAAAGATCGGTACCCCAAGGTCTTACCTCAAATGCATCAAACCAACCAATGGGAGACCTACATCTCCTCCCATACAGTGCCTCAAATGGGGCCATATCAATACTTGAGTGATAGCTATTATTGTATGAAAACTCTGCTAAGGGTAAGAATTTATCCCAATGACCACCAAATTCTATCACACATGCACGAAGCATATCCTCCAACACCTGAATCGTTCGCTCAGACTGACCATCGGTCTGAGGGTGAAATGCAGTACTAAGATCCAGCCTAGTACCTAATTCAGCATGTAATGTTCTCTAAAACTTTGAAGTAAACTGTGTACCTCTATCTGATATGATGGAAAGTGGAACTCCATGCAATCGAACAATTTCTGAAATATAGAGTTTGGCTAACTTCTCTGCATTGTAAGTCATCTTGACCGGAATGAAGTGAGCAGACTTAGTTAACCTGTCAACAATTACCCAAATAGAATCAAACTTACCCAATGTCTTTGGAAGACCAACAACGAAATTGCAATTCTTTCCCACTTCCATTCAGGAATAGGCATTCTCTGAAGTGTCCCTCCAGGCTTCTAGTTTTCATACTTCACCTGCTGACAATTTGGGCATTGGGCAACAAAATCAACAATGTCACGCTTCATTCTACTCCACCAAAAATGTTGCTTTAGGTCACGATACATTTTGGTTGCACCAGGATGTATAGAATACCTTGAACTATGAGGCTCTGTAAGAATAGTGTGAATCAAATCTTCAACACGGGGCACACATACCCTTCCCTTAATTCTCAAAACGCCTTCCTCATCAATTATTGCCTCTTTAGCCTCTCCTCGTAATACCATATCTCGAATTCGGCTCAGCTTCTCATCACCAAACTGCTTTCCCTTAATCTTGTCAAGAAAAGAAGATCTTGACTCCACACAGGCCAAAAATCCTCCTTTCTCTAGTACTTCCAGCCTCATAAAGTCATTAGCCAAAGTCTGAACCTCTCTAGCCAATGGGCGTCTAGAAACCTGTAAGTGGGCTAAACTACCCATGCTCCCTGCTTTTCTACTTAAAGCATCTGCCACAACATTAGCTTTTCCTGGGTTATACAAAATAGTAATATCATAGTCCTTCAATAGTTCCATCCACCTTCTCTGCCTCAAATTCAAATCTTTCTGAGTAAAGACATACTGTAAACTACGATGATCTGTATAAACTTCACACTTGACCCCATATAGATAATGTCTCCATTGCTTTAATGCAAACACAACTGCAGCCAACTCCAAATCATGGGTCGGATAGTTACGTTCATGCACTTTTAATTGCCTCGAAGCATAAGCAATTACATTTCTCTCCTGCATTAGCACTGCACCCAAACCAGAATAAGATGCATCACAATAAACAATGAAATTCTTACCTTCCACTGGCAAGGTAAGAATTGGTGCAGTAGTCAACAAAGTCTTGAGTTTCTGAAAACTTTCTTCACATTCTTCCGACCATACAAAGGGAACATTCTGCTTAGTCAAATTTGTTAGCTGCGAAGCAATAGAAGAAAATCCCTTGACAAATCGACGGTAGTAGCTAGCTAAACCAACAAAGCTTCTTACCTCTGTAACATTAGTAGGTCTTACCCAACTCTTCACTGCTTCAATCTTAGAAGGATCCACCATCACTCCATCCTTAGAAACCACGTTCCCCAAGAAGGACACTGAATCTAGCCAAAACTCACACTTGGAGAATTTGGCATAAAGCCTTTTCTCCCTCAACAACTCCAATACAATTCTCAAATGCTCCTCATGTTCTTTCCTGCTCTTTGAGTATATCAGTATATCATCAATGAATACAATGACAAAGAGATCCAGATATGGCTTAAAAATCCCGTTCATCAGACTCATGAAAGCAGCAGGGGCATTCGTAAGCCCAAAAGACATTACTACAAATTCGTAATGCCCATACCTAGTTCGAAAAGCAGTCTTTGGCACATCTGCTGCCCGTATTTTCAATTGATGATAACCGGATCTCAGATCAATTTTAGAGAAGACACAAGCACCTTGTAACTGATCGAACAAATCATCAATTCGAGGAATAGGATACTTGTTCTTAATAGTTACCTTATTCAGCTGCCTGTAGTCTATGCACATCCGAAGGCTTCCATCCTTCTTTTTCACAAATAAAACAGGAGCACCCCAAGGGGATGCACTTGGTCTAATAAAACCTTTACCTAACAACTCCTGAAGTTGGGCCTTTAACTCCCTTAACTCAGCTGGAGCCATTCTATAAGGGGGAATGGAAATGGGGCGAGTACCCGGCTCCAGATCAATACAAAAATCAATATCCCTATCCGGTGGCATACCAGGAAGGTCTGCAGGAAACACATCCAGAAACTCACGGACTATCGAAACAGACTCAATCGAAGGTACTTTGGAAGTATCATCCCTGAGATGTGCCAAGAAAGCTAAACAACCCTTACTAACCATCCTCTTAGCACGAAGAAAACAGATAATACGAACTGGGGTGGAAATGTAGTCACCCTCCCACACTAGCGGATCTGTCCCAGGATTGGCCAATGTCACAGTTTTAGCATTACAATCTAAGATTGAAAAATTTGGAGAAAGCCAAGTCATACACAGAATTACATCAAAATCAACCATCTCTAGAATAATCAAATCTACATAAGTATTGCTCCCCACAAAAGTCACAACACAAGACCTATACACCTTCTCCACTATCACAGACTCACCCACAGGAGTAGAGACACTAATAGGCATGTCAAGCAAATCACAATGTAAATCAAGACCAGTAGCAAATGAGGAAGATACATATGAAAATGTGGATCCAGGATCAAATAATACAGTAGCCATGCAATCACATACCAAAAGAATACCTGTGATAACAGCATCAGATGTCTCTGCTTCAGACCTCCCGGGGAAAGCATAACAATGGGCCCTATCACATGTCTGTCCATCGCTCCTACCATGTTGCGCTGCAGTAGTTCCAGCTTGCCCACCACCCCGACTGATTTGGTGACCACCATTACCTTGGCCACCACGTCCTCCAGAATGGCGGCCTCTACCATGACCACTTCTACCTCTAACTATTGGGGGTCTGTAACTCTGTTTTGGACAATATTTCCCAATATGTCCAGTCTCTCCACATCCATAACAATTCCTGGAGTCAAGCATAGGTCTCTGTGAAAATGACGAAGTCTAGGGATAACCTCCAAACTCAGAAAAAGGCTGACTGGGCTGCGATGGACCCCCAGCTAAAGCCTGCGGTGAAGACTGAATAGGACGGGTTGGGTAACCTCCTGAACTATGCCCTCTGGAGTAAGAACCATTAAACTCACCTCCCTTACGGAACTTCTTGGACGTCGACGCCATGGTGAAGTCGTCTGGCTTCACCCCCTCCATCTCTATCACAAAATCAACCACTTTCTGAAAGGATATTGCTGCAGCAGCTACCTGTAAGGCTGGGATCCGCAAATCTGACATCAATCATATCACAAAACGGCGAATCCGCTCTCGTGGACTGAAGCAAAGCTGAGCGGTATACCTGGATAGTGCGCGAAATTTAGCCTCATAGGCAGCAACAGACATCCTTCATTGCTCTAGGCTCAGGAACTCATCTCTCCTCCTATCCCTCAAAGTCCGGGGTATATACTTCTCCATAAATAAGCTAGAGAATGATGCCCAAGTCATAGGTGGTGCCTGTGCTGGTTGACACTCAACATACGACCGCCACCACATTTTGGCATCCCCATGAAACTGATAGGTCACAAACTCAACACCGAATCGTTCTACTATGTCCATCTTATGTAGCAGCTCATGACAATCAACCAGAAAATCATAGGCATTTTTAGATTCAGCACCCTTGAAGACTGGAGGTTTTAATTTTAAGAATTTAGTGAAAAGTTCATGCTGATCACTTGTCATTATATACCCTGTGGTCAATCGAGGAAACGTGCCTACTTCCAATGAGGCATCCATGCGGGGAGCCACAACATCTGCATGTTGTACTCCCTGAACCTGAGGTGCTGGTGCAGAAAACACTGGAGGTGTCTGGCCCTGATCATATAACCCGCTAAGATAAGTAAGAACCTGATTAATCATCTCTGGGGTAGGCTGGGGTGGTAATTCCTCATCTTGAACCTGCTCATTTTCCCTTCTTCACCCTCTCTCACTACCTCATCAGTCGGTGGAGGAGTCACTGCCCTATTACTAGCTGGACCAGGTGTTTGTCCTCTACCTCTAGAGGGCGTCCTCCTGCGACCTCTACCACGGCCTCTTGCCACTGCTCCTCCTCGAGCTACAGTCCCAATGGTTGGCTCAGACGCACCCTGTCTTGCCGGTGTTGGTGTTGACACAGTTGTTGCTCTAGTTCTAACCATCTGCGAAATAGAGTGAGGATGTCAGATACCAATTTGTATCACCTAGATACCAATTGGATCCAAGTAATAGCACGAAAGAAAGAAAGAATGGAGTTTTCCTAAAGTCCTATAGCCTCTCAAAGAAAAGTAAGGGCGTCCCCCTACCGTTCCTCAAGACTCTACTAGACTCGTTCTTGTGTGATGAGACCAACGAACCTAACGCTCTGATACCAAGTTTGTCACGACCCAAAACGAGCCGCGAGTGGCGCCCACACTTATCCTACTAGGTGAGCGAACGAACAAATCTAAACCCCAACATTTACCAGTATATCAATTATGAATAGTAAAATAATGCGGAAGATCCAAAAATTATTAACGTAATCAATTAAATAAACTTCTAAAGTTTAATACTTATTATCCCCAAAATCTGGAAGTCATCACATCAAGAACATCTATCCTCAAATTACCAAGTCTGAGAGTATTTAAGAAGCTAAAATAAGTAAAAAGATGGTTCATGTCCGAACTTCAAAGACATCAAGACGTGAAGGAGAGAATCCATCCCGAGCTAGGAATAATAGCTCACCCTGAAATCTGATGTGCTGGAGACTGGCTAGAGTTGAGGGCGAGTCGAAGTTGATGGTGCACTTGCTGCACTCCACAAAACAACAAGAAGAAAATACAAGTACGGGTCAGTACAAGGAACACGTACTGAGTAGGTATCATCGCCCAACTCAAAATAGAAATTAGAATATATTAAACAATAGTATAAAATCAACTACAATACTTAACAGGTGGCAAACAACAAACACGTGAACCATTGACAACAACACCATAATGGGTACACCATCAATCACAAAACCAAGCACACCTATGAGGACCCATGCCTCCACACCATACTCATTTGGGAAATAGGTTCTTTGAGTTTGAGTATATTAAGTTAATTCAAGATTCCTTTCCTTTAATGTTATTGTGTCGGAACGTGACACTCCGATCCCATATATTGTGTCGGAATGTGACACTCCGATCCCATAATACCGTGTCGGAACGTGACACTCCGATCCCATAATACCGTGTCGGAACGTGACACTCCGAACCAAAATTACCGTTAATTTATCATTTAATATCACCACTTTTTCATTCGTTAATAATATTTCATCGAGCCTCCTTTATTGAAGGCATTACTTCGGTATAGATGGTTCAAGATTAGAATTTCAACATTCTCATAATTTTAGGCCAACCACAAACCACACAATCAAAAACATACAACCACACAATCAAGTACATAGGAGACTTTACCATATCATTCAATACATATCAATTGCTATTTAGAGTTTATCTATCACATAGAAATAAACCATAACCTACCTCCACCGAAGAATCGAAATCAAGCAAGCTACCTTCCCAATGCCTTCCCTTTCCTCAATACCTATGAACCTTTTCAATCTGAAGTCTAAGTCGCTCGCTCCCCTCGTTCGTTCATGCCCTTCTCCTCTTTTTATTTTTCTTTTACAGATTCTTTTTACCCCAATTATCATATATTTATGAATAGTACAAAACACCCATTTAAAATTTTTAGCGGAAGTCTGACCAAGTCGGGGTTATGCAGCTTGTGACGGTCCGTCGTATTTACGACGGTCCGTGCTGCAAGTCCGTCGTGAAGTTCAGAGAGTCGATCCCAGTACCCAGACTCCAGAGTTGAAGTGTTTTGGAACGAAGACCCTCGACAGACCGTCGTGCCTATGACAGTTCGTCCTACTTGTCGTTGAGGGTAATGAGGAGAGCAGCAGAAGAAATTACACAAGTATGGGACGACGGAGTCCATCACGGTCCGTCGTGACCATGAAGGTCCGTCGCGTGGTCCGCGACCCAGTCAGTTTTTATCAAAAATAATTCTACTGCTCGAACCGACTAAACAGGTTGTTACACACACTCAAGCTCCATTGTAATCAGAAATCCACAAAGAGGCTTTAAACAAAACTGGAAGCATAGGGATTCGTATGAAAGGTTGTTCTTAACCAAACTCGACCTGCCAGAGCTAAGCGTTGAAATAATTCTCATGTAAGCATGGTTATGAATAATGTTAACTGAAGTCAAACTTTGGCTTAAGCTTCAATATTAAAATGCCTAACGACACAAACTTGCGCAAAAAGTGCTGAGCCCCGAACCAACCATGCTCTCAGCTTAAAATGGCCCTTTTGGAGGTGATTATACCGTTAATATTGCATATCCGGACAATGTTCTTGAAATTTTACCAAAGTCAACATTTCATGTTTTAAAGGGTCAAAAATATCGGAACTTACATAAAACACAAAAGAACAATCTAACAACTAAATTGTCAGTCCCAGCAGGTCATAAATAACTTAGGATTTCTAGAAAAAATCTCTAAATGCCAAAAATATATGAAAATGTGTTAATTAAATTTTGCTTTAAAACAACATTCTTTATTCTTTTCTTGTGAAATGTGTTGATTAAATTCAAAAATTCATTTGATTTTCATAAAAAAATCACCAATGGCATTGTCTTTTGATCATTATACATGACATTAAAATTTAACTCCTTTTAACTCTTTTACTCACTTGTACATTATTCTAACCACATTCTCTATGTCTTTCTATTAGACCGTACCTTTTCAAACAAAAAAATCTAGCCTTCTCCACAAATATTTCTCTATGTTTTCACTTTTTAACTACAATATTCCATAAAGTCATTGCGCCAACACTAGTTGATAATGGATATTATACATTGAAGTCTATCAAAACTAGCTACATTTCTCAACAAAGAAACCTTCATATATAACATGTGGATTTCGTGTGGTCAAGATTTTGTATGATTTTATATATAGTTGTGGTGTCTTTTTGAATCACTTTAGAAGTTTGATGTAAATCTTATTGTGGAGGCACAACAAAGACGACATAGAACGTAATCAGGGGATTAAATAGGGGTTTGCAAAAATCGTACCAAAAAAATGTTATTGGATTATTGTTATTGTGTTAATGAGTTTTTAATGGTTTTATAAAAAATTACCGAGTTACAAATTTTATTTTGATTTTTAATATTAGATAAACCGATGACCCATTAAGTTTGTTCTAATTTACTCCTTTACCGTTATATAAATATTAAATATTGATATTTGTACCTTACTTATTACTATATTTTCCTTTATCCTTCAATTCACATTATTGTCCTAATTTTTTTATTTGTGTTGCACTTATATTGATCTTTTTTTGTTACATACTAATGTTTCTGTTTTATGTGGCATGAAATTATTTTAGAAATCATATATCTATTTTATGAGCATTTTCTTATTAGTTAATTCGAATTTCTAAACACTAAAGATAAAAAATTGATAAACCAAAAAAAATATCGTATTAGTTATGAATATTTAAAAACTAAAAACCTATAATATATAAATTGAACCAAACCGATTGATGTACACCCTTATATTATGCAAAAAGTGACTAAAGATTTGAAGTGAAAGATTCTAGACAACAACTATTTGTATTAGTTTCAATTAGTTTTGTGTAAGTAACCTATAAAATAAAAACCAATATCTTCAATAAACAAGAATACCAAATATAACTTGATGATATTAGTATAATATCATAAAGACAGTAGCATGACTAACTTATAGCCAGTACAAACTCAAACTTAAGCAAATGCCAATTTTCTTTATAGAATCCAAGAACCCAAAACATGCAATGGATCACATAGTAATAACATCAGTTCTTGTTCCATCAGTCACTAAGACAAAAATGTCATTGATGAGCTCACTTGAGCTTCAATCGAAGCTTGAGAAAGAAGAAAAGCTGAAGAAATGAAAACGAGAGAGGGGGAAAATAACATTTGTATTATTGAATAAAAGTGAGTAAGAGTACAAGACTAACTAATTTATACAAAAATAACTAACTAACTAAATCTCTAACCATGCATAGTTGTTAACATCATAGCCAACTTTCAAAGTATTGCAATATGGTTGATCCTTGTCAAGTACTTGGTGAGCGCATCAACTAATTGTTCATGGTTGAGACATATTGAATATTAATGATCCAATCTTGCAAGTTGTTCCTTACAAATTGAAAACCCACCTCTATATGTTTCATATGTTCATGGAATATAGGCTTCCCGGCTATATGAACTACTACGTGACTTTAACAATAGAAAAATGTAGGATTAGTTGATGATAAGTGTTGTACAAAGAATGAAGCCAAGTGACTAGTTGGCACGGGTAATTGCTTTAGTGGTTGGAAAAGTCTTCATATGAAAAGTGATTGTCCCATCTTAAGAGCTCAAGGGAGGGAGAACAAACAAGCACAAGCAAGTGGTTCTAATGATGATGCTCCAAAGAAGAATCATTTATATGCTCTCCAATATCGATTTGATCAAGAAATACCTCCAAATGTTGTTACCGGTATGTTGAAAGTATTTTCAATTAATGTTTATACATTGTCAGCCCCGATGAACTTTGTCTTTTGTAACTCCTTCAGTGGCTATGAAATATTATGTATTCACTGATGTGTAGATGAACCTTTTTTGCTTTCTACCTCAGTTGGTGACTCGGTGTTAGATAAGAGAGTCTATAGGAGTTGTCCTATTTCATCATCTCATAGAGTCACTGTGGTTGATTTGGTAGAAATAGTCATGCTTGATTTTTATGTAATGTTGGGCATGGATTAGTTGTATCCATGTTATGCCTCCATTGATTGTAGAACTCGGGTAATTAGATTCAAATTCCGAAACGAATCCATTGTATATTTGAAAGGGTGAAACATTATTCCTAGAGGTCAATTTCAATAATACATAAAAGATAGAAAGATGATTACAAAGGGGTGCATGTATCACATTGTTAGGGTAAAAGATTTTTAACCGATGTCCCTCCATTGGAGTCGGTCCCCCTAGTGAGGAAATTTTATGAAGTCTTTCTTAATGACTTTCTTTGTATTCCTCCCAAATGACAAGTATATTTTGACATTGATCTTATGCTGGATACTGACCCTATATCTATCCCTCCTTGTCGGATAGCTCCATCCGAATTGAAGGAATGGAAAGCTCAACTTAAGGATTTGCTAGACAAGGGTTTTATTCAGCCAAACATATCTTCGTGGGGTGTTCTGGTATTGTTTGTGAAAAATAAAGATGGGTACTTAAGAATGTGTATTGACTATCGCCAATTGAATAAGATCACTATAAATAATAAGTATCCTCTTCCGAGAATTGATGAGTTGTTCGATCAATTTCAAAGGCAAATAACTTTTCAAACATCGACCTTTGTTCGTGCTGCCAGCAAAGTTGTGTGAAAGATATTGACATTCCTAAAATGGATTTTTGAACTACGTATGAGAACTATAAGTCCCTTGTGATGTCCTTTGGACAAGCTAATGGCACGACGACATTCATGGACCTTATGAATTGAGTGTTTTGGAAATTTCTAGAAATGTTCTTCATTTTGTTTATCGATGATATCTTGGTACATTCTAGAAGTGAGGATGATCACATGAAGCATTTGAGAATTGAATCAAAAAGCACTAAAATATCACCAAGTGTTCGCAAATTTCAATAAGTCTACATTTTGGTTGAAATCGTTGGCGTTCCTAGGTCACATATTGTTAAGAAAGGGTATATAGGTTGATCCAAAAAATACAGACTCCTTCAAGAATTTTTGTAGAACATTATCACCAACAAATATTAAATTTTTTTTTGGCTTAGTCGACTATTATAGGAGATTTGTTAAGGATTCTCCCCTATTTCTTCTCCTTTGATAGCCCTAACCAAAAAGAAAGCTAAATTTGAGTGGACGGAAGCTTGTGAGAAATGCTTTAAAGGATTTAAGAAAAAGCTTACCTCCGCTCCGATGTTGACTTTACAAAGGGAAATGAACAATTTGTCGTGTATTCTAACTCATCCCTAGTAGGTTTGGGTTGTTTTGTCATGCAACGTGGTCATATGATATCTTATGCCTCAAGGAAACTCAATTTCCATGATAATAATAATTCGACACATGATCTTGAGCTAGCGGAACTACAATCTCTTCATCCACGTCGTGGACTTGTCTCCTTTGGACTTCTTGTTTGGCCCATTTTATGAGCCAATCCAAGAAATATAACATCAAGTCATTACTTGTTAAACTCAGAATTTGGAGGGTCAACTTTGTGAACTCTTTCACATAGTACCGAATAGAGGAAGCTTGTTTTAACTACCTCAACTTCCGATGAGCCTCATGGACAATGTTATGTGGATATGACTATTACTTAAGCTCCTCGTTGAACTGCTCGCAATAATCAATAACACAAACCCCCCTGTCAATGTTAGACTTTTTCCTATGCCACCACAGCATCGCTGTATCGGTCCAATACATGGCAACCGTTCGGATTATGGCAGCCTCACTGTGCATATTAACATGTTCGAAGTAGGCATCGATTTGCCACAAAAAGTTCTCAACATCTTGAGTACTCCTTTCATCACGAAATTCTTTGGGTTTGGAAACCTCAATACATGTATCATGTGCAGTCACAGGAGAAGCAACCCCCGCCTCGGCAGTCTCATCAACCTGCCGTTTCAAGTATTCAAACTCTCTATGATGAGAAGAGAGAGCTTCAATGAGCTCAAGTTTGAGGTTGGTCAAACCTTCTTTGTGAACTTTCTCAAGTTCAACAAGATTGTTCTTCACGTCATCCAAACCTTCAAGAGCTACAGATTCCAAGAGAACTGACACCCACATGGCTTGACACCCACATGTGCGCCTGACCCACATGGCTTGACACCCACATGTGCACCTGCCCCTAACCGCCCTAACCAAATTCTTGCACCTGTGCTTGCACATGGGTTGCACATGGGTTGCTGCTCATTTCTTGTTGCCCCAAGGATCCTCACTATATCCTTGGGAACTACTTACTCTATATGATCATTTTAAATAATCATGTTCTATGGTACCTAGGCTTGACACTTGGATGCCTCACACCTAATTGTGGAATCTAAAGGAATGAAAATTTTATTAGCTTAGGGTCTTCATTGCAGGTACAATTCCTAAACAGGTTTGAATTGGGGCATTTGAACAGCAAAGTATATCTTAATACATAGAAATTGGCTAACACCCTTAAGCAAATATTCTCTAATATGCCCAATATTACGCAATATTGGGCATTGGGATCCCTATGTACCCCAATACCCATTCTTAAAAATAAATAGACTCTTCACTAGACGAGTACATTTTCTGGAATTTTACATATTTAGTGACATATTGTTCTCGTTTTGTATTTGTAATAGCTTTATACTCTTATTTTCATTATATCCCTTATTGCTGATTGATTCCAAGTATTGGGATGGTTCCTTGTATTACATTTATGTTGATTACTCTTTCTTAGCTTTGTTACAAGTTTTATGCTTCTTTTTGTTGACTTTCTCTTAGTAGACCATTACCTATGACTCCAAGTTAAGGGTTAGGCTTACCTACTGGTTGGTGTCGTAGGTTTCATCATGACCTAATAAATAGGGTCGTGAAAGGAAGGATGGAGATATGCTAATAACTTATGTTTTGAGTTCTTATGCTTGTGTTGAACGCCATTAAGAGCAATAAAGGGAAGACTACTTGTTTGTAAAAAATAGAGTTAACGATCTAAACTTCGTTACTTATTCTTTTGGCACTTTTTTCTAAGCCATTTAATTATATCTTCCTCCTTTGTTTATAAAACATACATCTCGCTGATCAAATGCTTTCATAATTTCTATCAGACACTTTGGTAGAATTTCAAAAAACACAATAGAAATTTTTTTTTTCAGTTCATTTTGATCAGTTTTCCCCTTCTTTTTTCAAATCCACTTGTCAGGAAAGCACATGAATGAGAATCCATATTGGATAAAGGTCGTGAAAATAGTGTTTCTTTTAGGAATGAATCCAAACGATATGTTAGAAGACTAGTCTTGTTTTGGATTATCAGAGAGAAAGAAACATGAATTATGTTGTGAACCAAATTGGCAACATGAGAATCTACTCATCCATTTAAGATTATTGAGTATATTGAAATGTTGAGAAGTTCTATTTGGGACCCAGTCCCAATTATAAATTAGTCAAATAAGTCTCGGAGTTAACACAAAAGAGTTACACATTGGAGAAATATGTTTGTTCCTCACTTCTTCTTCTAGTGTCTAAAAGCTTTTCATTCCAATTCTTATCTCTATCTTAGTTACTTATTATTTCAATATTTCCATTGTAAATAAGTTGTTTGAGTATTGTTATTACGATTCTATAGTTCTAATCACATTCCAATATACTTATTATTATATTGAGGAATTTGGGTGAATTATAATTTTGATAGGATAGAAATTCAATGTGGCTAATGATCATTGGCTAATGACATAAGAATGAAAAATTTCAATGTATATCATATCAATACAATTCTTTCAATAGAGGTGAAGTGGCTCTATCATTGAATAACTCTTCATTATCCCCTGATCAGGAAGCTGACCATCAGCGTCATGCTGGGGAGAATTCTGATTCACACGCTCTTATTCATCCCATTAAGCGTGACATGTCTATATGTTGGGTCATTCTTTTATCTATGTAAGCTTATAGTGCCATGGCATCTTGAATCATATATTTCGCTCATTAATTAAGAGCAGATAACTTTACAAATTGCGGCTACAAAATGTTGTGATTGAGCATTAAGTCTATTTATCCTACCGGGTTCTTGTATGGGTGTTTTCAACCCCATCACTATCGTTGGATGCATTTGCAAACTATAAATCCATGTGAATGAGTTATTTTCTCTTGCCAACTAGATGAAATGTTTTATATGATAAGAGGCATTGGAGGAGCTAAATCAAGTTTGTTGAATTGTGTGGAGGAGTATGATTCGGAAATTAGTAAACTACTTTGATTAAGCTCCTCTAACGCCTCTTATCACATAAAAGTTCCATCCATGAATACTCAAAACACTTCTTACGTGGCATGTTCATGCTCTATAATCTTATCTATTTTTCTTCCTCCAATTGATAAAGTTTAGCTGAGCTGAGGATATTACCTTTTGTGTCATAACCAACAACTAAAATAACAATCTTCCTAAGGCTGGAAAAACCAAACAAATATCTTTGTGCCTTTATCCGCATTCCATATGACGACGTATTTGTCAATAAACTATAACGGTGAATGACATATAAAATGATCTTTTTTCCAAACACAATCAGTTCTATGCTAGTTGCCAAAAAACTCCTTGCAAGAGAAAATAAATCATTCATGGGGATTCATAGTTGCCAGATGCATCCAACTACAACGATGGGCCGAAAGAACCCATTCAAGAACCTGGAAGGATAAATGAACCTAATGCTCAATTAAACTATTTTGTCGGTGCAATTCGTAAAGATCCCCGCTCCTAATTAATGAGCGAAGCTATGATTCAAGATGCCATGTCACTACAATCTTATCCAGAGCAAAGATTGAGATACAATAGATAAATATCACACCTAAGGGCATGAATAAGACCGTGTGAATAAGAATTATCCCCAGCATGACGCATATGCCCAACTTCTTGATCAGGGGATGCTGAAGAATTATCCAATGATAGAGCCACTTCAACTCGGTTGAAAGCATTGTACTAATTTGATGTTATTCATTGACAGTTTCATTATCATATCATTAGGCAATTGACCTTTTCCACATTGAATTCTTATCCTGTTGAAATTATAATTCACTCAAATTCCTCACTATATTAATAAAAATATTTGTATGTCATTACAACTTTAGAATCATGATTGCAATACTCAAACAATAATGGAAATAATGAAATAATAAGTAACAAAGATAGAGATAAGAATTGGGATTAAAACTTTTAGACTTTTGAAGAACAAGAGAGGAACAAGCATTTTTCTTCAACATGAATAATTCTTTTGTGTTAACTCCAATACCTATTTAACCAATTGATAATTGGGTATGGATCCCAAACAAAACACTCCAACATTTTAATCTGCCCAATTATCTTAAGTGGACAGTCTCATGCCCCCCTCCAATATTAGGCCCTCATGTAGTCAATTTAGCTCACAACATACTTCATGACTCGAATTAGAGATGTCAATATGGGTTGGCGAACCTCATCTGGGGTAACTCATACACACTTTGAAATTTGACGGGGCAGGCCATGCTAGCCCATTTATTGTGTGGGCTAGAAAATGGTTGGCCCAACCCACAAATGTGGGCTACATGCTTTGATGAACCAATTCTTTTTTTTAAAATTAAATTATAATTTGAAAATATTATTTAACGTTACTATTTGTTAATCAAATACTCAATAAAATTATCTTTATAATACTTATTAAGTTTGATTTCAAGTAAAAGCATAAATAGCTAAATATAAATATTAATCTAATGATTTTCTAATGATCATAATAAAACACAAAATATATGACAATATTCCATAGGGTATGGCATATGAAGTGATTCGTTAGAAATATATTGGGAATTTTTATTTTACGTAGTAGATCTTTTATAAAAACAATTTGTATTTAAATTATAATATTCCAAACTTAACAAGATTTTGAGTTTATACTCTTGTCAATTTTAATAATTTTTTGTATTTTTATTTTTTAATTAATTTTATTTGGCCCACCGACTGGCCCTATCAATATTTCTCAAGTCCAAAAAGTCGGCGCACTTATTGAGGCCGGGCTAAAAAATTCCTTTTCTAAAATGGGTTCCAAAAATTGTAGCCTAATCCTATCAAATTACGATTTAGGCTAGCCCGTCCCAACAAGCCTATCATATATTTACAACTCTAACTCTAATGATCCGATGATACCAAATAAGATTTGCCTTCTAACATGTCGTTTCGATTCAATCTAAAATATATACCATGTGGCCTTTCTCTAATGTAAATTCTTAACAATTTGCTTTTCCTCACAGAAGGATTTAAAAAATTAAAGGAAATGGTTTCAAAATGAACTAAAAAGAACAAATATATTCTACTATACTATTGAAATTCTACCAAAGGAGCTTCTTAGAATTATGAAAGCAGATGATATCTGAGATGCAAGTCTTATAACCAAAGAAGGAAAAATATTTAAATGCCTCAGAAAGGGCCAAAAGAGTAAGTTAGGCAATCTAGATCATTAATTCTTTCTTTGTGATTTTTACAAAGAAGTAGTATTCCCTTTATTTCTTTTAATAGAGTTCAATACAAGCGTCAACGGTCAAAACATTAGTTTATCATCACCTTGATGAGTGTTATTTTCACTAATTTGTAGACTTTTCGTTCAACAATTAACGTCCTCAATGCCTATTTATGTCTTATTTTGATGATATGTTGGTTTTTTGCAGGTATAAAAGCTAAAGGATAAGGCAATTATGAATCTAAAAAAAAAAGGGACAAACATTGAAAATAGTGTAAACTCTAAGCTGGTTATCGCCTAAAAGGGTGGATTTCCCAAAAAGTCATACCTCACCCAAAGTGATTATGTATGTTTGATCATATTTAAGGCAGGTTGGCAAACTAAAGTGGAAACGTTAATTTACTGAACTTATTGGGCGAGTTTGATGTTCCATTGTCGATGATGAAAGACTTTTAAGTTAAATTGAAGGCTCAATGGGTGAACAAGATTGTAATCGCTCAGTCGTCGAATGTGAAAGGCCAAATCGATTGAGTTCACCAACTGAGGTTCAAATAGCCTAAAGAATAAAGCAAACGAAGGGCGATCTCAAGAGAAAATGGTGATCCACTGAACGGAAAAGTGAGCTTGATAAACGTTGCCGATCAGGTCGCGTATGGAATTTCTCACTAGTCTTTTGGGAAACTATAAATAGCTCAAAGGATAGAGAAAATGGATTTTGAATTTTATCTTTTGAAGAATTCATCTATCAGATTTTTATTGAGTTTTTGAACTTTTTGCCCTTTCTCTTAGTTTAAGGGTTTTTGCAAAACTTTTCTAATTGATAATTGATTGTTGAAATTGAAGTGAGTGTTGAAAATTATTTTTTTATCATCAACACATTAATTTCTACAACTTTGTTGGTATAATTTTTTTTCTTATGATGATATTGTGCTAAAACCCCAAATCTAAGGGTCTAATTATGGGGTTGGGTGTTTATTTAATTTTGTAGGTCATGTGTCTTGCTCTATTTTACTATTGCACACTAATTGATTTGAGTTATTTATAATGACATTAATTCATGGCTTATGTTTGAAAACTTAATCCTAGTTTAGATCCTTGATTGATGCTTGAAGAGATCAACTGAAATGGGTAGATAGTTTGATGCATGGAATTTACTTTTGATTGTTGTAGTTTACCCGATGAAGAAATTTTGGTTCAATTCTAATTGTCATATCTTCTTGAAAGAGAGATTTAAGTAAGTTGATAGGTTGATTTGTTTTTACATAGATGAGAGAGAATCCAGGTCTTACAACATATCGACTCCATAAAGGATAAGAACAGACCCTTACTCTACCGATAGTAGGAATTAACTCTATAAAGGACCACGAGTAGCCAAAATTATACTTGAAAGAAATCAAAGCACTGGCTAGGCATAAAATCTGAGCACATACAAAAAGCCTCTAATGTCCCAAGAAGAAAAGGAGCACGTCAACGACATTTCTTAATTATTAAAATCAATAAATCTAGTGATCCATGTGGTACATCTCTTGTTAAATCCAATGTAGAATAAAAGTAGAGTGAAAAAACTATTTCTTAATGTCAATGATGAGATAATGCATGAGCTAGGATCGTACCGAAAAACATGTGATAATGAAAAAATAAGGCACTAGAAATAAAAAAATGTAAGTCCAATCAAATCACGATACCAAGGAGAGAAGTACTAACCTGGGACCAACTTGTCTCCAAACACACCCTCGGGCCCAACAACAAAATGAAACATCAAAGAACCATAGCAAGCCTGCGAAGGTACCAAGCAAAGCTACTGAGTCTATCAAAGAGGGGAGGGGGGGCGACTCAAGGGATAGCGTCTTAACACACTCGTACTACTCTAGTATATGACTAAGCACAACAAGTTCCAACCTATGTCTACGATGAGCCACTAAAGTATAAAGAACCAACACAAGATAAACAACCCAATACAAGCCCTAGGGGAAGCAATTCTCATGAAATCTTCCCTCTTTGCCTTCAATTGCATCAAAAAATAACTTGTAAACTTTATGATGTCCGTCTCTCATTAATTGTTCATCTTATTTATTTTTCATGGGATTCTTGGATCTTCTGAGCCCTTCCTCATGCGGCAAATTCATTATACCAATGTTAGGGAATCAGATTCTTCAAAAGAAGAGTCTGCCGGGGCAGCAAATCTAGTTTCCAAATAAGTCAGAATCTTAGTGGAAGCTCTTCCTTTGACATAGGAATATCTAGCAAAGGAAGAGCTTACGCTAAGATTCTGACTTATTTGGAATATATATTTGCTGCCCCTACAAACTCTTCTTTTGAAGAATCTGATTTGCTATCATTGGTATATTGTATTTGTGGCATGGCTTAGAATAGAACATGAGTGGGTCTTCCTTACCAACCTTCAATTCTAGAAGTAAGTAAGTAGAAGCTGACCCTCCAACATACATCGCAGGGAAGGACCCCTCCAGTAGCAAACTTTATGGGGAAAGGCATCCATCAGTAGGAAAGTATTTACAGAACTTGGGATCTTTCTTTCCTAAAGCATTTCCCTATAAGCAAATTCTTTCTTCTCTTCTTTAAAGCCTGGAGCTGGACTTCTTTTTCCCGACTTGATTCACAGTTTAATCACACTAATTCAGATCCTAACAATGGTAAGAGAGATAGGAGTAGGGATGGGTAACAAATGTCACCAACAACACTTGAAGTCTCGAATCTTTGAATAGACACAAAGTGATGCTCTTCCTGCGGCCAAAGAAAGTATTTGTTCAAAGAATTTCCCTCTCCCTGTAGGTGACCAACTGAATTACATCCACCCTGTCACTTCGTTAAAGCTTCCTTTCAGACCTCTCACAGGAAACGTTTTAATTTAAATACATATGAGACTACAAAAGTAAATGAAACATCTTTCCCTAGAGCAACAACTGAAAGAGAAAGTACCCATTTATTCATCTGCACCAGAAAAGAGCTAAGCTCGGAAGTCAAGAAACTCTCTTCTCTTTTAATGGTAGCAGCTAGTTTAAGCTCAATATCAGCAGAATTTCTAAGCACTAGTATTTCCTTATCACTGGCTAACTCTTAAAAAGAAATAGAGTCAACCCATGCGCCTTTCGCGGGAAGAGAAAAAAGACATTCTCTGGATCCTGGTATGAACTCAAAAAAACATTTACCCATCGCCTTCTTCATTTGCAGAGCTTTCTCTTGTTCACAACAAAGAGAGAGGATTCGTTCAAGTAAGCTAATCACATAACCCTTTCTAGGGTAGCGGCACCGTACGATGTCATCACTCTCTTTTTCTCCCTGACTCCTTGAAGAAGAGCGAACAACTGATCTTTCCTAGTCCTTTCAAACCACTCTTTATAAACGTGGAAAATACTTTGGCTACGATTCAATCTCGATAGCCCGAACTTCATAAAAGGCGGCTGACTCTTTCACTTCTACATGAACCATGCGCTCCATTTTCGATTATTCTTCTATATAAGTGAATAGATCTTTGTGATTCAATCGATTTGATTCTCATTCTTACCCTTGGAAAACTCCCTTTAAGGACAGAATCACACCCAATCCTCGTTCTTTTGTATTATTTGTTTGTTGGAATAGATAATATACATATATGATCAGATGCATATGTTGGTAAGGACTACGTAGAGTTGGACATAGAATGCTTAGTTCAAATTGAAATGTCAAATGATCCGGGAAATACAATTTTCCTTTTCTTAAAAGAGAAGAAAACAAAATAGATGCACTTTCTGGATTATTGTTGATGTAATCATAAAAAGTGAATTTTTCAGGACAGGATAAACTTTGATTTTTGACTAACCCAACACCAACTCTTCAATAGATTTCTTGCTAGAAATCCATCCTTTAAGCTACAGAAGCTGCATCTACTTTAAATGATAATTTCTCACCTTCATCCTTTATACTATAATACATCAAATAGATGCGATGGTACAAATATTGACCCAACCAAGCTTGTATGAATCATCTTAGCTCCAATTATGGTCCAATTTGAACCCATCCCAATAACGAACACCTTTCTACTGCAAGGTGAGGCTCTACTCTTCCCCTAGAATCCACTTCGGGTCGGAGGAACAACTAGTCAAAATTCTTGAGCAGCCGAGATATTGAACAATGAACATTTGAAACAATTCCTGCCTCACCCTTAGATGAGAGGGAAGGTCTATTTGACTCAAATTATGGAACTGATCTTGAATTCTACACCAGCTAATGATGCGATGGGGGAAGTTTTTCTTTTTTCATCAATGCTGGCCTAGTCAAGGCTCATCTACGCCCAATCCCGATGGGCCTTCGATTTTACCCTACCCTAGCTCTCTAATCCACCTGTAAACCCCAGTCCTTAAAAGCCCTTTTCAATCCATCCTCAGAACCGCAATATCTACGAAGATGCCCTTCAACTACGAGATAGAGCTTTTATAGTTTCTCTCCTTCCAAACCCGAGACTGGGTCACCCCCTTCAATTCAAACATCAGAAATGAGCTCCATGCTGGAATTATCTGGTGGAGGAGTCGGGGTTTGCGCTTGAATGAACCACCCTTCACCCGATGGATGAGAGTAAAACTGATTCACATCACGAGTTAGGTCATCCGCGAGCAGATACCTAAAGTGTATGGTGACCTTCAATGCCGTAGTCTTAGTCTAGAAACGCGCTAGTAAACTATAGAGAAATCAGTGGAGATGAGAGAGATGTGAGTGTCAATCATTCTGTTAGCATGCTCAAAGAGTGCTTTCAAGAATATGGAGAACGAGAGAATGCACTTACAACCTCTCTCATATTTACCTGCCAAGGAATGACATAGATAGTAGACAATCTTTCCAATCAAGAAGGGGGGGGGGGAAGACAAGGTACTCAATGGGGATAAGTGATCCCCCTAGGTAGAAAAAGTAAGAGATTGCTCACTTTTGGGAGGTCACGTCCGTCCCTCTTGGTCATGGGGACGATGTTCAAAATCCAATAAGTATAATCTACTACCTTAATGAAATCAATATAATAGTAACAAGACCGCTGAAGAGCAGATGACGTAGACATGAATCAACCTCTTCTCGATGAGGTTTTGATCCATCACAGAATCCAAAAAGTAGTTTCGAAGTGAGATGGTCTCGGCTTGTCCTTATAAAAATCTGGTGATCACTTTCTCTAATATTGTAAGTGTAAGCAATGTCTTGGTGATAATTAGTCAGGTAGAAAAGAGTCCCAACAAGTTGGTTCCGTGTTGGTCGTAACATCGTTCCTATCTCTCATAGATTCCCTTAACCAAGTCATCTCTATCCTTGAAGGCCTAAGGAAGAGCCTATTCATGTGTAGTTGATTCTTGAACGAAGCGAAGAATGACTGCCAACTGCAAGATAAGAGAGAAAGCAAGTCGAGAACTTTGCACTTCATTACTGGACAAAATGTCTTCCTGTAATTCCTGGAATGAGAGTGAGCGTGCTTCTTCAATGTCGTAGTCTTAGTCTAAGAATGAGCTAGTAAACTGTAGGGAAATCACAGGAGAAGTTCCTGCCAAAGGCTGAGATATTCAGTTGACTCCCTCCCCCTTTTTGGGGGTCCTGACCCCTACGAGTAATTAGAAAAGGGAGGAGGAAAGAGGCCCTGGTGAACCGTCATAATTAGTGAAGAAGTGTAAGCTTCACTGTCCGACAGTATGGAGTACTGACCACAATGAGGGACATGCCCTGAAGCGAAGAATGGGAACGAGCGAAATCAATGTGTTCCGATTTCTGGCCTTGCACCGACCAAGGAATTGACCATAGAATAAATGGAAACTGATGTCCAAGTGCCCTTCTCCCCCCGCAAGGTACATCTCACACCTATGGGCCGCTATTAATATTTAATAAGACACTCGGAACTAGAAGGATAAACAAACCCACCTGGTGAGCTGCCAAGCTACAAGTCCTACGACACAGGAACGAGATTCTCTAAAAAGCCATGGTTGTGGGTTTCCAAGAGGGCCCACTTGGAGACTTGGTATGTCAGCAGGAAATTCGAAGGTTGCAACAAGTCGGCCGGCCAAAGAGAATCAACTAGTGTAGTTCTGATTTGAGTAGACTCAAAATTAGGAAATACCCTAACTCTGGCAGATGACGTTCCGATTTGTCCGTCGGTAGTTGAATGTTTTGCTATAGTTTGATTCATGATCGCATCTGCAAATCTTATCCCTAGGCTTCAGCGGACGTTTTTCATTCTTCATCCCGTCCTTAGTAGGCTTTCTAAAGTCAACATAATCGCTTAACTTTTGAAAGGCGCTAAATGGGCTTTCAACCTTAAGCCTTTATATATAATAGAAGAAAATTAGATATTTGTATATAGAATTAGCCAGATCGTCTAAAGAATGAACATAATCTCCTTTTTTCTAAAGGCCTAGAGAGTTCCATTCACAACTGCAAAGGGGATATAACACGATCTAAGGCATGTAATTGTAAAACCTAGCCTAAGGCAATAAGTGTCAAACGTAAGAAGGATAAACATGCTAATCTATACCACCAAAGAGGCTAAAAGCCTACACTAAAGATCTCAACACCCACAAAAGGCCCAAAGCTCCAACGAAATAAAGAAAAGATAGAATGAATAACATGGTAATAATACTCAACAAATATATACAATTCTAATTCACATGAAGCATATACTATACATTATCTAAAATTTCTAATCAAGAAAATAGATCGAAGCCTATCTCAAAGTCGATCACACATGCTCTAAATCCATTGTCCATGGTTATGCACTTATGAAATGTCTTTAAACACCGCCATGCTGTTAAATTATTGATTACAACGTCATTACAAACTATAGACACTAAATTTGCAATAGTTGGAAATAGACCCAAAATAGATCTGTAAAAAGGTCTAAAACAGCTCAAGAAACTTGTGCCCCCAAAATGGGATTAATCCAAGCTCTGAAATGTGCTAAAATTGAAAATGCAATAAAATCACCACTGAAGCTCAAAATAAAAATAGGCATCCCCTTTAGGGCAGAAAATACCTCATAATAATAACTTCCAAACTTCCCTGATCACTCCAACACGTAGACATGAAAAACCTTGAACCTAGTCAATTATATCATCCCAATCAGAATACTATAACTCAAGAAATCACGAATTTAAAATGAGGGTTGAAGATGCAAAATTGGGATTTAAATAGAAGCAATCTAGTCTTTGTAAGTTAAACACAGCCGCTAAAAGTCTGTATTAGCAATACTAGATTTTGTCATTTTCCAAAATCTTTGAATGGACCATCAAGATTATTGCTAGAGCTAATGAAAATAAACCAGATATTCTACCCCACTAAATCTGGCGAACCAGGTTCAACGGAACCATCAAACCAACCATATGAGGTTGTCTCATTGAAAACTGGGTCCCATAAACAAGCTGCATTTTAAGTCAAAATCAACAAAAAGGCTCAGAATGAAATTGAAAGCCTTGGGAACTCTACAAAGGGTTGTTTATAAGCAAACTTAACATTATGAAGCCAACAGTACTAATGAAAATTCTCATCCGAACCTGTTTACCAAAATTATTGAATGAAGTCAAAATTTGTCTTAAGCTTCAAAGTAAAAATGCCTAACGGCACAAAGTCACACCAGAATCCTCGCGTAGCCTAAAATGTCCCTTTTGGAGCCAATGAAACTGTTAGAATTGCATTGTATCATCGTATTCATGAAATTTTAACGGAAATAAACCATTCAAGTTTCGAAGGCTCCAAAACATGAAAACTTGCACAAACCAAAAATAAACTACCCAACAACTAAATTATCAGTCTTCGCAAAACATAAATGACTTTGGATCTTAACATGAAAGATCTAAATGTTGAAAAGATTGAAACCCAACATCACCGATAAGAATACTCATCTTATCGAAATCTAACATCTTTTTGCAATAAAAAGTGTTTATTGATCCTTAGACATCTCCAGCACCATCTGAAACGTGCCTACAAGCCCATACAACCCAAACCTTGGGAAAATTACATGCTTCACCTAAGCATCGAGAAGTAAGATCTGCCATAACAAGGAACTCAGCCCCAAGGTAAAGACAAAAATCCATTCTTGATACTCAAAATCCAACAAATCCAGTTGAGACACAATCTTTTAAACCTTTCTACACTAATCCAAAAGACTATCATTTTGTGAACGACATGATTGCATAGAGGTGGCACTTAGGTAGACATCGTATCAACATAGTCATCTGGACAATAGTGGCCCAAGGATGCCAACTCCCATCACAAACCACAAAATATATCAACCAAGATGAAACAAGAACTATGTAACACTTCGAAAATCCAAGATGTGTTCTAGAGCCTAACATAAGTGTAATAAGGTTTAGACACCATTTTAAGGTCCAATTTAATGAATATAATTCATTTAGGAAGTCTATAAATCAAAACTTCCAAGATTGTCCATGACATTAGGAAACTAGTTCAAGGAGGTACTAGCATGACTTAGCCTATTTGACTAGCTTTTAGGTGTCAGAAGTTCATGAAATTCGGTGGAAGGGTTACTAACTTGTGTTAGGATTGAATCATGGTTGAAACGTCGTTGTATGACTCCCCAAGGACCAACTAAGGGCCTTTGAGGAGGACCCTTGCATTTTGGGGTCAAAGACTGCCTGGGCAGTATGCACCCATTAAGGGAAGCGACGGAGCGTGTGTGGATCGATGGGGCGTCGATGCCATCCGTCAACCAACACTTAGAAATTTTGTCTAATGGTTCATTTGTACCAGTCTCTCAACTTACCTACGAATGTGTAGCACAGAAGGTGGTACGGGTTGTCGACTCACACACGAACCGTTGGTCAAGGTCTCGTCTGTGAGGGCATGACTTCTCTGTACGTTTTAAATTAGGTCCAATTAATTAATTAAGGGGTTAGGTAGTTATTTAGTGGTTAGGAGAAACTTAATTAAGTTAATTAATACCCCATATAAATACCCCAACCTCATTAAACTAATCTAAGCTCTCATAACTCACAAACCCAAACTCTCTTCCTTCTCTCTTCTCTTTCTCTAGTGAGGAACTCCATTGAAGAACAAGCTAGGGGAGGTTTTAATGGCTTAAAAGATTCAAGTTTCTCCATAAAATTTCATCAATTAGTAAGTTATGTGATCTATTTCACCTTTGAGACCTCTTTCCTCTAAGGGTTCCATTAAATTGATTTCCAAAGTTTAGTTTTCAAGTGGGTTTCATCCAATCTCAAAATTGATTTTATGAATTGATTTTCTTATGAATTATTTGGATGTTATGAATATATTAACATGTATTCTAATTAATTATGAGATATCTTGATGGTTTGGTCTAGTTTGTAGAATATGACCTTCACCCCTTAACCCTAGGTTATAATCTTGATATGAATTGTTTAATGTTGGTTCAATTGACTTGATTATTGATTGAATTACTACTAGATGATGTTATTGTACCATTATGAATAGTTTAGGATTAATTATTTTCCTATCATGATAGTTCTTGAGAAGATGATCTAGGTTATGAAGTATGTTGTGAATTGACCTAAGTATCTTATCTTAAGCTATGAACTAGTGATGAATCATGATATAGCAATGCAATTGGCCTTGTTATCATATTGGTTATTGTTGTGTGATATTATTAATACCCTCTTAGGTTGAATTAAGGGTTGATAGTAAGACCCTTATGATGAATTATCAAGGAGACTTGGTAAGTCTAATGATCCCTATTCTTTACTTCAAATTATGGTTAATTGCGATTAAGTCATAATTTTGTATTGGAGTATGCCTTTTATTAGGATTGATAGGTTGGAATGATGCTGAATTGAAATGTCTTGACTATGATTTAAGAGGTGTTGACTAAGATGTAAATGTTATAAGGATGGTGAATGGTTTACCAATGTGCCTTATTATTAAGTGATATGTAAATGTGCTAACCTCACTTATATGAATTATGATGAAGGGATTATACTCAGGCAATTATTATTGAGCTGTGATGATGATGAATATACAAGGGTTAGACCCTATGACCTACAATAAGTTATGATGATTAATTAAGACAGTAAAGACATTTGAAAAAGGGACTTACCTTAGCATCGAGTGAACTTGACTATGGGAGGTGATGACTTCCCATAGAGGAAGATTCACCCTATAGTTCCACATGTGGTGTTGACTCCGCAATAAGGGATACTCATCCAATGGATTCCCATAAAAGGAGATCCCAATTCCCAAGTGGTATGTAGTGGGATTATATCTATCTCTTAGTTCTTGAACTATGTTGCCCCCATAGGAAACTAGCTAGTGGATCTACCTAGAAAGTTACGTTTTTTTTTAACTTGGCCGGTAGACCACCTTCCATCGGTATAAGGTTTCACAATAGTGTATTCCTCACTTATATCTTGTGGTCTATGTCGGCTAAGTCAAGTGTTCCCTAAACTAAAATGAAGTAATGAAGTACAAACCAACTAGGGTGACTTAAGAGGTTTGACTTAGCTTAGGTAGGGGTATGGGACTCTACCTATGCCTTGCACTAGTTTGCCTTGAGGGAAGCCTTAGGAGGTTGTTATTATGTATGTATATGCTTATGAAGATATATTATATGTATATGATGAACTTGCACTTTGTTGACACTACATGTTGATTAGTTTCACTTCTGAATGTGTGTGGGTCAACATTGTCAAAGTAAGATGATATGTACTTTTAAGTACCATGTTATGTGAAGTAGAATGTTAGTTATGATACGTGTTGGGTTACTTGATTGGGCAAGGTTATGGGGATTTGCTTAGTCATTGCAATTTTTGACTTGGTAGGGGTTGTAGTTAATTGTCTTGCTTTGGTTATGTTGAAATGTAATCCAATTCATGCTTGTTACTATTATGACTTGATCATAGAGTTACTTGACTATATATTCAACCATATGATATACATATTTACTTTACTAGACTTAATGTTGTTGTTCTTGTGATGTACATGCCTATGACTAAATTAACATGTCCTATTGGTTGGTATGGTCTTGTTGAATGTGCATAAATTTTTTTAATGAATAGTGCATACTCATTGAAATGTCCCTTTTCTTTGCATGATTTCAAAGTATGTGTGCATATGATCTCATACTTATTACAAATGGTGTACTAACCCCATTTTCTTCCTTTTCCCCAACATTTTAGGTTCCGGTCGTTGAAGGATCTTTGAGACGACTTTGAAGAAGACTTGTTATTTCTCAATCATCCAAGTGGGTAGGTCCTCACTTTCCGAGGGTGATGCCAATATCAAGCTGATGAAGTTGTTTTAGTTTTAAGACTCTTATGTTCTTTCTATTTTACATTGATGTATGAGCAATGTCAAAATTGCTATAATCTTGTTAGATGGTTATGAGTTGATAAGAGGCAACCAGTAATCCCAAGATCGCCAACACAATAAAACAACCAAGGCAATGGCGCGGTGAGCTACTCAACTATTACTCCTATTCTAAGAAACATGGCCTAGTAAATCAACTATTAAAAAAAACAACAAATGAGGCAAATCACATAAAAAATCCTCAAATAAAGATATCATAACAAGCCAAATAAACCCGAATAGGCATCAAAAACCCCAAATCACACAAAATAGTAACAAAAGGATAAGACCCACAAAATTACATCCAAAGAAGGAATACCTGGATCCTCAGCCTTTGAGTGGCTTAGAAAAACATAGAATGGATCAAGAACGACCTTAACTTGAGCACTTGAAGTAGAACCAACAACACCAAAGACACAACCTATGACTAAAGGTATCATCAATCAACAAATTGATATAGCGAAAAACCTCTCATCATTGTCCAATGTTTGGGACAAAATCTAAATCGATTTAAATGATCTCCAAAGATACAAAATAGTCCATCCACTATATCCTGAGGGATATCATATGCTGGCAATTCCTGGGAGATCAACTTCCACCCGGGGCACTCTTTAACTAGTTGTCAAACTCTCCATAATTGTGGAAACCCTTAAAGTAGAAGCTTGGCATTAAGGATGTGATGAGCTATCCTGCCTACCTCTGCTAAGCAAGGAACCACCCCTACCCATCTAAATTGGAGTTTTTAACAATCTTTTACATAGTGGCCTACTTCACCATACTCATATCATTCATCACCAAGTGTAACCTGCTATAAACACCTAACTGGAGTAATGTGAGACCCAACAATGGCAGGTCTAAGATGGTCACCATGAGAAATATTACCAGAGAATTTACTTCCATAGTACCACTACCTACCTCATATCCCCCTAGAACCTGAGATACCGCACCATAGGCCTGATAGGTCAAGAAGAGACATGACCCTCACTAAGCTGATACCCACCTAGAAGTGGAATGTTATCACTATTGTACTGATTGCGAGGCCTCGTACCCCTATCTCTGTAAGACTCAATATATACCTACTCCATATCCCTCACATGGCTAACAACCTAGATAAATGTAATTCTCGTTAATATCATATTTTCCTATGTCACCTATGTGGCAAGGCTAACCTATCGATGAACCCCTGACTAAAATCTCAATCTGAAGAAAACAATGTTAGACTAAGCCTATCCTACTCTAAAATCACATGACATACTCAAAATACTCGACGAGCCGTACTAGGGCTATTCAACCCAACTCTATCCTGAGAAGCACTCACTGCATTAGGAACCACACATGTCTGTGGTGTACCCTTGAAAAATCCCAAACCTCCTAATACTGAATCTTGAGGAATCGAGGTAGTCAATGATTATGTTTGGTCTTGGGCTAAATCCAAACTCTCTAAATGCTGAAGAATGACTCTGATTCAATGTTTATTCCCAACTAAGGCCTTCTAACCTTACCAGGTACTTAGACTGTGATGGAATATGTTGATGCTCCTTCCATATGCAGTGAGTACCTTGTTCTATCAATCTAAGAAAGTGCAGATTCTAAAGAATCTATTTTAGAGGTTAATTGAAGCAAAAATAAATAATCAGTTAATGATGGAATAACCTCCCAATGATATGATACAGACGTCCCCTCACAAATTAGTAGGACTCTAATACACATTTACTCTCAAGCAAATGATATCAGCAAACCTATAACTCTAATACCAACTTGTCACAATCCAATTTCTTGGGTCATGATGGAACCTGCTACACCCAACAAATAGGTTAGTCTAACCATGAGCTTAGAGTCATAGGGAACAAGATACCAAGCAAAAGTTGATAACAAGAAGCGTAAAACTTATAACTAAGCAAAGAAAGGGTAATAAACATAAATGTAATAAAAGGAACAATCCATTAGTCAATAATCAAGTTTAATCAAAATAAGAGTACAAGGATGTTACAAATAAAATAAGTATAGGCTGCATTTGAATAAAATACAAATACTAAGTATCTTTCCCCATTTTTTTGCTAAATTAAGTTTGCAACGACGTGGCAACTCTTTTATGATTCTTCTAAGTATGGTTCATAAATAGAGAAGACAATTAAGAAGAAAAAATCAATACAAATATATAGGAAAAACACTATTTTAATTACTTATTTACCAAAATAAATACAAATAATTAATTAAAAAGACAAGACAAATTAATTTTAAACCTACGACTATCCTTCTTGGATCAACGCCTGACTTATAAATCGGAAGATAAATTAGAGCTTGTAATTTTCTGCTCGAGTCAACTTACATCATTTACGAAAGGGCCTATCTAACGCTACCCCCTTTTAAGTTTCTTTATTATTAAGATCCTAAAATGAACTAAGAAAATCATAAAACTAGACGTCCTAAAAGGCATCTTGTGTCCCAGCATAATTTCCAACAGATATTGGACTAACTAAATGGTAGATTTTAGACTTACACAAATCATAAGATACCTATTAGACCCTAAGCATCAAGTAAAATAGCTAAAACAAATACTTAGCAGGTAAAGTCTCAAATTGGCCTCTAATTTAGTAATTTGGCATGCTTGGAAACACAAATAATTAGTGAAGGATCATTATAGAGTTGTGCAGCATACATAATCGAACATATATAAGTGATAGTGTAAAAACTTGAATAACGTGGAAGCAAAGTTCGACAATGACTTCACATATCGATCACGTAGCTAAATATAATATCAATTAATAATCAAAATTTCCAAACAATGACTTCACATATCAATCAAAAGATATTTAAAGGTGAACCATATCCAATACTAGGGAGAAGGAAAAGAAATCTAACCTGCGTACTTCCTTTAAACTTAATATGAATTTATGCATAAACAATACTTAAATTAATACTATGCTATATGAAATAATTAATAACATTATAGTAATAATTACAAAACAATTATGTAGATAAGTTATTAAGCAATGCAAAACTTGATATGAAAACTTGAAGTCCAACCTTGTGAAGTAGTCCAAATGAAGAAACTTCTTAGAGTAATATGTCAGAATCTCTATTGCTTTTGAGAGTATGCTCAAGTGAGAAAGTAAAAGTGTGTTCTCATGTCAAGAGTGTTAAAAAGTTTCCAAAGGAAGAGTTATAGAGCATGATGATATAGAAAGTAGTATAGTCAATCATAGACTTAATGAGAGGAATCCAGAGAAAATCTATCAATAAACAAGCTTATCGTTATTAAGATGAACAAATAAGTCCAAGGCAAAAATTAGATTAGTGTTACTATAGATATATAAAGAAGTATAACCATAATAAATCAATTACGCATGTTATATTTTACCATCGATAGCACAAGTAAATCCCATTCTTATGAATATAAACTAGTAAAGCATAATTAAGGAATCGAAAGCATATTGAAATTTACCAAAATCATATACAATGAAACTCAAAATTAATAACGAAGAAATAACATTAATAGTCTTCCAAATAGGTTGTTAAAGTTAAAAGAAAAGAATTAAGCTAATTAAAGTGACCAAAGAGTACGCAAATATCAAGATCTTCACATAATCATTCTTTTAAAACTGACAACCTTACCACGTTTAAGTTAAATTCCAGAATTATTCTAAATCAAACAATTACACGAAGTTAAATGGAATTGTGGAGAAAGATAGATTCAATTACATATAAAGGTACCTAAAATAACCAAATACTAATCGTATGTTTAAGCATTATGAGAATCAACAAAAGCAAAACATATAAAATTGTATCAACTCAAATTTCAAAGAGAATCAGTCAATAATGACACATTTAACAGTTATTTGAACATAATTAAAATAGAGTCAAAATTAGGAAATACCAAATTGGTCATAGATGAATATCGATTATAAAAATTCTGAAGAGTTTAAATTTCAGCATACTAAGCCTAAAAACATAAATGGTAATGAAAGAACTGAATCAACAAATTGTATGCTCAAAAAAATAGAATATTGTAGGGAAGAGGTGGCACTTAGGTTAGAGGGACATACCTTATGTGGATCTGTCTTAAACACAATAATATCTTGAAGCTTCGATTGTTCCGACTATAACTTTTTGGTGCCATAGTTACTAGTGGAAAAGAGATCTGTGGTTGGTTTCTTTTGCCGATGAAGATGGTCAGAGATTAAGAAGAGGGAGGCAGAGGAGCGAAAGGGAAAAGGATGAGAAAGAGTTTGCTAGTGGTATTTGCCGGAGATGGGGTGGAGCATCGGTAGAAACAAGAGACACATCAAAAGGGAACGAGGACAGAGAGGGTGAAGCGGCAATTGTTTATCACCTTAGATGGGGATTAGTAGGGTGTTCCAGTGTGGAGCTTCATCAAAGGGAAAGCGGAGCGGCGGCGTAAGAGACAAGGAGAAGCGGGCGGTACTTTTCTTTTGGGAAGAAGAAGCGTGTATTGATTTGAGCAGTTGTTGTTAGGGTTATAAAAATGGAAAAAGAGTAGGATTTTATCATCGTAGGATTGAGAAGGCTCAACTTAATTTGGATCAAAATAGATCATAATTGACAAGTTCTTGTGTAGGATTGGACTTCAAATTAAATAAAGAATTCTAGAATTGAAATAAATTTGAAAGAATAGGTTATACTTTAAATAATTTGGAGGAAGATTAAAAAGAATGTTATTTAATTAATAAGATATGCTACACATATTTAAATAAATGAATATAAATTTTAACATAAATAAATACATTTTCCACCTAAAAAGACACCTACGCTTTGAAAACAAAATAATTATGTTAAATTTAGCAATCGATAAATTTAATAATAATAATTTTATAAATTATGAATTACTAAAGTATATATAAAATTTATACGTAATTACGAGCATATAACTGAAAAGATAAGTTTTAAAATATATTAATCAAATAGACATATAGAGATGGGTCATAACTCTGTCAAAATAGGTGTCAACTCTAAGTCTAGCCAAAGCAGACATAAACCAGTGACTCTACTGAATGCCAGGATCTCATCCTAGTTTTCAAACTCTAATATGCTCCGTAAGACTCCAAATTAAAAGTGAGAACCCAAACTATGATCTACATGGAGTAAAAGTGTAGTATGAGTGCCAAAAATGGTACTCATGGTCGACTAAGATCAAAGATAAGAAAAGTGTAAGCAACAAGTAATAAGGAAAGTGTAGCACATATACTAAACATGAGATTACATAACAGACAAGCAATAAGGAGCATAAATAGGACACAAAACAATAAGGAACCGAGTCAAGAACATACCTAGAATTCAAGACGACAACCTAATCACAATCAAAATAAGATACAAAGTCAACTACCCCTGGTCAGGAGGATTAACAGCCAAAATTCTAAAGAAAAATCCAATCAGCTAACTGATCAATAACAACAGAGAACATAATATAATCGAACAATAACCTAGTCAGACCCCCATAACCATGGAAGCTAAAAAAAATAGGCATAACTGCCCCCATATACTTAAGGGTGCAATAAAAAACACAGTATATTGGTGTTAAGAAATGTATATGAATGCAGAGTATGCAGTAGGACCATTAGTAACCAAGTGTAAACACCTCCCTCCATCTAGTGAGACTCACGGCTAGATGGGCTCAAAGTGGAAATGGGAAGTTTGTGTACATTGCTTGGGCCTGAATCCAGGTCTTGCAATTAATCGACTACATAGATGAGAAGACCAGAACTTTAATATGCAAATAGTAGGGATAAACTCTATAGAGAATCAAGAGTAGCAAAAATCACGAATTAAAGAACGTCAACATGTCAGCTAGTCAGTTTAGAACTAAGCATATCCCAGATGTGTGTAGTGTCTCAAGAAGAAAAAAGAGCATGTTAACGATGACTCATAAGTCTCAAACTAAACAAATCTAGTGATGCAACTGGTACGACTCCCATTAAAGCCATTTTAGAATAAAAGTCAAGTGAAAATATAATTTATCTACGAACAAAAAATTATGAGCCAAGATCATGCCATAAAATACGTGATGGTGAACAACAAATGCAATGCATGCCATCACCAACATTGAAATAACGCACTAGCAATCAAATAAAAATAATTCTAATCAAACCATGTTATCAAGGAATAAAGTAATTACTTGTCATCCAACTGGTCCTCAACATGGCCCCGGCCCAACAATATAGTCAAAGATCAAAGGATCATAACTAGTGTACAACTAAAAACAAGCAAAGTGACCAGAAAAGATTCTGAATAAATAAAAGGGGGAGAAAAAGTCAACTAGCGACGCCTTACCCCAATCATACTTCTCCTATTAATAACTAAGCACATCTAGTGCTAACGTATGGCTACGATGAGCCACCAGGGTCTTAATCACCAATACAAGATGAACAACCCAATAGAAGCCCTACAGGGAGCATATCACAACTACAAGGGCAATAAAATACTGTTCAGGGCATCAAATTCTCCAACATAGCCTAAGCCCATAAGAATCAAACCTAACAAGGATACATATTCTAATATACACCATAAATGAGGATGAAATATTAAACAAAGGATAAGTGGGAGGCTCCATAGTGAAAAGTTAAATTACCATATTGTTCTTTTACTAATTTGATTAATTATTTAATTAAATATAAACATTTAAATTACATAATGGTAGAATTTAAGTCTTTAAGTCCTTAAATAATTAAATTATCATATTCTTGATATATGAGTACCTTGATATTGTTTTAGTTATGCTCATAATTCTCAAAATGGAAAAATTTGAAAAGTTGTGACAGATAAAACAATGTATATATCGTCATCATCATATAATATCATATCATATAGTATCATTCATATATTATTATTAAAAGTGGAAAAGTACAAAGTGAAAATTTAGATTACTATTTACCCCTACATTCAATCATAATATTATAAAATATTTAATTAATTAAGTATACAATAGATAATCAAAAGGTTAAGAGTATTAAGGGTTACTTTATATGGTTTAGATTTAAAAGCAGGTGTAATGTATTCTTTCCAAATCAATGCATCGATTCTCTTAATTAATTTGAAAAAAATGAAAAAGTAATTTGAAAATTTACCTTTCATGTATAATTATTGATATTCTGAAATTACACCTCCTCAAATAAGCATGAACAATCATTATCAAGTAAAGAACCTAACTGGTAGGTCGGGGTCGATCCCACGAATTATATGGTGTAGACTTAACTTTAACCCACAACTATATTCTCTTAGTCAAATTATTTCCGAAACAAGTAAGTGCAAAGGTGGGGGGGGGGGGATTTGTGAAACAAATTCCTAAGATTATGTAATTATAAAGTAAGCAAGAGTTAACCTCGATTATTATCAATATGAGAAAGTAACTAGGGTGTACGTGTTCCCCACAAGTTCATAACGCGGTAATACTAGTAATAGAAATCCTTTCCTAGCGTATTTCATGCAAAGTGATAAGTTATGTATCTTTACATCCTTGGTCCGACATCTAGAGAATTTCACCCCGCACCTTGTTCCGATTACGTGTGTATAAATTACTAACCCGTACCTTTACATCATATTAGGCATCACATTGATGTATGACTTAGTTTTCACCCTTGCACCAATCGACACTAGACTATTAGATAGTATCACACTAAATCTATGTTTAATTTTTTTCTTATTAACTACATCCTCGTTCCGACAAGTAGCAACAAGGCAAGTTTTAACATTTACAATCGCAAAATAGACTTCAAAACGTAAAAAATTATCAATGCATGCAAAACACTATTCGAAGACTACTTAATTACTATTTATACGTTGTTAATCACTCATAAGTCCAAAAACCCTAGTACGCATAAAGGACCAAAGATCCGGAATGAAGAAAATATAGAATGAGAAGCAAGAGAACTAATAACTGGCAAATAGAATCCTAAATCACATGCAATCTATATTATTCATTATATAAAAAGCCCAATCAAGAAAATAAATTGAAGCCTACATGAAAGGCTATCATACGCGCTTGGAATCCATTGCAAATGACTAATCCATTTCTGAAATGCCTCTAAATATAGTCACACTATCAATTTATTGACCAAAACATCATTGCATATGTTTAGACACTAGATTCTCAGTAAATGAAAACGGAACAAAACTTGAGTGAAATGGGAATGTGGGACCTACATTGGAAATATAAAATTGATTCCACCAATCGGTCCTAAATATTACAAGGAACTTGTGCCCTGAAAAGGGACTCAAATCCGACCATGGAAATGTGCAAAAACATGCACATGCAATAAAACTACCATAAAACTTCAAGGATCATGCTTAGAATCCCCTTCGGGTAGAAGTTTCCTCAGAATGATGACTTCAAAGATTCCCCAATTTCTCAATCATGTAGCCACGCAAAAATCCGAACTAGCACAACTAAAATCAGCTCAATATAAGCCCAATAGCTCACGAAATTGCATTTTGAAAATGAGGGGCAAATTTAAATTTTTGATATTTTAATAGCAGCAATTTGGTCACCAAAGTCAAATCTGGACCTAAAAGCCTAAATTTTGGTAGCTAAACATCTACACCAGCAATGCCAGACTTTTCTATTTTTTTAAAATCTCTGAACGAACCCTCAAGATCAATTTAGGACCTAATGAACCAGATATGATGCCACACTAAATTCAGCAATCCAAACTTAATGAGGTCATTGAAAATTCCATCCAAGGTCATCTTAATGAAAAGTGAGTCCCACACTCAAGCACCATTGTAATCCAAAATTCACAAAGAGGCTTTAAACAAAACTGGAAGCATTGGGATTCGTATGAAAGGTTGTTCTTAACCAAACTCGACCTGTCAGAGCTAAGTGTTGAAATAATTCTCATGTAAGCATGCTTATGAATTGTCACGACCCAAAACCGAGCCGCGACTGGCACCCACACTTACCCTCCGGTGTGAGCGAACCAACAAATCTAAACCCTAACATTTCAATATAATATCAACAGAAAGTAATGCGGAAGACTTAAACTCATTAATAAAAACCAATTCAATAACTTCTAAAATTCAACA
>NC_028638.1:17684459-17684717 GCF_001406875.1 Solanum pennellii | reverse complement strand
GCATTACAATCTAAGATTGCAAAATTTGGAGAAAGCCAAGTCATACCCAGAATTACATCGAAATCAACCAGTTCTAAGATAACCAAGTGTTGCTACCCATAAAAGTCACCAGACAAGATCTATATACCTTTTCGACAATCACAGACTCACCCACCGGAGTAGAAACATGAATAGGCATGTCAAGCAATTCACAATGTAAATTAAGACCGGTAGCAAATGAGGAAGATACATATGAAAATGTAGAGCCAGGATCAAATA
>NC_028638.1:17555425-17682683 GCF_001406875.1 Solanum pennellii | reverse complement strand
GGTCCGTCCTGCTGCTCCGTCACAGAGTTCAGAGACTCAATTCCTACTAAAGGGTCTGTGACGGTCCGTCGTGCCCACGACGGTCCGTCCTGCCATTCCTTTACGAAGTTCAGAGAGTCGATTTCAGTACCCAAATTTCAGAATTCTAAGTGTTTTGGAACGAGACCCCCTCGACGGTCCGTCGTGCCCATGACGGTCCGTCGTGGGTTCCGTCGACTCACACAGTTTTTCCAGAAATAAAATCTGCTGCTTAAAACGACTAAACAGGTCGTTACATGAATAATGTTAACTGAAGTCAAACTTTGGCTTAAGCTTCAATATTAAAATGCCTAACGACACAAACTTGCGCAAAAAGCGCTGAGCCCCAAACCAACCATGCTCTCAGCTTAAAATGGCCCTTTTGGAGGTTATTAAACCGTTAATATTGTATATCTGGACAATGTTCTTGAAATTTTACCAAAGTCAACCATTCATGTTTTAAAGGGTCAAAATATGGGAAATTACATAAAACACAAAAGAACAACCTGACAACTAAAATGTCAGTCCCAGCAGGTCATAAATAACTTAGCATTTCTAGAAAAAATCTCTAAATGCCAAAAATATATGAAAATGGAGGAAATGTGTTAATTAAATTACGATTTAGAACAACATTCTTTATTCTTTTCTTGTAAAATGTGTTGATTAAATTTAAAAGTTCATTTGATTTTTGTAAAAAAATCACCAATGGCATTGTCTTTTGATCATTATACATGACATCAAACTTTATTTCCTTTTAACTCTTTTACTCACTTGTAAATTATTCTAACCACATTCTCTATGTCTTTCTATTAGACCGTACCATTTTCAAACAAAAAAACTAGCCTTCTCCACAAATATTTTTCTATGTTTTTACTTTTTTACTACAACATTCCATAAAGTCATTGCGTCAACACTAGTTGATAATGGATATTATACATTGAAGTCTATCAAAACTAACTACATTTCTCAACAAAGATACCTTCATATATAACATGTGGATTGCCTGTGGTCAAGATTTTGTATGATTTTATATATAGTTGTGGTATCTTTTTGAATCACTTAAGAAGTTTCATGTAATTCTTATGGTGGAGGCACAACAAAGAGGACATAGAACGTAATCAGTGGATTAATTAGGGGTTTGCAAAAATCGTACCCAAAAGATGTTATTGGCTTATTGTTAGTGTGTTAATGAGTTTTTAATGGTTTTATAAAAAATTACCGAGTTACCAACTTGATTTTGATTTTTAATATTAGATAAACCGATGACCCATTAAGTTTGTTTACCTTTATATAAATATTAAATATTGATATTTGTACCTTACTAATTACTATATTTGCCTTTATCCTTCAATTCACATTATTTATTGTCCTAATTTTTTTATTTGTGCTGCATTTATATTGTTCTTTTTATGTTACATACTATTGTTTTTTATGTGGCACGAAATTATTGTAGAAATCATATATCTATTTTATGAGCAGTTTCTTATTAGTTAAATCGAAATTCTAAACACTAAAGATAAAAAAATTGATAAACTAAAAAAATAATAATAAAAAATATCGTATTAGTTAAGAATATTTAAAAACTAAAAACCAATAATATATAAATTGAACCAAACCGATCGATGTACACCCTTATATTATGCAAAAAGTGACTAAAGATTTGAAGTGAAAGATTCTAGACAACAACTATTTGTATTACTTTCAATTAGTTTTGTGTAAGTAATCTATAAAATGAAAACCAATATCTTCAATAAACAAGAATACCAAATATAACTTGAAGATATTAGTTGAATATCATAAAGACAGTAGCATGAATAACTTATAGCCAGTACAAACTCAAACTTAAGCAAATGCCAATTTTCTTTATAGAATACAAGAACCCAAAACATGCAATGGATCGCATGGTAATAACATAAGTTCTTGTTCCATCAGTCACTAAGACAAAAATTTCATTGATGATCTCACTTGAGCTTCAATCGAAGCTTCAGAAAGAAGAAAAGCTGAAGAAATAGAAACGAGAGAGGAGAAAAATAACTTTTGTATTATTGAATGAAAGTGAGTAAGAGTACAAGACTAACTAATTTATACAAAACTGACTAACTAACTAAATATCTAACCATGCGTAGTTGTTAACATCATAGCCAACTTTCAAAGTATTGCATTATGGTTGATCCCTGTCAAGTACTTAGTGAGCGCATCAAGTAATTGTTCATGGTTGAGACATATTGAATATTAATGATCCAATCTTGCAAGTTGTTCCTTACAAATTGACAACCCACCTCTATATGTTTCATATCTTCATGGAATTTAGGCTTCCCGGATATATGAACTACTACTTGACTTTAACAATACAAAAATGTAGGATTAGTTGATGACAAGTGTGGTACAAAGAATGAAGACAAGTGACTAGTTGGCACGGGTAATTGCTTTAGTGGTTGGAAAAGTCTTCATATGCGAAGTGATTGTCCCATCTTAAGAGCTCAAGGGAGGGAGAACAAACAAGCACAAGCAAGTGGTTCTAATGATGATGCTCCAAAGAAGATTCATTTCTATGCTCTCCAATCTCGATTTGATCAAGAGATACCTCCAGATGTTGTAACCGGTATGTTGAAAGTATTTTCAATTAATGTTTATACATTGTCAGCCCCGATGCAACTTTGTCTTTGTAACTTCTTTACTGTCTCTGAAATTTGATGTACTCACTGATGTGTAGATGAACCTTTTCTTCTTTCTATCTCAGTTGGTGACTCGGTGTTAGATAAGACAGTCTATAGGAGTTGTCCTATTTCATCATCTCATAGAGTCACTGTGGTTGATTTGGTAGAAATAGTCATGCTTGATTTTGATATAATGTTGGGCATGGATTGGTTGTATCCATGTTATGCCTCCATTGATTGTAGAACTCGGGTAATTAGAATCAAATTCCCAAACGAATCCATTGTAGATTGGAAAGGGTGAAACATTATTCCTAGAGGTCAATTTCTATAATACATAAAAGATAGAAAGATGATTGCAAAGGGGTGCATGAATCACATTGTTAGGGTAAAAGATTTTGAACCGAGGTCCCTCCATTGGAGTCGGTCCCCCTAGTGCGGAAATTTTATGAAGTCTTTCTTAATGACTTTCTTGGTATTCCTCCCAAATGACAAATAGATTATGACATTGATCTTATGCTGGATACTGACACTATATCTATCCCTCCTTGTCGGATAGCTCTAACCGAATTGAAGGAATTGAAGCTCAACTTAAGGATTTGCTAGACAAGGGTTTTATTCAGCCAAACATATCTTCGTGGGGTGTTCTGGTATTGTTTGTGAAAAATAAAGATGGGTACTTAAGAATGTGTATTGACTACCGCCAATTGAATAAGATCACTATAAATAATAAATATCCTCTTCCGAGAATTGATGACTTGTTCGATCAATTTCAAAGGCAAATAACTTTTCAAACATCAACCTTCGTTCGTGCTGCCATCAAAGTAGTGTGAGAGAGATTGAAATTCCTAATATGGATTTTTGAACTACGTATGGGAACTATAAGTCCCTTGTGATGTCCTTTGGACAACCGAATGCCACGATGACATTCATGGATCTTATGAATAGAGTGTTTTGGAAATTTCTAGAAATGTTCTTCATTGTGTTTATCGATGATATCTTGGTACATTCTAGAAGTGAGGATGATCACATGAAGCATTTGAGAATTGAATCGAAAACCCTAAAATATTACCAAGTATTCGCAAATTTCAATAAGTCTGCATTTTGGTTGAAATCGTTGGCGTTCCTAGGTCACATAGTGTCAAGAAAGGGTATAGAGGTTGATCCAAAAAAGACAGACTCCTTCAAGAATTTTTGTGGAACATTATCACCAACAAATATAAAAATATTTTTGGGCTTAGTCGACTATTATAGGAGATTTGTTAAGGATTCTTCTCTATTGCTTCTCCTTTGATAGCCCTAACCAAAAAGAAAGCTAAATTTGAGTGGACGGAAGCTTGTGAGAAAGGCTTTAAAGGATTGAAGAAAAAGCTTAACTCCGCTCTGATGTTGACTTTACGAAGGGAAATGAACAGTTTGTCGTGTATTCTGACTCATCCCTAGTAAGTTTGGGTTATTTTCTAATGCAACGTGGTAATATGATATCTTATGCCTCAAGGCAATTCAATTTCCATGATAATAATAATTCGACACATGATCTTGAGCTAGCGGAACTACAATCGCTTCATCCACGTCGTGGACTTGTCGCCTTTGGACTTCTTGTTTTGCCCATTTTTTGAGGCAATCCAAGAAATATAACATCAAGTCATTACTTGTTATACTCGGAATCTGGAGGGTCAACTTTGTGAACTCTTTCACAGAGTACCGAAAAGAGGAAGTTTTTGTTTCAACTCCCTCAACTTCCGATGAGCCTCATGGACAATGTTATGTGGATATGAGTATCACTTAAGCTCCTCGTTGAACTGCTCGCAATCATCCATAACACAAACCCCCCTTGTCCATGTCCGACTTTTTCCTTCGCCACCACAGCATCGCTGTATCGGTCCAATACATGGAAGCCATTCGGATTTCGGCAGCCTCACTGTGCATATTAACATGTTTGAAGTAGACATCAATTTGCCACAAAAAGTTCTCAACATCTTGAGTACTCATTTCATCACGAAATTCTTTGGGTTTGGAAGCCTCAATATATGTATCATGTGCAGTCACGGGAGAAGCAACCCCCGCTTCGGTAGTCTCATCAACCTGCCGTTTCAAGTCTTCAAACTCTCCATGATGAGAAGAGAGAGCTTCAGTGAGCTAAAGTTTGAGGTTGGTCAAACCTTCTTTGTGAACTTCCTCAAGTTCAACATGATTGTTCTTCACGTCATCCAAACCTTCAAGAGCAACAGATTCCAAGATAACTGAAATTGTTTTCAACAACAACAATATGCCTAATTAGGGCCGACAACCCCGCCTCAACTCTGATGATCTTTTCATCGAGTTGGCTGGTGTCCGACCCTTCCCCCTCTTCCTCCACGACTCTACCACTAAAAGGTGGGTTACAAGAAGGGTCTCTTCCCTTACACTTGTCACGTTTCTTGGCAGAGTCCCTCCGAACTTCTAGCTCCTTTCATGGACAACCTCTTCGTTTCGTTGAGAATTTGATGTCATGCTTAACCAAAGCTCTGATACCACTTTGTCACGAGGCTATTTTCTCAACCTCGTGGGACAACAAGTGAAGGCTTGAACATCTCAACAAATGCTCAATCCTAACATACAAAAATTGCACAAGAGTTCAGCAACAAGACAGCCAAAACAGTCTACAAAAACACGCTAAGGAAATGCTAAAATTGGAAGGCCAAAGTTGGGAGGCAAGTGCCAATTTTCTGTTGTATATTTCTCCATGTATTTACAAGAGTGAAGTCCCTAAAAACTCCACACAAGCATCTAATAAGGAAGATAAAAACGTGTTGGACCAATGTCCCAAAAGAAAAGCCAAAAAGGGAAACCTTTACAAAATTTAAAAGTAGGTGGTTCTCTACTTTATTTCCTAAAATGGAAACTGTCCTATAAGCCTTTGTCCCTTGTCTTGGGGAACGTTTTGGCTGGCATGGGTGAGCATTAATTGCTCATCCTAGTATTCACTTGTCATAAGGCTATTTTCTCAACCTCGTGGGACAGCAAGTGAAGGCTTGCACAACTCAACAAATGCTCAATCCTAACGTACAAAAATCGCACAAGAATGCAGCAACAAGACAGTCAAAATAGTCCACACAAACACCGCTAATAAAATGCTAAAATAGGAAGGCCAAAGTTGGGAGGCAAGTACCAATTTTCTGTTGAATATCTATTTCTCCAAGTCTTTACAAGAGTGAAGTTCCTAATAACTCCATACAAGCAGATAATAAAGAAGATAAAAACGTGTTGGATCAATGTCCCAAAAGAAAATCCCAAAAGGGAATCCTTTACAAAAGTTAAAAGTAGGTGAGAAAGTTCTCTACTTTATTTCCTAAAATGGAAACTGTCCAATCAGCCTTTGTCCTTTGTCTTGGGGGAACATTTTTGCTAGCATGGGTGAGCATTAATTGCTCATCCTAGTCTTCAAGTAACCTCCAATGTTGGAGTGAAATTGGCACGTCGTCCAGACCTTCTGTATCGCGATATGAATCTGCTACGTTCTCAAAAATGCTGGAATTACTTGAATTTAATGTAGCGCCTTGCTGGGTGGTACACACTTTCCCACCTGATTTGGCGATGACCCCGAAGCCACACAACTGCAAATAAGTATGGAACTTGTCGCGAAATTGCCACAAGTCCTCATATTTCTCCCACTTTTCCACCTCCGGTGTCGTTCCTTTCCTATGGACAAGGAAGTGTGAGCTCAAATTGTTCAAGCCTTTGCCACAAACCAACAGATGATCAATAATTGCTTCGATCTATTTGTCCATGGCCGGGAGAGTAATAAATGTCTGAGCTCTCCCGGACTGCCCTGGCTCCTTGTCTTCCATGTCTTCAAAGTATGGTTTCAATTGGCTAGCGTGGAAGACCGGATGTATATTCAAGTGATGGGACATATCAACCCGATAAGAAATCTTGCCAGCCTTGGAAATAATCTCGAAATGGCTCTCGTAGAGGCGAATTAAACTTTTACTCACACTTCGCAGCGACTTGAACTGCCTAGGATTGAGTTTCATTATAACTAGATCCCCAATTCGATAGTCGACTGGACACCGCTTTTGATCAGCATGTTTCTTCATTTTCCAAGCTGCCTTATCAAGATATGATCGTACAACTTCAATTTGCTCCTCTCAGGATTTCATCTCGCATCCGAGGCCAATAATAAAAAGACTCAAGTAAGGCTAAAGTTCTCTTCTGCCCGGGATGACCAACTCATGTAGTATGATGGCCCTCGTTGATCAACGTACGGCGAAGACTATCCCACTTCAGGACGTACAGACGTCTGCCCGTAGTATAGAGCAGACCGTTCTCTTTCCAAAATTTCTTCGTCTTGCCTTGTTGAGCAAAAATGAAAAGTTGTTTTTCTACGGGATCATGATGCATGCCTTCCCTTATATCATCAACAATAGTGCTGCAACTCGAACTTATGATTGCAGCCAAGGCATCCTTGCTACTAAGCGCGTCAGCCACAACATTAGCATTCCCCGGCTTATACTCAAATATGAAATCAAACTCAGCCAAAAATTACTTCCAACGTGCTTGCTTGGGAGTCAACTTCTTTTGGGACTGAAAATAAGTCATTGCGATGTTGTCCGTCTTAAAGACAAAGTGCGTACAAAATACATAGTGACACCAAGTTCTTTGATAGTGCACTACATCCATCATCTCCCTTTAGTGAGCCAAATAACGTTGCTCTGCATCATTCAATTTCCTGCTTTAAAACGCTATCGGGTGGACCACTTGTATTAGGATGCCACAAATAGCAAAATCAGAAGCAACCGTATGGACCTCAAACGCCTTAGTGAAATTAGGGAGCGCCAACACCGGCTCATCGCCGATGGCTGCCTTATGCTTCTCGAATGCAGCTTGGCAAGAATCAATCTACTCCCAGTCACAATTCTTTTTCAACAAATCAGTGAGTGGAGCAGCAATAGCCGAGTAGCTAAAGTTGAAGCACCGATAATAATTGGCGAGGCCAAGGATGGACCGTAACTCGGGTACCTTCATTGCAGCCTCCCAATCCCGAATCTCCTCCACATTGTCTGTGTCCATCCTTAAATCACCATGGCTGATCATGTGTCCAAGGAACTGGACAGTAGGCTGTGTGAAGCTGCACTTCTCCCGCTTCACAAACAAGTCGTTGTCACGCAAGACATTGAACATCTTGCACAAGTGTTCCACATGATCCTCCATGATGTTGCTATAGACAACGATGTCGTCCAAGTAAATGACTAAAAACTGATACAAGTAAGGATGAAACAATTTGTTAATCAACGTACAAAACATCGCCAGTGCATTTGTAAAGCCAAAGGGCACGGCGAGCCACTCAAAGGCTCCATAACGAGTCACACAAGTCGTTTTTGGTTCATCACCTTTGGCAATCCAAACTTGGTAATAACCATTCCACAAATCCATATACGTGAACACCTTCGACCTTCCCAAACGATCAAATAAATAAGCACTCAAAGGGATGTGGTATTTGTTCTTTACCGTGACCTTGTTGAGGGCCAAGTAATCTATACACAAACACAACTCCCCCTCCTTCTTTTGGAATAATATAGGCGCACCAAAGGGCGCCTTAAATGTCCTGATATGTCTCGAATCCAGCAAATCCTTGAGTTATTTCCTCAGTTCGTTTTATTCTAGGAGCTCCATATGATAAGGCTTCATGGCAGGTGGCTTTTCCCCAGGAATCAATTCAATTTGGTGATGAACTTCCCTTTGGGGTGGCAACCGTTGGGGAAGTTCTTCTGGCATCACGTCCTAGTTATCACAAAGGACTTTCTCAATGCAATGAGGTAAAGCTACTGTCTCCAATGAGCTTTCCACACCGATAACAAGGGTAATAAGAAAGGTTGGTTGACCTCTTAAATCCCTTAACAATTTGCATCGCGGACAAGTGCATCCCATTTTGTGTTACCCGAATAAGGGGTACCACGCAAGACCCTCCGGCATCACTGATGTGCAATTGGTTGTGACGTGGTGAAATAAACGCATTAACTTCGTACCAAAAGTACAGCCCCAAAATAATGTCGAACACGTCCATGGGTGAAATGGTGAAGTCTGTCAACCCCGTCCAGCCTCCTAAATCGATGGGGACTTTAGGATCGAAGCCATGGACATTAGTGGGGATGCCATTGAAAGTCTTAAGCATAGTGTCACTGGAAACATAACTTAGGCCAAGTTCCTTGGCCTTTTTCACCGTCACAAAACTATTAGTCGCCCTTGTGTCTACCATAATTCGCACGTTTTTGCCATTTAATTTGGCATTGACGAACAGTGATTCGCGCGGCCTTACACTTGCCGATTGAGCGACCAGTGCAGCAAGTGTCATATGATTAAACAACATCATGTGATTGAATATACCAACAACTACGTTTTTCCTTTTTTAGTCCCACTGTTCTGCCCACCTTGCTCTCCGGACGGACTTTCGGTTTGTGTTGCAGCCATATCTTTCTGCGTTTCGACAGCAACCATGGCACTCAATTTACCCAATGAGGGACAGTAACGGGCAACAACAGTTGTTTTACCCCAAATATAACAACCTTCACGATGAGGAGCGGCTTTCTTGTTGTCCTCGTAATTCTTGAAAAAATTAGAAGGTTGGTTACGATTGTTACCTCTTTCGTCGCTGCATCGGTTCGGTGAGGGTCTGCCTTTGCTCCTGTTGTTATAAATCTTGGGAGAAACATTTTTTCTCCAATTTTCCCTCCCCTTCGCGGCATCTGCCCAGAAATCGATGAGTGATTCTGCCACTACAATCGCTTCATCCACATCGTGGACTTGTCACCTTTGGACTTCTTGTTTGGCCCATTTTTGTAGGCAATCCAATAAATAGAACATCAAGTCATTACTTGTTAAACTAAAAATACAGAGGATCAACTTTTTGAACTTTTTCACATAGTACCAAATAGAGGAAGTTTGTTTCAACTCCCTCAACTTTCGATGAGCCTCATGAACACTGTTATGTGGATATGACTGTCACTTAAGCTCCTCGTTGAATTGCTCGGAATTGTCAATAACACACACTCCCCTTTCCATGTCCGACTTTTTCCTCCGCCACCACAGCATCGCTCTATCGGTCAAATACATTGCAGCCGTCTGAATTTTGGCAGCCTTACTGTGCATATTAACATGTTCGAAGTAGGCACCTCTTTACCACAAAAAGTTCTAAACATCTTGAGCACTCTTTTATCCACGAAATTCTTTGGGTTTGGGAGCCTCAATACGTGTCCCACGTACAGTCACGGGAGCAGCAACCCCCGCCTCAGCAGTATCATCAACATGCCGTTTCAAGTACTCCAACTCTCTATGAAGAGAAGAGAGAGCTTCGGTGAGCTTGAGTTTGAGGTTGGTCAATCCTTCTTTGTGAACTTCATCAAGCTCAACAAGGTTCTTCTTCACGTCATCAAAACCTTTAAGACCTATAGACTCAAGAGAACTGAAATTCTTCTCGACAACAACAATACACCTATTTAGGGCCGACAACCCCGCCTCAACTACGATCTTTTGGTCGAGTTGGATAGTGTCCGACCCTTCACTCTCTTCCCCCATGACTCTACCACTAACATATGGGTTACAAGAATGGTCTCCTACCCTGCTCTTCTCACAATTCTTGGCAGTGTCCCTTCAAACTTCCAGCTCCTTCTCTTGGACAACCTCTTCGTTCCGTTGGGAGTTTGAAGTCATGCTTAACCGAAGCTCTGATACCATTTGTCATGGGCCTATTTTCTCAACCTCATGAAAAAGCAAGTGATTTCTTGCATAACTCAAAAAATGCTCAATCCTAACACACAAAATTCGCACAAGAGTGCATCAACAAGACAGTCCACCCAAACACGCTAACGAAATGCTAAAATCAGAAGGCCAAACTTGGGAGGCAAGTGCCAATTTTCTGTTGTTTATTTCTCCAAGTATTTACAAGAGTGAAGTCCCTAAAACCTCCATACAAGAAGTTATTAAAGAATTTAAAAATGTGTTGGACCAATGTCCAAATAGAAAAGCCAAAAAGGGAAACCTTTACAAAAGTTAAAACTAGGCGAGGAAGTTCTCTACTTTATTTCCTAAAATGGAAACTGTCCTATCAGCCTTTGTGCCTTGTCTTGGGGAACGTTTTGGCTACCATGGGTGAGAATTAATTGCTCATCCTAGTCTTCACTTGTCACCGGGCTATTTTTTCAACCTCGTGGGACAACAAGTGAAGGCTTGCACATCTCAACAAATGCTCAATCGTAACACTAAAAAATTGCACTAGAGTGCAGCAACAAGACAGTCAGAATAGTCCACACAAACACGCTAATGAAATGCTAAAATCGGAAGGCCAAAGTCTGGAGGCAAGTACCAATTTTTCCTGTTGTATATTTCTCCAAGTCTTTACAAGAGTGAAGTCCCTAAAAATTCTGTACAAGCAGCTAATAAAGAAGCTAAAAGCGTGTTGGACCAATGTCCCAAAAGAAAAGTTAAAAGGGAAATCTTTACATAAGTTAAAAGTAGGTGAGAAAGTTCTCTACTTTATTTCCTAAAATGGAAATTGTCCTATCAGCCTTTGTCCCTTGTATTGGGGAACGTTTTGGCTGGCATAGATGAGCATTAATTGCTCATCCTAGTCTTCAAGCAACCTCCCAAGGTTGGATTTAAATTGGCACGTCATTCTAGACCCTCTATATTGCGATATGAATCTACCACATTTCCGAAAGTGTTGCAATTGCTGGAATTTAATATAGCGCCTTTCGGGGTGGTACACACTCCCACACCTTATTTGGCAACAACCCCGATGCTACACAACTGCAAATAAGTATGGAACTTGTCGAAAAATTGCCACAGGTCGTCATGTTTCTCCCACGTTGCCTCCTTTGGTTCCGTTCCTTTCCAATGGACAAGAAACTGTGAGCTCAAATTTTTCCAGCCTTTGCCATGAACCAGCTGATGATCAATAATTGCTTCTATCTGTTTTTCCATGGCCGGCGGAGTAATAAATATCTAAGCTCTCCCAAATTGCCCCCACTCCTTGCCTTCCACGTCTTCAAAGTATGGTTTCAACTAGCTAGCGTGGAATACCGAATGTATCTTCAGTGATAGGGCATATCAACCCGATAAAAAATCTTGCTAGTCTGGGAAATAATCTCGATAGGGCCTTCGTAGTGGTGAATCAAACTTTGACTCACACTTCGAAGCGACTAGAACTGCTTAGGATTGAGTTTCACCATAACTCGATCCCCAATTCGATAGTCGATTGGACGCCGCTTCCGATCAACAAATTTCTTCATTTTCCGGGCTGCCTTATCACGATATGATCTTGCAAGATCAACTTGCTCCTCCCAGCCTTTCTCCATATGATAGACACCTGGACTATTCAAACCGGCGTCAACGGGCAAGGGTTAGGCTTCTGCCCAGTTGCAAACTCAAAAGGACTCTTTCCTGTCGCCTTACTTCACTGCAGATTGTACGAAAATTAGGCAATATCAAGTATCTTGTCCCAATCTTTTTGATTCACACTAACATAGTGACGTAAGTAGCACTCCAAGAACGCGTTAATGCGCTCCATCTTCCCATTTGTCTGTGGATGAAAGCTGGTCAAAAAATGTAATTCCGACACCAATAAGCTGAACAACTACCTCAAAAATGCACCGATGAATTGAGGGTCTCGACCACTTATAATGTGCTTGGGTATGCCCCAATGTTTGACGACGTCGCGCAGAAAAATACGGGCTGCTTCCTTGGCTTTGTAACTGGCCATAGTGGCAGTGAATGTTGCATATTTTGAGAAGTGATCAACCACGACCATAATGGTTCCAAACCTTTCCAAATTCAGCAAGAACGTAATAAAATCCATAGTGACCTTGTCCCAAGGCTTTACAGCGATAGACACCGGCTCAAGAAGTCCACTCGGCGCCTTCGTCTCAACCTTGTCTTGTTGACAAATAAGACATGTACGCACATACACCTCGATATCGTTTCACATCCGAGGCCAATAATAAGAAGACTCAAGAAAGGCTAAATTTCGCTTCTGCCCAGGATGACTAGCCCATGTAGTATCGTGGCTCTCTTTGATCAACGTACTTCGAAGACTAGCCCACATAGGGACGTACGCACGTCTACCCGTAGTATAGAATAGACCGTTCTCTTCCTAAATTTTCTTCGTCTTGCTTTGTTGGGCCAAACTGAAAAGATGTTTTGCCAGGGATAATATTGTATGACTTCCCTTATATCATCAACAATAGTGCTGCAACTCGAACTCATGATTCACAGCCAAGGAAGCCTTGCGACTAGTGTGTCGGCCACAACATTATCCTTCCCCGACTTATACTCTAATTGTGAAATCAAACTCAGCCAACAAGTCCTACCAACATGCTTTCTTGGCAGTCAACTTCTTTTGGGATTGAAAATAAGTCATCGTGATGTTGTTAGTCTTAACGACACAGAAATTACCAATACATAGATACGCCAAATTCATTGACGTGCACTACAGACATCATCTTCCTTTCGTGAGCCGAATAATGTCGCTCCGCCTCATTCAATTTCCTGCTTTCAAACCCTATCGGGTGGCCCTCTTGCATTAGGAAGCTACCAATAGTAAAATCAGAAGCATCTATATGGACTTCAAATGCCTTAGTGGAATCAGGCAGCACCAAGACCGTTTCATCGGTAATGGCTGCCTGAAGCTTCTTGAATGCAGCTTGGCAAGAATCAGTCCACTTCTACTCATGATTCTTTTTCAACAAATCAGTGAGTGGAGCAGCAACAGCCGAGTAGCTAAAAATAAAGCGCCTATAATAATTGGCGAGGCCAAGGAAGGACCGTAACTCGGGTACCTTCTTTGGAGCCTCCCATTCACAAATCGCCTCCACCTTGTCTCTGTCCATCCTTATCTCACCATTGATGATCGTGTGTCCAAGGAACTGGACAGTAGGTTGTGCGAAGCTTCACTTCTCCCGCTTCACAAGCACGTCGTTATCATGCAAGACATTGAAGACCTTGCACAAGTGTTCCACATAATCCTCTATGTTGTTGCTATAGACGACAATCCAAGTAAGGATGGAACATCTTGTTCATCAACATAAAATATGTCGCCGGTGCATTTTTCAAGACAAAGGGCATGACCAGCAAATCAAAGGCTCCATAACAAGTGACAAAAGTAATTTTTTGTTCATCACCTTTGGCATTTCGAAGTTGGTAATAACCTTTCCTCAAATTCATCTTCATAAACACCTTGGCCTGTCTCAAAAGATCAAATAAGTTAGCAATCAAAGGGATGGGGTATTTGATCTTTACCATGACCTTGTTGAGGTCCCGGTAATCGATACACAAACACTGTGTCTTCTCCTTCTTCTTTTAGAATTAGACAGGCGCACCAAAGGGCGCCTTAGATGACCTAATATCTTCCAAATCTAGAAACTCCTTGAGTTGTTTCCTCAGTTCCTCCAATTTCGGGGGCGCCATACGATATGGCGTCATGGCAGGTGGCTTTGCCCCAGGAGTCAATTCGATTTAGTGATCAACTTCACTTTCGGGGGGAAATCATCGGGGACGTTCTTTCGGCATCACGTCCTTGATATCACAAAGGACTTGCTCAATGCAAGGAGGTAAAGCTACTGTTTCCAATGAGTTTTCGATGCCGCCAACAACGGAAACAAGAATGGTTAGTTCACTATCTTAATTCCCTTAACAATCTGCATCGCAGACAAGTGTATCGCATTTTGTGGTACCCAAATAAGGGGTACCACGCAAGACCCTCAGGCATCACTGATGTGCATTTGGTTGTGACGCGGCGAAATAAAAGCGTTAACTTTGTACAAAAAGTCCAGCCCTAAAATAATGTCGAACACGTCCATGGGTGCAATGGTGAAGTCTGTCAACCCCATCCAGCCTCCTAAATCTATGGGGACTTTAGGAGCGAAGCCATGGACAATAGTGGGTAGGGAATTGACAGTCTTCAACATAGCGTCACTGGCAACATAACTCATGCCATGGTCCTTTACCTTTTTCTCCTTCACAAAATTATTAGTTGCCGTTCTGTCTACCATAATTCGCACGTCTTTGCCATTCAATTTGTCACTGACGAACAGTGATTCACGCGGCCTTAACTAGCTGGTCGAGAAGCCAACACAAGTAGTGTCATATGATTAAACAACGCCATGTGATTGAAAAAACCAACAACTACGTTTTTCCATTTCTCTGTCCCACTGTTCTGCCCACCTTGCTACCTGGACGGACTTTCGTTTTTTGTCACAGTCCTATGTTGCTGCTTTTGGGAAACTACCATGGAACTCAAATTACTCAATGAGTGAAAGTAACGGGAAGCATTAGTTGTTTCACCACAAATATAACAACCTCACGATGAGGAGCGCCTATCATGCGGTCCTCGTAATTCTTGGATAAATCAGAAGGTTGGTTACGATTGTTACCTCTTGTGTCGCTGCCTAATGGCAACTCAATTTCTCTGATAATAATTATCCGACACATGATCTTGATCTAGCGGCCACATTATTAGCCTTGAAAATATGGAGACATTATCTTTATGAGGTCTATGTATACGTGTTCACCAATTACAAAAGTATCCATATGTATTTACTCAATGATACTTGAATCTCCGGCAAATAAGGTTGTAAGAGCTTTTGAAAGACTATGATATGAGTATCCTTTACCACCCAGGAAAGCTAATGTAGTTGCGGATTCCTTAAGTAAAATGTCCATGGGTAGTGTGGCCCATGTAGGAGATGAGAAGAAGCAATTAGTTTGTGTTGTGCATACGTTTGTCACGACCCACAAGTACACCCTAAAAGATAGGGCAACCCTTTGGCCGCAACATGGTATACTCGACCTCTCAGTGGTCTTGTACAAGCCACTTGACTTCATTAAGTAACATTATACATAAATAGAGTGAATGTAAAACTTTCTTTAAGCATAAACCGAAAAGGTATTTCATAAAAGTGGAAGCATCTCTAATAACATGGTCTCAAAAACCATCTAACCTTTTCATGAATGAAGCATCTTGGGACACATCCCACATAAAGTCTAAAACATAAATTAAACATAAAGGAACATTAAGGTTCATCCTAAAAGCTATGAGGACTCACCACTTTTTATCTTCTTCAAAACCTTGGAAATCTACCTTTAAAGCTACTCAATATTCTCAAGGCTCTACATGGACAACATGTAGGCAATATGCTTAGAACGATATGTACTAAGTAGGGTAACTATAATAACAAACATAAGATATCTCAAAGGATAAATGAACAATAAACATAATCATAAGAGATAAAGATATAAACATAACATGTATATCATAAGCATTCAGGACATCATAAAACATATAAGAGTCACACTTACTTACTTCGCTGTCTTTCTTACACAAGTGAACTACACCACAAGATACCTCTAAGTGTACTTGTGGAAGGCTAAGGTATGATCCCATACTACAACCAAAGCTAAGTACCTCTCTTTGATCATTCCTGATCGTAGTCCACTATCATAATAAAGACTTATGTTCTTCATACTAAAATGTAGTATACTCTTATGGTCATCTCAAAATATGCTTGTGCAACGTACATAAGACAACCCATACTACCCTACATGCTAAGCCTATCTTGAAAACCATCCATAACATTTCAACCCTCCATAGCCTCATCATTTTCTTAACCTAATCTACTACGATTCTCTCATCTTTAGTCTAGTATACTAGGAAAGGCAACTCTAGTCGAATCGTATCTTCAATCTCTTCTTCATTAGTTAGACTAGGTTTTACCTTGTGCAATGCACTCATGATTCCCCATAACACCAATAATGTAAGGTACAACTTTTGGATCCTTTCTTTTTTACTTCTTACTTTGGATCCTAGACCATATCATTATCTTTTGAACACTATGAGATACTTCATTAAGTATGTCTAAGTCCTTAATCATATGGATCCTACGAGATACTTCTTATTGTATGTCTTGATCCGTTAATAAAAATGAATACTATGAGATACCCCTTGGGCATGTCTAAGTTCATTCACACACAATGAGCACTACGAGATACCCCTTGGGCATGTCTAGGTTCATTCATTTCTTTGAACACTATGACATGCTTATCAAGCATGTCTAAGATCATACAATATGAAGATCTCTACTAGGATACCTTGACTCTAATACGTGAAGGAATCCTACCTCATGACACCTAATGGTATATTAATCACAACTACTAGGTGTGGATCTCCTTTCTACTTAGAGTCCAGACCCTAACTGGACTATCCGTCTCACTTTGCATATCCTCTTGGAGTCAAGCATATACTCCAAGGTTTACTTATCAACCCTTGCTCAACCTTTTCTCTAATAGAGGGATGTCCTTGACAATCTCTCCATGCTCAAGTGCATCTATCACTTCCATTCAATTATCCTAAATCTACAACCAGCACAACCTTCCTATGGTTCAATATTCATCAATTCACTTTGTCTTCATTCATAGGTAGATTATAGGATCTTCTAGCCTTAGCATTCTGCACACATTCTTCAATACTAGGTGAATATAGACACAATTCATTCTTTAAGGTTCAATTCAACCAAGACCAACCTAAATTAATCAAGTCTAGCTTACTTCATACCTAGGTGATTCAATCACGATCAATTAACATAGAATACAATCAAGTTAAAGAAGAATAAACACAAAACCTTCATCTTGTCCCTAATAGAATAATATCACCATGCTCATCTTCAAATTCAATTACTATAATTCACCATGAAGACTACATATAATCATCAAATAAACATTAAATGCTACCCACCAGATTGGGATCACAATCAAGCCTTACCCAAAATGCAATCACAACCCTCTCTTGAATGTGATTCTTTGGATTCACAATTGAGAAAAAGTAGAGGGGGCTTGATGCATGGAATAATCCATGGATGAATAATATTCACATACCTTATATTAGGACCTTAAAGACAGCTTAAAACCTTGATCAACTCGCCCTAAAATATGCTGCAAATTTCTCTTCTTCTTCAATGGTGGTTTTGGGAGAACTTTGGGAGAGAAAGGTTTATATTTCTTATATTTTATTGGGTATTGGGGTTTTGGCTTTTGGAAGGGGTTATATAGGACCTAAAACTTTTGAACCGACTTCCTAAGTACCCAAACTGCCCCTATATCAATTGGAAACTATTAGATAAGTCTAACTTAACTTCAAATTTCGGAATTGTCGTCCAGAAACAAGTCCGCGACGCGGAGCTACTACCGCATGATTTTTGGAAATAAATTCTGGGACTGTGGAGTCCTCTTTGTGCCCTCAACAGCTACTTAATTTTTGACCAAAGGCCCACCAAGTCCGTGATGCGTACCCATTTCATCCATGCACATTTGGCTGCTGTTTTGGCAGCTTGTTTGGCCAAGATTGGGGTCCCTTTGCGGATCCCTAGGGCGACCCTTACAGGGTCGGAATTTGAATTTTTCACTATATATACATGTTTTTACCTATTTAAAGACATTATACAAGTTTTTTTAACCTCATACAACACCTCCAACCTCACGAAACCTATGTACGTTTTACTAGTTCAATTACACTAGCTTCCTGACGTTTTGAACGTTTCACCTCCAAACTCTCTCAAACTTTACACATTTCCTCTAAACACTATTATTAGTCCTTTTGGAACTTAAAATATCCTAACACTCATTTTTACTCTAGCTAAACCTAACTCATATTTGGTGTGTTACAATATCCCTCACATGGGATACATTTGTCCTATAACGACACCTTCTTAAACACTTGTCTAAAAAACTTTCTAGACTTGCAGAACATCGTATATGCATTGTACCTAAACTCACATACCCAAATAAAGGAAACAATGCAATTCTAAGCTATCATAACCATATAAACACTTCATACAAATGCTTCTTATCCCCCACTTTGGAATAAGCTACACATGTATTTCTAACATCAATTCCTCATCATAAGGAAACATCAAGGAATATCATAATCATAAGAAATTAAGGAAATTTTCATAAATAATTAAAGAGACACATTTCGAAAAGGGACATGAGGTGTTCACTCTTGGTCAACTCTGGATTTGAGAGCAAAGAACCTATTCTTGGTTTTAGGAACACCTTCCTCATTATTCGTAGCAACTTTCTTTCCTTCTCTTCATTTTGTCTTAAGATCTGGACAATCTCTCACTTTATGCCCATCTTTTCCACACCCAAAACAACCATCTGTGCCGGCTAGGCACTTACCATACTTACTCCTTCCACACTTGGGGCAAGTAAATTCGGTAGATCCACTACCTTTATCCTTATTAATCTTAGGGTTGTTAGAAGAATCTTGACTGGAATATCTTTGTTTAGTTCTAGGACTATCTTGTCCCTCAGACTTAGCATGGAAGACTTTTCACTTTCAAACCTAGACCTCTTGTTTTCTCTAGCCTTCTCCTTCCTCAATTTTCACTCTTCTATTTGTTGGGAAAACACCATAAGCCTTGATATGATATCCATGTCATCCACAAGAATGGACGTACGACACTCTTCTTCTACTACGTCGGACACTCTCATCATGAACCTGTTCATCAAGTCTCTAGGGTTTATTACTAAGCTTGGTGCATACTTGGACAAAAGAGTAAACTTCAAATAATACTCCTTAACACTCAACTAACCTTTCTTCAGGTTTATAAAATCTTCCATCTTAGCCTCCCTTAATTCATTAGTAAAGAACCTATCAAGGAAAGCCAACTTAAAAGTCTCCCACTCTATAGGACTCACTGTTATTGATCTACTATATTTCCATTGTGCATACCAAATTTGTGCAACATCTTTCAATTGAAAGGCAGCTAACTCCACCTTTTCAATTAAAGACACTCCCATGATTGGAAGTACCTTATACACCTCTTCAATAAAACCATTCGGATCTTCACAAACTTTGGAGCCATAAAACTCCGACGGATTCATCCTTAGGAACTCCCATACTCTAGTAGCACCCATTCCTCCTATTGGAATAGCAGGATCCACCTCTCCTCTATTAGCTTGCACAGTTAAGGCTTGAGCCAACAAAGCCATAGAAGCCCTAAATTACTCAAACACAGCATTTCCTATTGGAGGGTCATTAGGAACATGAGTAGGAACTTGCCCTTGCACTTGGGGAGGCACTTGCCCCCTTGCACTTGGGGAGGCACTTGATCTTGCACTTGGGGAGGGATCCCTTGCTCCCCAATCTCATATCCTTACCTTCTATCATTATCCCTAGTGTTATCCATAACCTACAGAATCATAGGCAAACAATAGAAAAGGGGAGGCTACAAAAGACAAACTCTATTGCAAGACATGAAGAATGAAAAAGTGGTACTTTCCTTGGCATATCATAGTCTCATACTCATAGGTGTGATTCACGACACACCTATGAACAAGAATCTACTAGACGTGGTTTTTGAGATATCCTAAGACCATTTCATAACCTTATGCTCTGATACCAAAATTGTCACGACCCGCATGTAAGACCCCCAAAATGAGTTAGGGTGTCTAATGCCTAAAATGTTCTTCATAAGTTCATAAGGTCCTAAAATGAATTATAATATGTTTTAGAGGAAGTGTTTAAGGTTTGAGTTTATTTGGAAATCAAACATCAAGGGACGACCAAGACGTTCGACGACTAGTCACCTATGTGCCTCATGTGTCAATGCGTGTTTATGATTGTATAACACGAGATTATGAAGTATTAAAATGATTTATAATGATTTTTATAGACATTATATGGAGTTTCATTAAGTTTGGAGGTCAAACATCTAAGTACGTCCAAGACGTTCGAAAGTTAGCCCTTGAGACGTCCAAGTATGTCTTGATTGGGCCTAGTCTGTTTGGACATGTTATGTGTATTTGTTTTGGGTGAAATTGATGTGGGAGTTCTAAAACTTGTTATGGTTTTTATTTACATTGGAAACATCTGCGTACGATTTCTAAAGGGCCCTGCAAAATGGCCCACAAGAAGGACCCAAGGTTGTCGAGACACTACCTTGGCAGTGTCAATCGACGAGACCAGTGCACGCTATGTGGGTTGACTGAAGCCCAGTCGGTGGGGAGGAGTCGATGTTAACTTATCATGGGGAATTATTGACCTTTGGAAATCCTTATATCCGATTGACGGAGGTCACAGAATGGCCCGTCGATGTACCAATGCCCAGTCGATTGGGTTCGTCGATGGTGGCCTGCAATTGCTGCCTTGCGCATTGTTTTATTAAGTGGTAAATGGGAAATTCACTCCACGTCCTAAACTGACTCTATTTGATTTATTTATCTATTTTTGGGTGTATATAATTAATCTAAACCGTGACCAACCCATTCCCAATCCCATGCTCACGAAATAACCTTTTCCTCTAAAACCAATTCTCCCTAGAAACGTCCATTGTTGCTGAAGCTCAAGAATAACTTGTAGATTGAATTCTTATGGGTTATTCACCAAGTTTTAAAGGTTTTAAACAAGACAAATGTATGGTGATCCTTCATCTCTAAGTAACCTTTCACTTGGAGTGTTAATCTCAATGTTTTCAAAGAAAGTTTCATAATCAAATATCTCCTTCTTCAATCTAGCCATGGGTTCTTTCTGAAAACATTTTTAATAGTTAAAACATTATTATTTTATGTTAAAGTATTGGTTTTAACTTGATTTTAATCCAATTGCTTTATGAACCCATGTTCCTTCCCTAAATCGATTTAGTCCTTGCATGGGCTTTGTGATCATGGCTTGTTAATGGATAAATTGTGATTATGTTATGTTGAATTGCTTATACCTGCTGTTATTTACGTGAATCGATTATGAATTGATAATTAAGGATCCATGTGGATCAATATATGAAGATTTCAACATTACTAATACATGCCTTTATATAATCACTATAATATGGACTTTTTAATGAATAAAAGTGGAATTCAATTATGTTGTGGTCCTAGTAGCTTCTGCCCTAGGTTAATAAGTTTGTTGAATTGTGAGCATAAATATGGTACGATCAAAATAAAGAAGGCATGGTATTAATCGATCTAGGTGCTTCTAGACTATCAAGTAGTGACTAACGATCTTGACGTTAGGATGGTTGTTATGTGATTTAATTATGGTGAATTGCCTTAGCTAATGTATTAAACGTATATTGAAGAGTACAAGATGATTTATGAACTAAATTAGGGAGGTTATTTGATGATCTAAGACTCTCTACTTTCTAGTACATATGAGATGCCTTGTATTATGTTATAGTATGATCTTGTAGCGACTTGTACGTGGTTTCTTTTATGATTAAACTACATATTTCTACTTCCCTATATATTAATTGTTTATAAACAAGGTTTATTGAACAATGATGACCAAAGGGTGAGAAATTGGTAAGATGCTTATCTCCTCTATTTTCCTTATAGTATTGTAGTTGATGAAGCATTGCATGGAATTGTGTGGTATGGTTCACTTATGGTGGTGGTGTTTACTTATTGTCATTATATATGTGTTGTCCATGGCCTTGAACCAAATTGATGAATATATGAGAGTGTGGTTATGATGATTACACTATGTGAAGCTTATGCCTAATTTCCTATTCTAGGTGTGATTTAGGTTGCACGGCTATTGTATAAGCACGTGTATATCTATGTTAGGGTAAAGTATAGGTACTACCATTGATGAGTTAAAATGTTTAATATTCCCTTTCCTATGTACCCCTATGTGAATGCATGCATATCTAATGTTAGGAGTCTTAAGTGTAATATGAAGTTGACTTGTCTCCTATGCTATTGTGTGTTGTGTGGTCTATGCTTAAAAGTGTAATATGGTGTAAGAGGGTGGCTGCCTCAATGAGTTGTTGATAGCTATTATGTGATCATAATGACTAATATATGCACACTATCACTTTACATACATGTTACAAGTACTATAAGTTATTGTGTATAAATAAAAGGTAGTTCTCATATTTACTGGTATCTACTACTATGCGTGTTAAGCTTATGTCTATGAAAGTATGATATATGTTTCCTTGAATAGGATGACTTGATAGGTGTACTAGTGTGGGAAAGGGTATTGGACCTTTTCTATGCATTTGAACATGTGTACCTTGATAGGATAGTTCCTAGATTTGGTTTCTATGTACATGAAAATGAATGAATGGGCATGTCATGAATATGTCTTATATTCTATGATGTTAAATATATGATATGATGAAGTATGAATGTGAATATTGTCTTAGTGGGTTTATATGAAAGGAATGATCATATAGTAATGCCTATAGACTCATGCATTGGTTTATGAACATGTGTGACATTGATGTGTTATGTGAAAGTTTTGCTCACATAATAGTACACACACACACACATGAATGATGATCTAGTAAATAAAGGAGCCTTGATAGTTGTGACCAAGAATACTCTAAAACTAGATAGGTTCTCGAATATGCTATAAACATATGAAGAATGAATATCCTAAGCCTATGTTTTATGAAAAATGTAATGAATGCTTTTAAATAAAAGGGAACTTAGATTAGCACCGAGTAAACTTGACATGGAGAGGTGTTGACTTCTCTTGGAGGAAGATTCACCATTTGTTCCTTATGAAGTGTTGACTTCCAGTGGAGGAATACTCACCTATGTATCCACATAAGGTGGTGACTTCCCTTTGAGGAAGGTTCACCCATGTTTTCTTATAAGAGGAAGCCCCAATTCCCAAATGGCATGTAGAGGGATTATACCTATCTCTTAGTTCCATAACTATGCTTGCCACATAGGATCTAGAAAAGTAAACTCACTTAGGATACTAGCATGTATGTTAATGTTCTACCGTGGCTAGGTAGGAACACCTTCCATTGGAGTAAGGCTCTACAACACCAAATTCCATGTTTAGCACCCACGGTCTTAGTGTCGGTTAAGGCTATAGTTTCCCTAAAATAAAATGGACAATGGAGGTAATGAATAGGATCCTAATTAGGAGGACTTAAGGAAGGTTACTTAGGATAGGTGGAAGTAATGTACCCATCTAGACATTGCAGAAGTAGTTTATTAGGAAGTCCTAGGAAGGTGACCTAATGTGTATGATTATGAGTATGTCCTGATGGTAGTATTTGTCTACTTGTGATGAAGATGTGCATGGTATGAATCTCTAAGATGTTATCTTATCCTTATATGCACTATGTTGGTCTAAATGACTTGTATTGGCATGAATAAAGTTGTATTCACTTAATATGTTGATGTATGAATTGAATGTTAAGGTTTATGGTCTCATGGAGGGTTTACTAAGTATGTGTGAGGTTATGAGGATTCACATGTACATTGCACTAGTAAAATAAGATTGGGGTCATGAACAAGGTCTTATAATGATGTATATGAAAAGAAGTAAATATATGTGTAAATTTGAGTAGCCTACTGTAAAGCCTATAAGTCTTAACTTAAATGTGTCTATGATGTATTATGCGTATACTATGATATGTGTTGGCTTATGTAGGTTGTATGCATGCTTTGTTTGTGACCTTAAGGTAATGCATTGAACCAAGTATCACTAGAGGGTTACTTGGGAGGTTAATGAATAAAAGAGAAGATAGTTCACTGTTAAGTGAAATTATCTCACTGTAATGTGACTTGAAAATGTCATGAATTCTGTATGTGATATGATGAAATGTTTGGCCTTTGAATATGTTTGCATGAAGTCTGTGAATGATATAAATGCTATTGGATAACAGTTTTATGAAGATCTAATAAAAAAGGCATGAAGTATAATTTCAAGAAAATGTCCATTTTAATGTATGTTTTTGCATGGTTGCCATACTTAGTGCACTCTTTTACTAATCTAATTCTTCGCTAATTTTTACACAAAGTGTAGGTTATGAATGCTTAAAGGATGTCTTGAATGTTGAGGAGCTTTATAGGTGATTCCCAAGCTCAAGGAAAGGAATCCTTAAGTCCAAGAATGTCCTAATGTTTAGTTACTGTGAAGTCTCTTAAATGTTGCATACTTATGTATTATGCCTTAAGGGTTGTGCCCCTAATGTACTCTAATGTTGTTGAGTCTAAGATGAAAAAGAATCTTAAGGTCTAAATAGGTATTATGACTTATGTTTTATATATATATATATGAATTAAAGTTTCTAGAATATGATGTGCTATGAAAAGTTTTAAGTTTTCCGCTAAATTTACAATGACAATGCGATGAATGATAAATATGGTCTTGTATAAGACCTCCGAGAGGTCAAGTACGCCATGTGACTTATAGGGGTGCTCCCTGGATGTGACAGTGCAATTATACCCTAGATGTTAAGGCAAACTTTGGGTCACAACAAGGCGTACTCGACCTCTTGGAGCTCTTGTACAAGCCACTTTCCTTCATTACATAACATCATGCATTAAATGAAGGAATTTATGAACTTTTTTTAAACAAAGGTATTTCATAAAAGCGGAAGCATATCTAATAACATTGTCCCAAAAACCATCTATCTTTGACATGAATAAAACATCTTGGGACGCAACCTATATAAAATTGAAAACGTAAAGAAATACATAAAAGAATATATAGGTTCATCCTCTAAGCTATGAGGAATCACCACTTATTCTCTTCTTAGAAACCTTGGAACTCTATTCCTCAAGTAACTCAATCTTTTCAAGACCCTACATGGACAACATTTAGGCAATATGCATTAGTACGACATGTACTAAGTATGGAAACTGTCACATTAAGCATAAGATATCTCAATGGGTTAATAAAAAATAGACATACTCATAAGACATAACAACATAAGCATATCATAAATATCATAACATAATATATCATCATAAATCATATAAGAAATCATATTTACTTTCTTGTCCTTCTTTCTTAAGTGAACAACACCAGTACCTCTCTTAGGTCATTCTTGATCATAGTCCACTATCATAATTAAGACCTTTGTTCTTCATACTAAAGAGTACTCTACTCTTATGGTACTCTCAAAACATGCTTGTGCAGTGTACATAAGGAAACCCATAATACCCTACAAACTAAGCATATCTTGAAAATTATCCTTAACATATCCACCCTCCATAACCTCATCATTACTTAATTTCATCTACTAAGATTATATCATCATTAGTCTACTATAATAGGAAAGGCAACTCTAGTCCAATCCTATCTTCAATCTTTTCTTCATTAGTAACCCTAGGTTATACCTTGTGCAATGCACTCATGATGCCCCATAACACCATTCATGCAAGGTACTGCATTTTGATCCTTTCTTTATTACTTCTTACTTTGGAGCCTAGTCCCTATCTTTATCATTTGAACACTATGATATACTTCTTTAAGTATGTCTAAGTCCTTAATCATATGGATCCTATGAGATACTTTTTAATGTATGCCTTAATACTTTAAAAATCATGAACACCACGAGATACCACTTGGGCATGCCTAAGTTCATTCATTGCTCTGAACAGTACGAGATGCTTCTCAAGCACGTCAAAGTCCATACGATATAAAGATCTCTACTAGGATACCTTGACTCCAACGCGTAAAGGAATCCCGCCTCATGAGACCTAATGGTATAGTCATCACAACTAATAGGTGTAGCTCTCCTTTCTACTTGGAGTCCAAACCATTGCTAGACTATCCGTATCACTTCGCATATCAACTTTGAGTCAAGCATATACTCCATGGTTTGCTTGTTAAGCCATGCTCAATCTTTTCTGTCATGGAGGGATATCCTTAACAATCTCTCTATGCTCAAGTGAATCTATCACTTTCATTCAATCATCCTAAATCTACAGTCCTCACAACCATTTTATGGTTCATTATTCATTAATTCATTCTATCTTGATTCATAGGTAGATTATAGGATATTGTAGCATTATCTTTTTTCTCGCATTCTTCAGTACTAGGTGAATATAGCCATAATTCATTATTTAAGGTTCAATTCAAACAAGACCAATCTTAATCAATCAATTCTATTCAATTCATACCTAAGTGATTCAATCATGATCAATTAACATAGAATACATTCAAGTTAAGAAGAATCAACACAAAACCTTCATCTAGTATCTAATGGCCTAATATCACCATGATCACCTTCAAATTCAATTACTATAATTCACCATTTAAACTACAAAAAAAATATTATATTATAATCATATAAACATCATTGAATGCTACCCAGTAGATTGGGATCACAATCAAGCCTTACCCACAATGCAATCACAACCCTCTCTTGAATGGGGTTCTCTGGATTCATAATTGAGAAAACCTAGGGGGGTCTTCATAAATGGAAGAATACATGAATGAATAAGCTTCACATACCTTATATTATGACCGTAAAGACAGCTTGAGAACTTGAAAATTCGTCTTTAAAGCTGTTGCGAATTTCTCTTCTTCTTCAATGGTGGTTTTGGGAGAACTTTGGGAGAGAGAGGTTTTGATTTCTTATTGAGTATTGGGGTTTTGAATTGGGAAAGGGGTTATATAGGACCTAAAACCATTTTTAAACGACTTCAAAAGAACCCAAACTACCCCTATATCAATTGGAAACTTTTAGACATGTCTAACCTAACTTCAATTTTTGGAGTTATCGCCGGGAAAGAAGTCCGAGACGCGGAGCTGCTCCCGCGTGATTTTCTAAAATAAATTCTAGGACAGTGGAGTCCGAGTTGTGACCTCGATGCAGAATTGATTTTTTATCAAAGTCCCACCAATCCCGCGACGCGGACCCATTTCATCCATGCATAATTTGGCCCACCAAGCCCGCGACGCAGACCTATTTCATCCGTCTATATTTTGGCTTCTACTTTGGCAGCTTCCTTGGCCAAGTTTGGGGTCCCTTCGTGGAACTCTAGGGCGACCCTTGGGGAGTTGTACCTGGATGTTTTCACTAAATATACATATTTTTTCCTATTTAAAGTCATTCTATTTATAGCTCATACAACACCTTTAAACCTTCACGAAACCTATGGACGTTTTACTAGTTCAATTACAACTAGCTTTCGGACGTCTTAGATGTTTCACCTCCAAACTCTCTCAAACTTTACACACTGCCTATAAACTCTATTTTTAGTCATATTAGTACCTTAAACCGCATGACACTCATGTTAGGCTCTATATACACCTAACTCATATTTGGAGTGTTACAGGTACACACAACTTACCTTGGTACCTCAGAACACCATCCCCTCCTTGGGAGAATGACTCATTTAGCTTACTAAGCACCGAATACTTCAATTCCATGAATAGAGGATCAAGGTGTTTCTTATACTTCACCTATACCACAAAAGATGATTCGGATTTATGATGTACAATAGAACCCCATTTGGAGAACTTTCCAACCAAACAACCAACTGAGTCAATCTATGAACCTCTTTCACTAGATCTTTCTTATCATCGGGAACATGTGCTACACTACCCATAGTAATTCTATTCAAGTCATTTGCCATAACATTTCCCTTCCCGGGGAGGTAAAAGACACTCATGTCATAGTTTTTCATAAGTTCCAACCACCTCCTTTGTCGGAGATTCAACTCCTTTTGAGTAAGGACATATTGAATACTCTTGTGGTCGGTTAATAGGTCCACATGTACCCCATAGAGATAATGCCTCCATATCTTCAATGAAAACACTACAGCCGCTAGTTCAAGATCATGAGTTGGATAGTTCTTCTTAAGAACCTTGAGTTGTCTAGAGGAATAAGATATCACCTTACCATGTTGCATGAGGGCACAACCAAAACCTACTCGAGAAGTGTCACAATAAATAACAAAGCCCTTGCTCCCCCAGTAAAGTCAACACTGGAGCAGAGGTACGATTATCTTTCAACATTTGGAAGCTTCTTTCACAAGCCTCCGACCACTCAAACTTAACCTTCTTTTGAGTTAGTGTTGTCAAATAAGAACAAATAGATGCAAACCATCAACAAAGCTTCTATAATACCAGACTCAACAAAAGAAACATTGAATATCGGTTGGAGCGAAAGGTCTAGAAAAATTCTTAACCGCTTCTATTTTCTTGGGATCGGCCTATATACGTTCAGCATAGATAATATGACCAAGAAATGCAACCTACCTTAACCAAAATTCACACTTACTATATTTAGCAAAAAATTGATGTTCCTTAAGGACTTGCAATAACACCCTCAAATGGCCCATATGATCATCCTTAATCTTAGAATATACCAATGTATCATCAATGAACACAATTACAAAAGCATCAAGGTAATTCCGGAACATTCTATTCATGAAATCCATAAAATCTACGGAAGCATTGTTTAACCCAACATGACTCGGAACTCATAATGACCATATCTAGCTCTGAAAGCCATTTTAGGAACATCTTCACCTCTCACCCTAAGTTGGTGATATCCCGACCTCAAATAAGTTTTTCGAAAATTAACTCTCACCTTGGAGTTGATCAAACAAATCATTAATTCTACGGAGCAGACAATTGCTATAAACTCTTTTAGCAATAATTGAGTCATTCACCGGGGAAATATCTGAAAAAGGTTAACTTAGAACATCAGGTAACATATCAAAGTTAATGGACACGAAAGGAGTTACAGAAGATAAAGTGGAACTAGGATCTAGTAAATCATAGACATTGATGGAGAACACTTGTAACATACCGGTGACAATATCGGAGGAGTCTTCTTGATCACCCGTAGAGCGGAGAGCATAGAATCGATTCTTCTTGGGAGCTTAGGGATTGAGAGCACTTGTTTGTGCCATTTTGTCTTCCTTGATCTTTCATCATCGGACAATCCCTCTTCATGTTTCCATTCTTACCACAACCATATAAATTACATGTTCCAACCAGACATATGCCTTCATGTTTTCTACCAAACTTAGCACAAGAAGACTTCTCAAAATAGGGACCACTACCGATCCCCTCTTGAGACTTGGGTGTAGACCTTTTACCTTTGTTGATATTTGGAGTGTTAAAAGGGCCTTGGTTGGAATACTTATTCTTGAACCTTGGCTTAACTTGCACTTCAAATCTAGACTTAGAAGAATTTCCATCTTCGGATCTTGTCTTATTCAACTCTCTACCAACCGTCTTAAGTATTTTCTCCTCAATTTATTCGGCATGAACGATGAACGAGAGATGTCCATGGTAGGAATCAAAATAGCTGACGTACATTCATGAATCACAAGGTCATATATCCCCATAACAAATTTGTTCATCTCAGCCCTAGAGTCCACCGTTATTGTAGGAGCATATTGGATGGTTGACAAAATTTGAGGCTATACTCCTTCATGCTCATACTCCCTTTGAGAATATTGATTAATTCTTTCATTTTTCTCTCCCTTAGTTCCAATGGAAAGAACCTATCAAGGAAAGTCATCTTGAAAGCCTCTCAAGTAATCTGACCTTCCCTAACCGGCCTATCATATTTCAATTGTTCATACAAAACTTGAGCCATATCTTTCAGTTGATAGTCAGTAAGTTCTGCTTGTTCTTGGGAAGTCACACCCATGGCATTAAGCACCTTGAATAATTCTTCAATAAAGCCTTGTGGGTCTTTTTCCACCTTGGAGCCAAAGAAAGTATCTGGATTCATCCTTGTGAAATCCCTAATCCTTGATGCGGTAGTGCTAGCATTGGGGTTCAATTTCACCCTAGTATCCCTTGCAACTTGAGTAGCCAACACTTGAGACAAACAATGAATGGTCACCCTTCTCTCAACATTAGACATAGCCCCTTCTTCAATAAGAACTTGAGGGTTTTGAGGAGCTTGAGAGGGAACTGCCTCATTCTCATTCTCCTCTTCACCCCTTTAAGCATTGTTCCTTCTTGTATTCATTTCCTATAAGCACAAGAAAGAAATTAGAAGGAATAACACATAGAGACAAAACTCTTGCGGCACAACATAGGAATACCAAAAATATGAGAATTTTCTAAGCATCGCATAGACTCTCATTCATAAGTGTAGCGTGCTTCCCAATCATAAAAAACATCTACTTGACGTGGTTTAGTGAGACATCAATCCTAAGATTACTCAACCTCATGCTCTTTTACCAAGTTTGTCACGACCGGGGAGCACCCCCAGAAGTAACTGACGTCTTTGTCCTCGGAGAGGACATAGACTAGACCTTAGTATACATCATTACATGTCATAGGTCAACAATGCAGAAAATTTAAAACTTTACTTAGTGAAGTGTACTTAAACTTCTCAAGTATCATATATGGAGTTTACATAGATTCCGCGTTTAGGAAGTATATATAGACTTCTCAATTAGAATAAACATACATTTAAGAGTCTAATATCTTGTCTCACATATAAACCATCCAGAGAGTATTACAAAGTTGGGCATAATCTTGTAACACTCCGAAAATCCAAGACCTAACCTAGAGCCTCACATGTTGGTCTAGGGTTGGTAGCACTGTTTTAGGACCTTAAATAATTGTTACAATTCATTTAGAATGTTTTAGAGTCAAGACGTTAAGAAACGTCCATGATGTCCACAGACTACTGAAATAGGTGCTTATGTGCATTGGCCTATTTTTACGAAGTTTTAAGAGTTGGAATTTGATGGAAATTGATGGAAAGGTGTTAAACATGTGTGAGAGTATGTTTAGGGTAGAAACGTCCTGGTACGACTTTCCAAGGACCACCCTAAGTTTCCTTGAGGCAGACCCTTTCAAAATCGCCAAAAAGTTATCAAATGATAGTAGCCATCTACGATCGTCAAATGATGGACCGTTGTCTGGGTGACGGGGCGTGATTGATCCATTGTCCCATACTTATCAATTTTCCAAAAGTGGCAAAAAATCAAGTCTCTGAATCAAATAATGGTTGTGTAGTACGGTGGGCGGGGAGTAGGCATCAACAGATCTACGAACCGTAGGTCGATGTCTCGTAGATTAGGCTTATGTTGGACTGTTTTATTTTAAGTGGGTTCTTATAACTAGTTAGTTGTTATTTGGTTAATTATGATTTAGGGGAGGTCTAATTAATTTAATTAATGACCTATATAAAGACTTCACTTTCATTAATCCAACCCAACATCCACAATTTCCAAACTTAAATCTCTCTTCCTTCTCTTTACTTTCTCTCTCCCCAAAGAAGACTCCATGGAAGACCAAGGTCAAAGGGAAATAGGCAATAATAACTCCACATTACTCAATCAATCTTCAAGTATTAAAAAGTTATGGGAAACTTTCACATTTGGGACTGCTTTCTCAAAGGGGTCTTCCAAATTGATTTCCAAAAGATGATATGAACATGAGTTTCTTTCTCATCCGAAATTGATGTTTCAAATTGTATTGTTCTTGATTTCGAATGATTATTATGTTTATATTATTATTTATTATTTTTCAATTATGGTAGTTGTTGATCTTAAACCTATTATGTGGAATAGATCATAAATTGACCCAATTCCCTAACCCTAGGCTATGAACGCATCTTGAATTGATTAGCTTGATGCAATAGTTTTTGTGTTAATTAATATTGTATCATGTTATTTCACCTATTGTTGGATGAAATAGGTTGGTTGGTGGTAAGAACATGTATTATGGATTTTGAAGGAGAAATGGTAAGACTTTATGATCTTGAACCTTTACTTCAATTGTGATGACTTGTACTTGATGATGAAGATCAACTGAAGTATGTCTTGTGATTAGATTAAGTAGGTGTTAGTATGACGATGCCATTTAAATGTCTTTATTATGTGAATTGTGAGATTATGATTGGGGTGTAATTATATAAGGTTGGTTGTGGCTTACCTATGTGCCTTATTATGACATAATGATGATAATGTATTAATCTCACATATGAGGGTTGTATGGAGAGGATGTTCTCATGCAATTCCTATTGATATAATGACTATGAATATGTCACATCCGGGTTTACCCCCTAGACGTAACTAACGTAGTCGTCCTTTTCAAGGACTAAGATCTTAGTCTCATGTCATTACATTCATAGGTTGAATAATTGCGGAAAAATTTCATGTCATTAAAACTTTCATTATCACTACTTGGAAGTTTACATAGACCTCTACATACACATAGTATATATATTCATATCGAGTATACATAGACCCTTCGCATAGGAAGGTTACATAGCCTTCTACTTTTGTTGCACATACATATATAAAAATATAGAATTAGTCTCAACGATTGTCTCACCTCATACCATCTAAACGAATATCACACTATGGTCATAGCCCATACATCAATTCAACAAGACCATGTATAGGTCATACGGAAGTAAAATATTCAATTAAAAGGAAAGGAATGAAAGAGTCAATAAGCTCATAACAAAATCCGTAAGCTAGAGGATGACATTTCCCTCGAAAGTTGAGGACCCTACTTGGATGAAAGGAAGAATCCAAGCCTTCAAGAATTTTGCCTTCCAAACTCTTCAATAAACGGAACCTAAAATGTGTGGTAAAAGGGAAGAAAATGAGGTTAGTACTCCACATATAGTAAGTATGGGATCTTATGCACATACACAAACAAAACATTCTAAAAAGTCTATTTTGTCAAAACATGCCATTTTTTACCCCTTTAAGGTCTTAATGCAAAGTCAAGTAAGTCTAATCAATCAACCAAACATGCTTACTATCTCAACAAGTAATACTTATCCCAACATACTTGAAACAACGATTTACTACAACCCTAACATCAAGGAATAATATCACAAGAATGAATAAGATTTAAACATATTATAATAAGCAAGACAACAACTCACAAGTTCTTATCAAGTCAACAAGTGCAATGACCAAGCAAAGCCCCATAACCTTACTCATTCAAGTATCCTCAACAAGAAAACATGACCAATGTCCAACTTTACATATCATGGCATTTAGGTTTACATTTCATCATATATTAACATTATAACCCAAGGAATATTCATAAATGAACTTATCAACTTTTAGCATAAAAAATTTACCATGATCATCATATAAACATCATATATTAGCATCACATAAACATATATAAGAACCTCCTCCTAAGACTCCCCTCAAGGCTAAGTAGTGCAATGTTTAGGTAGAGTCCCATACCCCTACCTACACTAAGCTAGACCCCTTAGGTTATCCAAGTTAGAGTTTAAGTCCTTTATTTAGTTTTACGTTTTGGGAACATCTTGCCCTAACCGATATAGACCACATGATCTAGTGTGGAATCTGGTGTCATAAAACCCTACACCAAAAGAAGGCAGACAACTTGCCAAGGCAGTACAAAAACATGAAACATAGCAACTAAGTGGATCCACTATCTAGTATTCCAATGGGGGAAATATAGTTCAAGAACTAGGAGATTTAGTTGGGAGCGTCTTAATGCGCCATGCATTATAGTCTCCAATCTCAAGAGTAATATAGTGTTCCTACCTTCCCTATGTGGGAACAGACACTCCTCTATCTAGTTCACTCGGTGCTAAGATAGAGTCCCTTTTTGAAATGTCTTTAAGCCTTCATCATCAATCATAGCTTAATTTAGGCCATAGGGTCTACCCCTTGTATAATCATCATCATATATATCTCAATAAGAATTGTATGAGTATAAGTCATTTCATCACAATTCATATAAGTGAGGTTAACACTTTAGCATTTCATAGCATATTAAGGCACATTGATAGTTCTAACCATCCTTATAGCACATACACCTTAATCAACCTCACAACATAAACAAAACATTTCAATTCAGCATCATACCACCCTATAATCCTAGTATAGGGCATACTCCAATGTAATATCATGACTTAAAAACAATTAATCACAATTGGAAGTAAACACAGATTTTCTAACACTTACCAAGTCTTTATCATAGTCTATCATCAAGGTCTTACAATCAACCCATAACTCAACCCAACACGGGGAGTAACATCATAACACAATGATAATCAATAAAAAAAACAAGGCCAATTTCATATCTAAAACACAATTCATCATTAGATCACAACTTGAGATAAGATATATAGGCAAATATCATATTATAATTCATCACCTAAATCACATCTCAAGAAAGAGCATGATATGCCTATAATTCATCTTATTAACAAAAATAACACCATAGGATAGCAATCTAATCAAAAAACAACTCAATTGATTGATCACAATACAATGTAGGTCAAGATCACTACCTAAGGTTGGGATGATGGATCGTATTCTTCAATTTAGACCAAACCATCAACAATTACCATAAAAAAATTGAATGAAATGTTAATATACTCAATATAAACTAGAGAAATCAACAACAACTCAATTCATATTCAATTTCGTAATTGAATGAAACCCATAAAAAACTCAACTTTTTGAAATCTATTTTGAAGCAACCCTTTGAGAAAAGAGTCTCAAAGGTGAATAGAACACATACCTTAATGTTTGTCAACAGTTTGATGGTGAATTTGTACCTTTCCATCCCCGAAACCCTAGTCCTTGCTAATCTTAAATGGTGAGTTCATGTTGAGAGAGAAATAAGAGAAGGAAGAGAGTTTATTTGAGAGTTGTCTTTAGGTTAATAAGGGTTGAGGGTATTTACAGTGGGACTTAATCAACTTATTTGTCTCCCTTTAATCCCCAACTAACCCCTATACCACTTAATCAATTAAATAAGACCAACTCAAATTAGGCAGAAAACACGACCCTCACAGATTAAACCTCGATTGACGGGCTGCCTGTGAGTCGACGGACAACCCCCCTCCATCCTGCACTCCGTTGTCTTGGTCAGAGATATTGTAGGCGAGGTCTTCCAACAAATTGTCTAAGTGTGGGACGACGGTGGCATTGATGCCCAGTCGATCCTCTCACGGACTAGCCTGCACCTTTGCACTTCGTCGATGAGTTCAAAGGCTGTGCAAGTGACAGGACCTTCTCCACCAGCCTAACTGTGGGATGACGGTAACATAAATGCCCAGTTGATCCACACACGGTCCGTCTTCTGTCCCGTCGATGCACACTGTCTGACAGTGTGCATCAAACTATAGGGGTCCTCCTCAAGGGCCCTTCGTTGGTCCTTAGGGAGTCTTACCCGTACGTTTCAATCATGAAACAACTCAAACACCTATTATCTACCTTTCTACCAATTTTTGTACATTTTCGACTCCTAAAAGTTGGTCAAATACGCTAAGGCACACTATCATCCCTTTGAAAATACTTTCTGGACATCATGTACGTTTTTTGTTCTTAAACCTCCTAAATGACCTATATTTATTAAAAATTGACTTAGAAACAGTGATTATACTTTATGACACCTATGTTAGAATTTAAAATATGCCTAGGATTTTCAAGGTGTTACATTATCCTCCCCATAGAAACAATCGTCTCCGAACGACACAAATTCTTTGAAGGAAGGAATTGTGACAACCCGAACACAACTATGCAAAGTAAGGCCTAAACGTACATAGAATACGTAGGTTAGACCCGGTTCACACGGATTGATGCGTGTGGAACCAAACCTATGAACCTATGCACCAGCCAAGCCAACTAACTTGGTGAGTTAGTTGATCTAGGCAGGGTTGGTTCCAGCCATGTAGTGTACCTGAAAACTAGGATTCACCCGGATGAGTCTTAATCGGACTTAGAAGGTTAGTCCTAGGTTTTAAGGGTTCTAGGGGTATAAATGTATTTATGGGTCTAGGGGTAGACACATCTCTGTTGCTTTCGTGAATTTCTTCATTGATTCTGGATCTATATGTCCTACAAGTGTTGGATCAATTATCTTGTCCACTAACCCATTTCTTTTCCACTGCATTGCCCATTCTTCCAAATTCACTTGCTCTCTTGGTGATGATGGATTAATAGCAGGAAGAGCACATAAGGCTTCAAGAAGTACAACCCCAAATGAGTAGACATCAGTTTTTTCTGTCAACTGTTGCTTCCTAATGTATTCAGGATCTAAGTAGAAAAAACTTCCCTTCACAACAGTGCTCACATGAGTCTGTTCTGTTGTTGGTCCATCTTTAGATAGACCAAATTCAGCCATCTTTGAGACAAAATTCTCATCAAGCAAAATGTTGGTGATTTTGACATCTCTATGTATGATCCCAGTAGATGCACCAGTGTGGAGGTAATGAAGTCCGCGAGCAGTACAAATACAGATATCTAATCGTTGCTTCCATGATAAAGGCGGTATGTTCTTTCCATAGAGATGATCTCTCAATGGACCATTTTGCATAAACTCATAAACCAATATCATCTCAGTGGTCAAACCCGAGATTGACCCTACCTCCACAGTTGGGTTGGAGCCGAGTTGGAGGCAGTAAGGGCGACTTAGTAGATTAAAAGAATTAGAGAAATTAAGGAGGGGAATTATGATAACTTAACTATATTTTATAATCTGATTTTTACTATTTTAATTGTGTTGAATAAGTCAACAACAATTCCCACAAAAGGGGTGCATGAATCCCAATAGGTGTGTGCTTCTTGCCCACTCTTAATTCATTATATTAATCCTAAAAGTATTTAAAGCTTTACCTCACAATTTCAAAACAGAAAATAAACTTATACTCACTGTTCTAAGAGTATTCTTGTCTGCATCCATAAAAAAAAGAAGAATTCGTATGCCTAAGTGTTTTAAGTAAATTACTTCACTTGGGAACAAGAATCGAAGCTCGGAAGAAAGGTTTCTGTGTGGGTGGAAACGTGTGGTTGTGGTTGGTTGTAAAGGCTGAAATGGTATGAGTTTTCTTATCTCTTAATCCTTTTCCCAAGAGTTCTCTGAGGTTTAGTTTAAATCCAATCGAAAACTAAGGTTGTCCCCCGTTGCATGCCCCTTTCATTAGATCCTATGAACGAATTGATACATGCGTTGGTATGACTTCTGGTAGATGATTATAGGAATGATTGTGGTTGTGTGTAATGTATTTTACGGGCGGTTTATGATATGTTATGTACGTCCGAATGTTAAATGTCGTATGTGCAAAAAAAAGTTGTTTTTCGTAATTGTATTGTTACTGTTAACTTGAAGAAAATGGTGAATCATGCGTTATGCAATGTTGTGTGTTTAACATGCAAAAGAAATCGTGATGTTCATGAATAAGAAAGTAAAAGTAAACTCCTTAATGAATTGGTCAAAAGTATATGCAAAACTGTGAGTTAAACGTCTAGGCTAAATGTAAGAAAGTGAATTAAAACATTATGTTAAATGAACATGGTTTTGGCTAGTCACTAATATATATGAAGAAGAATAGTTCCTGCCTTTTACAGTGAATATCAAAATCCTTCAGGTCCTAATACAAACAGATTAATCTTAAAATAAAAAATAAAAAAGAAAATTGGGTGAGAGAGGGGATTCAAACATGGGCAGGTTTAAAGAACCTTTAAATTAAAAGAAAAAAGAACATAGTGAGGGAGGGGGGATTCAAACTTGGCTCCTTGGACAAGGGTGTGAGATACATAAATATAACACCAAAATAAAAATAATAAAATTGAGGCCACTGGGATTCGATCCCAAATCCTCTTGGATGAAATAAGTGAAGTTACCTAGCACTCTAAATAATTAAAAAGAAAAATCAAGGGCTGCCCAAGGGATTCAAACATGGGTCCCTTGACTGAAATTGTGAAACACATTAAAATGAAATGGAATGCAGCCACTAAGGATCGAACTTGGGTTACTTGGCTGAATGTGTAAAATGCATAACTCTAATATAACTCTTAATAAATGAACATTCACGTTATGAGGTTAGTAATTATGTTAAACTAGGATGTTAAGAAAATGGTGAAAACATGATAAGAGGCTAAGATGAATGATGAGACAAGTCTCAACCAAGCCTAAGTAAAGGTCACAAAAAGTACTCACCTAAGAGAGTGTTGAATATTAAGAAGCAAATGTCAATCACATTCTATATGTAAGTGTAAGGACAATTCGCACTTAATACATAAAGAAGAGATGAGAAATCATCTAAGGAGCTATGACTACCTCATGCTAAGAAGCAAGATTCGATGATGTATGACTTTAATGTAAATAGGAACTTTAAACTAAACACCGATAGGCTAGCTATGAGTGGTGATGCCTTCTTTCGGGAAGGGCGGAGGTTCACATAAATCTCATGAGATGAGACTATCCACAAAGGTGTGTATGGGTCTCTCTAAATCTCCTAGTATTTGAACTATGTTGCCAACATAGGGAACTAGCTTGGTTCGAACCCCTAAAGCTAGCATGTTTTTGGTTTAACTTTGGCCAGTGACTCCTCCTCTTTTCGGTGCGGGGGAGACAACGAATCTCATGATGCTCACATGATCTATGTCGGTTAAGGTTGAAGTTCCTCAAAGTATTAAAGATAATGAAATGAACGATACCGAAGGTGTTTGTGCAAGACAATCAAGAGGTGAAATCGTATTCAAGTAATGACATTAGGTCATTCTTGGTCATTGCACTTCATGATCCCGATGAGAGACTTAAAATTCATCCTAGGTATAACTTGTGTTAACATCAGCCTATGAATGAATGAAATGAATAATGTGAAGTATAAATGAACGAATGAAGAAGCTCTGTGTTTGCTAAACTAGACCCTCGGGTTGAGATCCCATATGTTGGGCCATCAGTTGAGATGTCTTAATGCTACGTCCATGATTCCAAGATATCATGGATATGAAATATGTACTATATAAATCATGAAATATATATTATGTGAATCTATGTGTGTATGATGTGTGACAGATTCATGGTATGACCTTCCTACTATGAAATGGTCAAAGTCAAAAGATTTGACCTTCTAAGAAATCATGTTGATTAGGAAGAGCCATTCTTCTTCATGCATTACCGTTATGTGTTGTTACATGTACCCATACTTAGTACAAGTGTGTACTAATTCCATACAATATTACTATTTTAGGTTCACGCTCAGGTGGACGTTGAGGGTATCATTACAGCTGTTCGGATTTAGAGACTTCATCCGAACTTGGTAGGTCTTCATGCATTCGAGGATGCCTGCCTTTATAATTCTTTCTTAGTAGTAGGTTTGAACTAGTGGGGTAGGTTCCACTAGTGTTTCTTTCCTAATTTATTCAGACACTTATAATGATGTTGTTTTGGAAAGTAATACTTATGACATGAGATTCCATTTCTTTCAATTTGCATGATCTTATAATTAGATGGTTGATGTATGAGAAATGAACTTCCTTACAACTATGTGTTTATATGAAGTCTATGTATACTTTAACTATATAAAAAAGATTTCAAATTTTTTGCTAAAATTAACCGTATGAATGTGATGAATGCAAGAAGAGGCTTGTCTGCGACCTCTGAGAGGTTAACAACGCCTGTTGCGGTTCTGATTCAAAAATGAGGTGGTCAAAAATTTTGTATTAGAGCATTAGGTTAAACATCCAAGACATCAGGATCATATCAAATACATTAAGTAGTTTCTAAGTTATGGTATAGTGAAGTGCACCACTATCTTGAATTAGAGATTACATAATACTTAGGAAATTTTCCCTTCTTCTACTCTTTATCGTGCTATGTAGAACTGTGACATAATTGTGTCATTAAGAATCTAACTCTATTCTTGTATCTACGTGTAGATAATGAATACAAGGAAAAATGCAGGCAGGAGGGTACGTGAGGCAGCTGGTGGAGGAAATAAAGTTCCTCCTCAAGCCCTAGTTGCTGTTGATCAAGTGCCTGTCAATCCAGCAGGGTTGACAGATGGTCAAGTGAGGAATACTTTGCAGCAGATGGCACAGGACATCACTAATCAGGCTTAAGCCATCACGGCTCAAGCTGGGAGAGAGGGTGTGTCACGACCAGAGTCTAGACCCAGACGAGACCGGTGTCGTTGACCTCTCAAAGGTCGCAGACAAGCCTACATACGTCATCGTTACTTCATGTAGGTTAATTTTAGCGGAAAAATTTGAACTTTTAGTTACTTAACATTCATATAAGAAATTCTACTTAAACTCATAAACGTTCACAATCAACCATATAATATTAAGATCATCAAATGAAAGAAATAGTTCAATATTGGATTAAGTGTATACTTGCAAAAATGGCACCAATGCAATGTCCGAAATAAAATTAGAAAGAAACGCTAGTGGAACATACTCCACTAACTTAAACCTATATATAAGCTAGAATATAATGGGAAGGCGTCCTCAAAATCATGAGGTCCTACCATGTCCGGATGAATGCTCCATGTCCGGTAGTTGCAGCGTCGTATCGTAAGCTCTAGCGTCCCACTATGCCTGCACATAAAAGTATAAATTGTATGGGATTAGGACACACTTGTACTATGTATAAGTATATTCAAGCACACACCAAGGACAAGCATGATTAAGAAGAGCTCTCTCCTAAAGATATGAATTATGGAAAGTCAAGTCAGTGGACTTGCCAAAATCAGATTAGGAAAGTCTTGCTATGAGAGTAACATGCATCATCATACTTATTATTTTGCAAACAATACATAACATATTGAACATATCATATCACATAGTTCATATCATTCTTTCATATGCCATGAGACCTTTGAATCATGGACTTGACATCGGACTTCCCAAAATGAGGGCTCAACATATGGGACCTCAACTATCGAGCCTTCATTAGCAAACATAGAGTCTTCTTCATTCATTTGTACGTACTTCATTTTCATTCTTTCATATACTAGTGCAACCACAATTCATACCTAGGATGTAGTTTAAGACTCTCATCGGGTTCTCTATGCAATGACCAAGAATAACCTAGTGTCATTACTTAAGTCTAGCTCACCTCTTGATTATTCTATCCTAACAACTTTGGTCTCGTTCATTTCATTATGTGTATTCTTTGAGGTTGACCTCATTCTTTCTTTGGGAACTTTAACCTTAACCGACATAGATCATGTTAGCATCATAAAATCCAGTGTGTAATCCCCACACCGAAAAGAGGTAGAATAACCGGCCAAAGTGAACCAAAACATGCTAGCGTATATAGAGAATTGAATCCTGCTAGATCCCTATATTGGAAGCACAGGCTCAATGACTAGGAGATATAAGTATACCCATACCTGGCATGTCGTACAGTCTCATCTAATGAGAGTTACGTAAACCTCTTCCCTTCCCGAAGGGAGGCATCACCGCTCATAGCTAGCCTATCGATGCTAAGTATAAAGTTCCATTGCATTCAACTCATACATCATGGAAGCTGGCTTTTAGTATGAGAACATCATAGCTCATTAGATGATTTCTCATCTCATCATTAGTATTAAGTATGCATTAAATTCAATACTTTCATTAGAGTGTTCATAGAGACTGGTCTCTTCATTAGCTTTACACTCTCATACGTGAGTACATTTTGGTAACATTTACTTAGGCTCATTTGAGATTGCTCTCATCTTTCACATTAGTCTCTTATCATATTGTCACCTCATTCATTAACTTTAACACATTTGTATTTCATAATAACTTACCCCTTCACGTTAATATTCATTTCATCATATGCCAATGCACTTGGCCATTTAGTGTGTTTTAGACTCTTACTTAACCCTTCTAGGGTTAAATTATTTTGTCACATACATCTTAGGGTCACTTACTATTAAACTTACGATAGACTTATGAGTCCACACATACAAGCCATGAGGCTTCATTCATAGTTTGTCTAAGTGATTCATGTTTACCCAAGATTATGTGGTACAAGACTTATGCATCTTGTAGATATGCCAATATATTGATTTTGATCTTTACAGGAAGCATTCATTAAATATTTACTTACATATGACTTATGTGTCAATACGGAATTGGACAAGGGAACCCGATTTCGATTCCCTTGGGCAATACTTAATCTTATTTTGAACTTAATAATTGCATTTTTCAGATTTGGGGCACCTTAGTTTGATCTTGATCAACCTCATAATATTTCCTTTCTTTTTCCGGACAAGGGCCTAATATGCCCTTAAAGTATTGAAAATGGTACAAAATTACCCTTCCTCCACCTATTGTCTCCAAAATGCCCTTTTCATCCACCTATTGGCTCCAAAATACCCTTGTCATCCACATTTGAGTTCAAAAGTGACCCTTTTTTAATTGTTTTAAAATTAAACTCGTTAAATATTTTTTTAAATACTTGGCGTTCAACTATTAATTATAATTTTAATTTATTAATATAATTTATAAACCAATCCACTACCCACTCATTACTAACCAAACCTCACTCAATTAATAATTCAATTATAATATCAAAATCGTCATACACACTAATAAAACACGATGAAATTATAGATTACTGAAAATGACATTCAAAATTATTCGAGTCTGAATCGAAGCCCCAATTAAATTTAGGTTGATCCGCTTATTTAGGACACTTTCTTTCAAAATTGAATTAGAAACTTATGATTAAAGGTAAAGAAGTAATACATCCCGAATTAATTCATGCACTTTTTGTAAAAAGAATATTATAAATATTTAGGATTTATTTTAAAAACTTTAATATATTATTTTGAAAAAAAGTTACTTATGAAGTAACATCACATAATTGAGACATAAGAATAATTAAGATGAACATAGTCAGACTTTTAAGTTTATCGGTGATTTTTATGTAGCCACTTGAATGTATGATAATTTACTTTTATATATTTTTTAAAAACACTCAATTGGCAGTAGCTTGCATTAATAATGTGATGGGTTCATTAATTTAGAAGGATTTAATTAGTAATGGGTGGGTAGTGGATTGATTTTTAAATTACACTAATAAGTTAAATTATAACTAATAGTTGAGCGCCACGTAATTTAAAAAATATTTAAATAGTTCAAATATAAAACCGTTAAATAAGTGGTCAATTTTGAACTAAAAGGTGGATGACAAGGGTATTTTTGACCAAATAGGTGGGTGGGAAGGGCATTTTTGAGCAAATAGGTGGATGAAGGGTAATTTTGTACCATTTTCAATACTTTGAGGGTATTTTAGGCCCTTTTCCGTTTCTTTTTCTCCTCTCCTTTTTCGTTTAAGTCAAGGAGGTTGTGGGCTCAATCCCCCATAAGATCATTATTTTTATTTTAATTTATCTTTTAACTTTCTCATCTATCCAAGAGGTTGTGGGTTCAATCTCCACTCTCCAAATTTATTTTCTCCTTTATTTTTCTCCTAACTCTCTCATCCATTCAATAGATTGTGGTTTCAATACCCACTCACCACATAAATTTTTCCTTGCATTTTTCTCACGAAATTTTTATGAACTTTTCATTTGGTGAGGTCATTGATTCACATTTTTTAAAAAATTTAAACGGAGTTCATTTTTGTAAAATATGGCCGAGACCACAATTTCCAGCAAGCTAGAAATTTAGTCTCCTCCAATCCATTTTTGTCTTAATCTTTTGTTGATTATTTTTGTAGCTTTCATGTAATGATTTCTTGGGTTCAATACTTAGTGATTTCACTTATTTTACATTTATTTTTCATTGCATTTTATACCACTTTGATTGGCCGAACCCAACATTCCAAATGCTGGAAATTTGTCCACTATTTTCAGCTCCTTCTTATCTTCATTTGAACATTAGATCTTAGGCTGTTTCATGAATCATTTGGTGAATCTTTAAGTATATTTTTTTCATGGATATATTCATCCAAGAATTACCATTAAATCCATCAACATTACACCATTTTTGCACATCATGATTTACACAAACATTTGCACAACAACCACTTTTCACATACATTCGGTTGACATAAGTTAACATGCCTACAATTCCAAACACATAATCATGAACATATTATCACGAAAATAACACTTCGTACTTAAACTACCAGCAAACATACCAACAACATGATCTCTAACCTATTTCACATTGAGATCAAAGGGATACTAGGGACAAGAAGTTCGAAAAGAACGGGAACAACCCTAGTTTCAAGATTCGTTGAATTCATGGGAAAGAAAATTATCTTGGAGAAAGGAGTCCAAAAGATAAACCCATACCTGATATCAATGTTGTTCAGCCCACGACTTGCTTCCCAAAAAACATCTCCAAACTCACTTCCAAATCCCGCAACTTAAACACAACTCGACGGAAACCTTACTTTTTGCTTCACGTTTTAGGTTAGCTTGTTTGTTAATTTTTTTTATGTAAGTTCTTCAAGTGTGAAGAAATTTTGGTTGTGTTTTCTGTTCTTGTACTTTGTTAGAAGATAGAACGTGAAAATGAAAAGGTTTGATCGTGAAAGTGAGAAGATAGACTTGAGAAGTAATAGGTTTCTTAAGATTAGGAGTTTAGTTTTAAACTTAGTAAAAAATAAGGTTTTGTTAAATTGTAAAATATGATTTAATTTAATTGCACGTGAAAGGACCATTATGACCTTACAGAAATTAGATAAACCCCACTTTAATTCTCTTGGGCGTCGCTTCTATCGAGGATCGAACCCGTGACGTCCCTATCGAGAAAATGGGTCCCTCGGGTCCACCCGACCCACCGCCCCATTAATTAATTAATTAACTAATAATGTGATTTTCCTTTTTCTTAAATCAACATTTAAATATTAATTCATTAAATAATTCTCCAATATAGATAATCAAGTTAAATCATTGCTTCCACCTAGGTTTGAACCCGGGTGGAGCAAGATTTTGCTCAATGGGAAATTTTTGCCCTTTCTACCCAAAATGACCCTCCACCATATTAATTAAATAATTAATTCATATTTAGGTAATTACGATACTACTCTTATCCTAGAAAAAAGACCATTTTATCCCTAGACCCTCCAAACTTAAGGTTGTCCTTTTTTAATGCCAGTAAAGACTAATCCGGGTAAATCTTCATATTCAGGAGCCCTACATGGATGGACCCAACCTTTCCTAGATGAACTAACTCCCCAATTTAGTTGGCTTGGCTGTCACAAGGGTTCCGAGGTCTGGTTCTACGCGCATCAATCTGCGTAAACCGGTCTAATCGTAGGCATTCTAGACACATTAAACATTGCTTAGCATATCCCTTTTTAGTGTTGTTAAAGGGTGCCCCCAGAGAGAACCCTCATGCTAGCACCATATCTAGCAGGCTGAGGACTATACCAGAATGAACCCCACCCAACCCCAGTTTACTACGGATCCAAGACCCATGAGGATCCCCAATAGTTCGTGGATGAGGTCCACAGGATCCTTTGTGCCATGGAAGCAGATATGGAGGTGAAGGCTGAATTGACTGCATATTTACTCAAGGATGTGGCACAGATTTTGTACCGATGTGGGCTGATAGTCGAGCACGTAGAGATGTTCGCATCACTTGGAATGTTCTCAAGACTACCTTTATAGAGAGATTCTTCCGCAGAGAGCAACGAGAAGCTAAGGTTGAAAAGTTCATAAACCTGAGACAGGGAGGTATGTCAGTCAACAAGTATTCCTTGAAATTTGTTAAACTCTCAAAGCATGCTTCTTCTCTGGTAGCAAATAGCAGGGATGAAATGAGAAGGTTTGTGACTAGCGTGTCGAAGGATCTAGTGGAAGAATATCGGTCATCCATGCTGCATGATAGCATGGATCTTGGCAAGTTGATGGTGCATGCTCAGCAAGTGGAGGAGAGCCACCGTAAGAGGAGAGTACACAAAAGAAATAAGCCTAGAACTGCGGATCAGGCAGGTCCTAGATCGGGCAGGGGCTCATTTGGAGTTCAGAAAAGACCTAAGTTCAAGACACATTCAGGTAATTCTGCTTCTTCAGGAAATGCAAATGCCAAAGTTAACGAGTTTGGACCCAGAAAGGGAATTGATCGGAACATTCAGCAAAAAATAAAGATTTGTGGTAAATGTGGATGTCCCTATGGAGGTGTGTCTTTAATAGGTACTAACACGTGCTTCGGATGTGGCATGACTGGACACATGGTCCGAGATTGTCCTTAGACGGTGGATAAGGCCAAGGCAGATACTCATCCTCGGTCGAATGCTAATGCTGCAGCCGAACCTCTTAAGAGGAACCTTTTAAGCACTAAAAGCTAGAGAAAATCAAGAGAAGTCAGTTGATGTTGTCACGAGAATGTTGCATGTCTTTATTTTCTCAATGTATGCATTGTTAGATCCAGGATCCCCTATATCATTTGCTACTCCTATGATAGCTAGTACATTTTATGTGCATCATACATCTTGCATGAGCCAATTCTAGTGAGTACTCCCATAGGAGACGACATTAGAGCAAAAAGAGTGTAAAATTTGCAAATTCAAATCCTTGATAGAGTAACTCATGTTGATCTTGTGGAATTATCCATGCTCGATTTTTACATAACTTGGGTATGTACTTGCTCCATAAGTGTTATGCCACTATTTATTGTCTATAGAGGGTAGTGAGGTTTCAGTTTCCAAATGAGTTAGAGCGGGAATGGGAAGGGCATGGTTCAAGTTTAGTTGGTCAAATTGTTTTACACTTAGAGGCCAACAAGATGATAGCTAAGGGGTATTTGTACCACTTAGTTAGAGTCAATGACTTTGATCAAGAAGTTCCTTCCATAGACTCAGTATCAATAGAGATCGAGTTCCCAGATGTATTTTCAGATGATTTACCAAGAATTCTTCCTCAACGTGAGATTGACTTTGGTGTTGATTTAGATCCCAACACCAAGCCAATTTCTACTCCACTGTATAGGATGGAACCAGCTGAACTTAAAGAGTATAAGTTGCAGTTAAAAGATCTACTTGATAAGGTCTTCATCCAGGCGAGCATGACCCCATGGGGTGCTCCTGTGTTGTTCGTATAGAAAAAAGATGGAAACATTAGAATGTGCATCGATTATCGGCAACTCAATGAAGTCATTGTAATGAATATGTACCCTCTTTCCAGAATTGACGATTTGTTTGACCATTTTCAAGGTTCAAGTTTTTTTTAAGATAGATCTTCGGTCAGGCTACCATCATCTTAGAGTGAGGCGAGAAGACGTACCTAAAACGGCTTTTCGTACTAGATATGGGCATTATGAATTTTTGGTCATGTCATTCGATCTCACTAACGCACCAACCCCGTTTATGGACCTTATGAATAGAGTCTTCCGTGTGTACCTTGATTCCTTCGTCATAGTATTCATAAATAACATTCTCATATACTCTAAGTCTAGAGAAGAGCATGAGTACACTTGAGAAAGACATTGCAGGTACTTAGAGAACATCAACTGTGTGCGAAGTTCAGCAAATGTTAACTCTGGTAGAGATCAGTGACCTTTCTTGGTAATGTTGTGACCGACCAAAGTGTTTAAGTTGATCCTAAGAAGGTTTAGAAGGTGAAGAATTGGCCGAGACCCCTTACTCTTACAGATATTCGGAGTTTTTGGGGCTTATCCAATTATTATTGGAGGTTTGTGGAAGGTTTTTCCACTATTTATGCTCCATTTAGAGCCTTGACGAAGAAGAAAATAAAGTTTGAGTGGTCTGAAAAATGTTAGAATAGCTTTCAAGAGCTCAAAGACCGACTCACGTCAGCCCTAATTCTCGCATTGCCGAGGAGTGGTGCAGGATATGTGGTGTACTGTGATGCTTCCCGAGTAGGTTTGGGATTTTTTCTTATACTGGATGTCAAGGTGATTGCATATGCATCGAGACCGTTGAAGATCCACGAGAAGAACTATCCTACTCATGATCTTGAGTTAGTTGTTGTGGTGTTTGCGTTAAAACTCTGGAGACATTATTTGTATGGTTTACATGTTCATGTATATAGTGACCATAAAAGTCTTCAACATGTTTTTACGCGGAGGGAGTTGAACCTTCGTCAGAGGAGATGGCTAGAGATGCTCAAAGATTATGATATGAGTGTTTATTATCACCCGGGTAAGGCCAATGTAGTGGATGATGCGTTGGGTCGATTAAGAATGGGCATAATGTCTCATATTAATGAAGAGAAGAAGGAGCTGGTTAAAGAGGTACACCAACTGGCTAAATTGGGTGTACGGCTGGCAAATGCACCAAGTAGAGGTGTTTCGGTTCACTCAAGTTCCAAATCCTTATTTGTTGTAGATGTAAAAGCGAATTAGCATCTTGACCCAACGCTCATGGAGTTGAAGGACTTAGTATTGAGTAAGTTAAATTACTCATTTTCCCTAGGAGGGGACTGTGTACTAAGGTACCAAAATAGGTTATGTGTGCCTAATGTTGATAAATTTGAGGATTAATATTTTGGCAGAAGCTCATGGTTCAAGTTATTCCATTCATCCAGGTTCCACCAAGATGTACCATGACTTTAAAGAGGTCTATTGGTGGGAAGGCATGAAGAGAGATATGTCTAAATTTGTGGAGGAATGTCTCAATTGCCAACAGGTTAAGGCCGAACAACTTAATCCTGGGGGTCTCACTCAGACAATTGAGATTCCAAACATGGAAGTGGGAGGCTATCAATAAGGATTTTGTGGTTGGTCTACCAAAGACTATGAAACTACATGATTCCATTTGGGTTATTATTGAAAGAATGACTAAGTCAGCTCACTTCATACCTATGAAGTCTATTTACAAAGCTGAAGATTATGACACGCTTTATATTGATGAGATATTGAGATGGCACGGGATCCCTCTGTCTATCATCTCGGATAGGGGAACCCAGTTTACTTCTCATTTTCAAAGATCTTTCCAAAAGAGTTGGGGCACACAGGTGAAGTTTAGTATTGATTTTAATCCACACACAGATGGACAAGCAGATGTACTATCCAAACTCTTGAAGACATGCTGAGAGCATGTGTTATCGACATAAAGGGGAGTTGGGATGATCATTTGCCGCTGATAGAGCTCTCTTACAATAACACCTACAATTCCTGTATTGGGATGGAACTTTTTGAAGCGCTATATGGCCGAAGATGTAGGTCTCCGGTTGGATTTTTTGAGGTAGGAGAATCTGCCATCCTTGGTCCTGAGATCGTAAATGAGGCTATGAAGAAGGTGAGGTTGATCAGAGATAGGTTGGCTACTGCTTATAGACGTCAAAAATCCCATGCAAACAACAGAAAGAGAGATCTAGATTATGAGGTAGGTGATCAGGTCTACTTGAAGATATCGCCCATGAAAGGGGTGATGAGGTTTGGTAAGAAAGGAAAGTTGAATCCGAGGTATATAGGCCCTTATGAGGTCTAGCAGCGAGTAGGGAATTTGGCCTATGAATTGAAGTTACCTCAAGAATTTGCTTCTGTTCATCCAGTGTTTCACGTTTCAATTTTTAAAAAATGTCTAGGCGATCCAGCATCTATCCTTCCTGTTGAGGGGTTAGGAGTTGATGAGAGCCTTTCTTATGAATAGGTTCCCATCAAAATTTTGGATCGTCAAGTGAAGCGTATGAGGAACAAGGATATTGCTACCGTGAAAGTTATATGGCAGAACCATCTTGTTGAGGGAGCAACGTGGGAGGCCGAGGCTGACATGCGATCTCGCTATTCTCATTTGTTCAGTTCTTAAGGTTAGATATTCTTTTCCTAAAGTCTGATTCATGTTTAAGAAACTCTAGGTTCTAAGTGTTGTAGTAAACTTGGTGTAATAATTCACTAATCTTATGTTTTGAAATAATACTATATGAGTTAAAACGAAGTTATGTTTGCAATCTCTGTTGCTGTTTTTGTGTAATCATAGGCATGTTTTCTGTGTTGCATGAATTGTGTTATGCATAAAGTTAAGTGTGATTGAGAAGGAAATTCTTGAATCTCAAAAATAAAGCCTTAGATAAGCTTGCATGATATGCACCACCCAAATAAATGCGGATCAAATGTTCCCAAAAGAGAAATGTTTAAGTAAATTTCGAAAATCTCCCTCTTTGTTTAAATTATATGTATTGTCATTCTGGGACGAATGTTCTTAAGGGGGGGATAATGTGACAACTCGGAAACAACTATGCTAAGTAAGGCCTAAACGTACATAGAATGCCTAGGTTAGACCGGGTTCATACGGATTGATGCGCATGGAACCAATACTCTGAGCCTATGCACGAGCCAAGCCAACCAACTTGGTGAGTTAGTTGATCTAGGCAGGGTTGGTTTTAGCCATGTAGTGTACCCGAAAACTAGGATTCACCCGGATGAGTCTTAACTGGACTTATAGGGTTAGTCCTAGGTTTTAAGGGTTCTAGGGGTATAAAGGTAATTTTGGGGCTAGGGGTAGTATAGTATTTACCCTAGTCTAGTATTTAATTAATTAAATAAATTTGTTAATTATTTAAAATAAGTCAAATCTTGGTGGTCAAACCCGAGATTGACCCTATCTCCACATTCGGGTTTGAGCCGAGTTGGAGGCAGTAAGGGGTGAATTAGTATATTAAAAAAATTAGAGAAATTAAGGAGGGGCATTGTAATAACTTAATATATATTTTATAATCTGATTTTTACCATTTTAATTGTGTTGAATAAGTCAACAACAATTCCCACAAAAGGGGCGAATGACTCCCACTAGGATTGTGCTTCATGCCCACTCTTAATTTTTTATATTAATATTAAAAGCATTTTCTGCTTTACCTCATAATTTAAAAACAGAAAATAAATGTATACTCACTGTTCTAAGAGTATTCTTGGCTGCATCTATAAAAAACAAAAGGAAGAATTCGTACGGTAAGTGGTTTAAGTAAAGAACTTCACTTGGGAACAAGAATCAAAGCTCAAAGAAAGGTTTGTGTGAGGGTGGAAACGTGTGGTTGTGGCTGGTTGTAAAGGCTGAAAAGGTATGGGTTTTATTCTTTCTTGGTCCCTTTCCCAATAGTCCGCAATCGAAAATTAAGGTTGTCCCCCGTTGCATGTCCCTGTCATTAGATCCTATGAACAAATTGATTCATGCATTGGTATGAATTCTGGTAGATGATTTTAGGAATTATTTTGGTTGTGTGTAATGTATGTTACAGGCTGTTTATAAGTTTTTATGTACGTCCGAATATTGAATTTCATACGTGCATAAAACATGTTGTTTTTCGTAATTGCATTGTTATTGTTAACTTGAAAAAAATGGTGAATCATGCTTTATGCAATGTAGTGTATTTAACATGCAAAAGAAATAGTGATTTTCATGAATAAAAAAGTGAAAGTAAAATCCTTAATGAATTGGTCAAAAGTATATGTAAAACTATGACTTAAACGTCTAGGCTAAATGTAAGAAAGTGAATTAAAACTTTATTAACATGGTTTCGGCTAGTCACTAATATATGTGAAGAGGAATAGTTGCTGCATTTTAGGTGAATCTTGAAATCCTTAAGGTCCTAATACTAAGATATTAAGCCATAAAGTAAAAGAAAAAAAATAGGGTGAGATAGGGGATTCGAACTTGGGCAGGTTGAAAGAAGCTTTAAATTAAAAGAAAAAGAAAACATTGTGGGATGGGGGATTCAAACTCGACTCCTTGGCGAAGGGTGTGAGATACATAAATCTCACACCAATATAAAATTAATAAAATTGAGGCCACTGGGATTCGATCCCAGATCCTCTTGGCCGAAATAAGTGAAGTCACCTAGCACTCTAAATAATTAAAAAGAAAAATCAAGGGCTGCCCAAGGGATTCAAACATGGGTCCCTTGACTGAAATTGTGAAACACATTAAAATGAAATGCAACGCAGCCAGTAATGATCGTACTTGGGTTCCTTTGCTGAATGTGTAAAATGCAATGTCTTACAAAACATATACGTAAATTGTCATGAAACACTTAGTCAATTATGAGTAACCCGAAATGGGTAATACCATGAGTTAATGGTAAGATTAATAAATGAAAATTTACATAATGAGGTTGGAAATTATGTTAAACTATAATGTTAATGAAAATGCTAACAACATGATAAGAGGCTAAGATGAATGATGAGACAAGTCTCAACCAAGCCTAATTAAAGGTCACTAAAAGTACTCACCTAAGAGATTGTTGAATATTAAGAAATAAGTCTCAATTACATTCTATATGTAAGTGTAAGGACAGTTCACAGTTAATACGTTAAGATGAAATGAGAACCTCATGCTAAGAATCAAGCTTCGATGATGTACGAGTTGAATGTAAATAGGAACTTTAAAGTAAGCACCGATAGGCTAGCTAAGAGTGGTGATGCCTTCTTTCGGGAAGGGCGGAGGTTCATATAAATCTCATAAGACGAGACTATCCACCAAGGTACGTATGAGTCTCCCTAAATATCCTAGTCTTTGAACTATGTTGCAAACATAGGGAACTAGCTTTGTTCGAACCCCTTAAGCTAGCATGTTTTTGGTTTCACTTTGGCCAGTGACTCCACCTCTTTTCGGTGTGGGGGAGACACCGGATTTAATGATTATCACATGATCTATGTCAGTTAAGGTTGTAGTTTCTCAAAGTATTAAAGATAATGAAATGAACGATACTGAAGGTGTTTGTGCAAGACAATCAAGAGGTGAAACCGGATTCAAGTAATGACATTAGGTCATTCTTGGTTATTGCACTTAATGATCCCGATGAGAGTCTTAAACTTCATCCTCGGTATAGCTGGTGTTTATATCAGACTATAAAAGTATGAAATGAATAATGTGAAGTGCAAATGAACAAATGAAACAGGCTCTGTGTTTGGTAAAGGAGACCCTCGGGTTGATATCCCATATGTTAGGCCCTCACTTGAGATGTCTTAATGCTACGTCCATGATTCCAAGGTCTCATGCAAATGAAATGTGTACGATATGAAACATGAAATGCAAATTATGTGAATCCATGTGTGTATGATGTGTGACTTATTCATGGTATGACCTTTCTATTAGGAAATGGTCAAAGTCAAGAGATTTGATCTTATAAGAAAGTATGTATTAGCAAAATCCATTATTGTTCATGCATTATTGTTATGTGTTGTTACATGTACCCATAATTAGTAGAAGTGTGTATTAATTCCATAAAATATTGCTATTTTAGGTGCAGGTTAAGGTGGACGTTGAGGGTATTATTGCAGCTGTTCGGATTCAGAGATTTCATTTGGACTTGGTAGGTCCTCATGCATTCGAGGATGCCTGCCTTTATATTTCTTGCATAGTAGTAGGTTTGAACTAGTGGGGTAGGTTCCACTAGTGTTTCTATCCTATTTTATTTAGACGCTTGTAATGATGCCGTTTTGGCAAGTATTACTTATGACATGCGATTCCTTTTTTTCAAGTTGCATGATCTTATAATTAGATGGTTGATGTACGAACAATGAACTTCCTCAAAACTATGCGTTTATATGAAGTCTATGTATACTTCAACTATATGAAAGAAAAGATTACAAATTTTCCGCTAAAGTTAATCGTATGACTGTGATGAATGCAATAAGAGACTTGTGTTTAACCTCTAAGAGGTCAACTACACTGGTTGTGGTTCAGATACCAGAATCCGGGTCGTAATAAACTTGGTATAAGAGCATTAGGTTAAATATCAAAGATATGAGGCTTCTATTAACCACGTTAAGTAGTTTTTAAGTTATGGTAGTGAAGTGCACTACTATAATGAATTAGAGACTGCATAGTGCTTAGGAAAGTTTCCCTTCTTCTACTCTTTATCGTGCTATGTAGAATTGTGACATAATTGTGTCAGCAATAATCTAACTCTCTTCTTATATCTACATGTAGATAATGAATACAAGGAGAAATGCAGGTAGGAGGGTAAGTGAGGCAGCTGCTGGAGGAAATCAAGTTCCTCCTCAAGCCCCAGTTGCTCCTGATAAAGTGCATGTCAATCCATCTGGATTGACAGATGGTGAAGAAAGGAATGCTTTTCTGCAGGTGGTACATGCCATCACTACTTAGGCTCAAGCCATCACTGCTCAAGCCGCGAGAGAGGGTGCCCCAAAGAGAACCCTCAGTTTATGACGGATCCAAGACCCATGAGGATCTCCAGGAGTTCGTGGATGAGGTCCATAAGATTCTTTGTGCCATGGGAGTAGATAAGGAGGCGAAGTCTTAGTTGACTGTCAACTCAAGGAAGTGGCACAAATTTGGTACCGGATGTGGGTTGATAGTCGAGCGTGTGGAGATGTTCCTATCATTTGGGATGTTCTCAAGAGTGTCTTTCGGGAGAGATTCATCTCCTGAGAGAAACGAGAAGCTAAGGTTGAAGATTTCATCAACCTGAGACAGGGAGGTATGTCAGTCAAGAAGTATTCCTTGAAATTCGTTAAATTCTGAAAGTATGCTTCTTGTCTGGTGGCAAATAGTAGGGATTAAATGAGCAGGTTTGTGACTGGCGTGTCGGAGGATCTAGTGGAAGATTGTCGGACAGCCATGTTTCATGATAACATGGATCTCGGCATGTCGATGGTGCATGCGCAACAAGTGGAGGAGAGCCGCCGTAAAAGGAGAATACATGAAAGCAAGAAGCCTAGGACTGTGGATCAGGCTGGTTCTAGCTCAGGTAGGGGCTCATTTGAATTCCAGAACAAACCTAAGTTCCAGAGACATTCAGGTAATTCTGCTTCTTCAGGAAATGCGAATGGCAAAGTGAACGAGTCTGGCCCTAGAAAAGGCAATGATCAGAACTTCAAACAAAAAAGCAAGCTCTATGGTAAATGTGGACGTCCCCATAGAGGTGAGTGTTAAATAGGTACTAACACCTCCTTCGGATGTGACAAGACAGGACACATGGGCCGAGATTATCCTCAGACGGTGGATATGGCCAAGGCAGATGCTCAGCCTTGGCCGAATGCTATTGTTGCAGCCGAACCTCCTAAGAGGAATCGATTTTATGAACTTAAAGGTAGAGAAGAGCAAGAGAAGTCAGATGATGTTGTCACGGGTACGTTGCATGTCTTTACTTTCTCAGTGTATGCATTGTTAGATCCAGGATCCACTATATCATTTGTTACTCCTTTGAAAGCACTAGTATATTTGATGTGCATCTTTACGTCTTGCATGAGCCGATTCTAGTGAGTACTCCCATAGGAGACGACATTAGACAAGAAAGAGTGTATAAAATTGCCCAATTCAAATCCGTGATAGAGTCACTCCTGATGATCTTGTGGAATTTGCCATGCTCGATTTTGATATAATCTTGGGTATGGACTGGCTGCATAAGTGTAATGCCACAATAGATTGTCGAAAAAGGGTAGTGAGGTTTCAGTTTCCGAATGAGTTAGAGTGGGAATGGGAATGGCTTGGTTCAAGTCCAGTCGTTCAAATTGTTTCACACTTAAAGGCCAACAAGATGATAGCTAAGGGGTATTTGTACCACTTAGTTAGAGTCAATGAGTTAGATCAAGAAGTTCCTTCCATAGACTCAGTATCAATAGTGAGTGAGTTCCCAGATGTCTTTCCAAATGATTTACCAGGAATTCATCCTGAACGTGAGATTGACTTTGGTGTTGACTTAGATCCCAATACCAAGTCAATTTCTATTCCTCCGTATAGGATTACACTCGCTGAACTCAAAGAATTGAAGTTGCAGTTAAAATATCTAGTTGATAAGGGCTTCGTCCAGCCGAGCATATCCCAATGGGGTGCTCTAGAGTTGTTCGCAAACAAAAAGGATGAAACCCTTAGAATGTGAATCGATTATCGACAACTCAACAAAGTCACAATAAAGAATAAGTACCCTCTTCCCAGAATTGACAATTTATTTGACCAACTCCAAGGTTCAAGTTTCTTTTCCAAGATAGCCTTGGGCAGGCTCTTAGAGTGAGGCGAGACGACGGCCCTAAAACAGCTTATCGTACTAGCTGTGGGCATTATGAATTTCTGGTCATGTCATTCGGTCTCACTAATGCACCAGCCGCGTTTATGCATCTTATGAATAGAGTCTTCTGTGAGTACCTTGATTCCTTCGTCATAATATTCATCAATGAAACTCTCATATACTCTAAGTCTAGAGAAGAGCATAAGGTACACTTGAGAAAGACATTGCAGGTACTTAGAGAACATCAGCTGTATGCGAAGTTCAACAAATGTGAATTTCAGTTGACATCAGTGACCTTTCTTGGTCATGTCATTACCGACCAAGGTGTTTAAGTTGATCCTAAGGAGGTCGAGGAGGTGAAGAATTGGCCGAGACCCCTTACTCCTAATGATATTTAGAATTTCTAGGATGAGCCAATTATTATCGCAGGTTTGTGGAAGGATTTTCCACTATTGCTGCTCCATTGACAACCTTGACGAAGAAGAAAGCGAAGTTTGAGTGGTCTGAAAAATGTGAGACGAACTTTCAAGATCTCAAAGACCGACTCACTTCAGCCCCAGTTTTCACATTCTCGAGGAGTGGTGCAGGATATGTTGTGTACAGTGATGCTTCCCGATGAGGTTTGGGATGTGTTCTTATGTAGGATTGCAAGGTGATTGCATATGCATCAAGACAGTTCAACATCCACTAGAAGAACTATCCTACTTATGATCTTGAGATAGATGTTATGGTGTTTGGTTAATACTCTGGGGACATTATTTATATGGTGTACATGTTGATGTATATACCGACCATAAAAGTGTTCAGTATGTTTTTACACAGAGGGAGTTGAACCTTCGCTAGAGGACATGGCTAGAGCTGCTCAAAGATTATGATATAAGTGTTTATTATCATCCGGGTAAGGCCAATGTAGTGGCTGATGCGTTGAGTTGATTAAGCATGGGCAGCATGTCTCATATTTATGAACATAATAAGGAGCTAGTTAAAGAGGTACATCAATTGTCTAGATTAGATGTGCTGCTGGCAGATGCACCAAGTGGGAGTGTTTTGGTTCACTCAAGTTTAAAATCCTCATTTGCTGTAGATGTAAAATCCAATAAATATCTCGACCCAGTGCACATGGAATTAAAAGGCTCAGTATTCAGTAAATTGAATGACTCATTTTCCCTAGGAGGGGATTGTGTACTCAGGTACCAAAACAGGTTATGTGTGCCTAATGTTGATAATTTGAGGACTAATATTTTGGCAGAAGCTCATTGTTTTAGGTATTCTATTCATCAAGGTGCCACTAAGATGTACCATGACCTTAAAGAGGTCTACTAGTGGGAAGGCACGAAGAGAGATATCTCTAAATTCGTGGAGGAATGTCCGAATTGCAAACAGGTTAAGGCCTAACACCTTAGGCCTGGGGGTCTCACTCAAACAATTAAGATTCCAACAATGAAGTGGGATGCTATCAATATGGATTTTGTAGTTGGTCAACCAAATACTAGGAAACTACATGATTCCATTTGGTTTATTGTTGACAGAATGAGCAAGTCCGCTCACATCATACCTGTGAAGTCTATTCACAAAGATGAAGATTATGCCAAGCTTTATATTAATGATATAGTGAGATGACACAGGATTCCTCTGTCTATCATCTCATAAAGGGGAGTCCAGTTTACTTCTCATTTTTGGAGATCTTTCCAAAAGGGCTTGGGCACACAGGTGAAGTTTAGTACTGCTTTTTATCCACACACGGATGGACAAGCAGAGCGTACCATTCATAATCTTGAAGACATGCTGAGAGCATGTTTTATCGACTTCAAGGGGAGTTGGAATGATCATTTACCACTGATAGATTTCGTTTACAATAACAGCTACCATTCCAGTATTAGGATGGAACCCTTGAAGCGCTATATGGCCAAATATGTAGGTCTTCGGTTGGGTGGTTTGAGTTAGGAGAATCTACCATCCTTGTTCTTGAGATCATACATGAGGCTATGAAGAAGGTGAAGTTGATCAGAGATAAGTTGGCTACTGCTTATAATCGTCAAATATCCTATGCAGACAACAGAAAGAGAGCTATAGAGTTTGAGGTCGGTGATCAGGTCTACTTGAAGATATTACCTATGAAAGGGGTGATGAGGTTTGGTAAGAAAGTAAAGTTGAGTCTGAGGTATATAGGCCTTATAAGGTCCTGCAGCGAGTAGAGAATATGGCCTATAAATTGAAGTTCCATCAAGAATGGACTTCTGTTCATCCAGTGTTTCACGTTTCAATGTTTAAGAAGTGTCTAGGCGATCCAGCATCCATCCATCCTGTTGAGGGGTTAGGAGTTGATGAGAGCCTTTCTTATGAAGAGGTTTGAATCGAAATTTTAGATCGTCAAGTGAACCTACTGAGAAACAAGGAGATTGCTACCGTGAAAGTTCTATGGCGGAACAACCTTGTTGAGGGAGCAACGGAAGGGAGGCCGAGGCTGATATGCGATATCGCTATCCTCATTTGTGCAGTTCGTAAGGTTAGATATTTTTTTCTTAAAGTCTAATTCATGTATAAGAAACTCTAAGTTCCAAGTGCTGCAGTCAAATTGGTTTAATAGGTCACTAATCTTATGTTTTGAAATAACACTATATGAGTTAAAAGTAAGTTATGTTTGAAATCTATGTTGCTGTTTTTGTGTAATCATAGGCATGTTTTTTGTGTTGCATGAATTTTTTTGTGCATCAAGTTAAGTGTGATTGAGAAGGAAATTCCTCAATCTCAAAAAAGAAGCCCTAGATAAGCTTGCATGATGTGCACCACCCAAATAAATGCGGATCAAATGTTCTCTAAAGAGAAACATTTAAGTATGATGAAGCACATTTCGAAAATCACCCTCTTTGTTTAAATCATATGCAGTGTCATTCGAGGACGAATGTTCCTAAGGGGGGGATACTGTGAAAACTCGGAAATGACTATGCTAAGTAAGCCCAAAACTTACATAGAATTGGGTTCACATGGATTGATGCGCATGGGACCAGACCTCTGAACCTATGCACCAGCCAAGCCAACCACTTGGTGAGTTAGATGAGCTAGGCAGGGTTAGTTCCATCCATGTAGTTTTCTCGAAAACTAGGATTCACCTTGATTAGTCTTAACCGGACTTAGAGGATTAACCCTAGGTTTTAAGGGTTCTAGGGGTATAACGGTAATTTTGGGGCTAGGTGTAGTATATTATTTACCCTAGGCTGGTCTTTAATTAATTAAATAAATTTGTTAATTATTCAAAATAAGTCAAATCTCGGTGATCAAACCCGAGATTGACCATACCTCCAAACCCGGGTTCGAGCCGAGTTGGAGGCAGTAACGGGCGAATTAGTAGATTAATAAAATTAGAGGAATTAAGGAGGGGCATTATAATAACTTAATATATATTTGATAATCTGATTTTTACCATTTTTATTGTGTTAAACAAGTCAACAACAATTCCCACAAAAGGGGCGCATGACTCACACTAGGAGTGTGCTTCATGCCCACTCTTAATTCTTTATATTGATCCTAGAAGTATTTTCTGCTTTACCTCACAATTTAAAAATAGAAAATAAACGTATACTCACTGTTCTAAAAGTATTCTTGGCTGCATCATTAAAAAACAAAAAGAAGAATTCGTACGCTTAAGTGTTGTAAGTAAAGAACTTTACTTGGGAACAATAATCAAAGCTCGGAAGAAAGGTTTGTGTGTGGGTGGAAACGTGTGGTTGTGGCTGGTTGTATAGGCTTAAAAGGTATGCGTTTTCTTCTCTATTGGTCCCTTTCCCAATAGTCCCCTAAGGGTTAGTTTAAATCCAATCGAAAACTAAGGTTGTCTCACGTTGCATGCCCCTGTTATTAGATCCTATGCACAGAACATGTTGTTTTCCGTAATTGTATTGTTACTGTTAACTTGAAGGAAAATGGTGAATCATGCGTTATGCAATGTTGTGTGTTTAACATGCAAAAGAAATCGCGATTTTCATGAATAAGAAAGTAAAAGTAAAGTCCTTAATGAGTTTGTCAAAAGTATATGAAAAACTATGAGTAAAACGTCTAGGCTAAATGTAAGAAAGTGAATTAATACTTTATGTTAAATGAACAGGGTTTCGGCTAGTCACTAATATATATGAAGAGGAATAGTTGCTGACTTTTAGGGTGAATCTCGAAATCCTTAAGGTCCTAATACTATGATATTAAGCCTTAAAATAAAATAAAAGAAAATAGGGCGAGAGAGGGGATTCGAGCTTGGGCAGGTTGAAAGAAGCTTTAAATTAAAAGAAAGAAATAGTGAGGGAGGGGGGATTCGAACTCGGCTCCCTGGCCAAGGGTGTGAGATACATAAATCTCACACAAAAATAATATAATAAAATTGAGGCCGCTGGTATTCGATCCCTGATCCTCTTGGCCGAAATAAGTGAAGTCAACTAGCACTCTAAATAATTAAAAAAAAACTAGGGTTGCCGAAGGGATTCTAACATGGGTCCCTTGACTGAAATTATGTAACACATTAAAATGAAATAGAATGTAGCCACTAAGGATCGAAGTTAGGTTCCTTGGCTGAATGTGTAAAATGCATAACTTTTATACGACATATACTTAGTTTATCATGAAACACTTAGTCAATTATGAGTAACCCAAAATGGGTAATACCATGAGATAATGGTAAGATTAATAATTGAACATTCACGTAATGAGGCGAGTAATTATGTTAAACTATGATGTTAATGAAAATGGTTACAACATGATAAGAGGCTAAGATCAATGGTGATACAAGTCTCAACCAAGCCTAAGTAAAGGTCACTAAAAGTACTCACCTAAGAGAGTGTTGAATATTAAGAGACGAGTCTCAATCACATTCTATATGTAAGTGTAAGGACAATTAACACTTAATACGTAAATAAGAGATGAGAAATCATCTAATGAGATATGACTACCTCATGCTAAGAAGCAAGCTTCGATGATGATGAGTTGAATGTAAATAAGAACTTTAAACTAAGCACCGATAGGCTAGCTATGAGTGGTGATGCCTTCTTTCGGGAAGGGCGGAGGTTCACATAAATCTCATGAGATGAGACTGTCCACCAAGGTGGGTATGGGTCACCCTGAATCTCCTAGTCTTTAAACTATGTTGCCAAGATAGGGGACTAGCTTGGTTCGAACCCCTAAAGCTAGCATGTTTTTGGTTTCACTTTGGCCAGTGACTCCACCTCTTTTCGGTGTGGGGGAGGCATCAGATTTCATGATGCTCGTATGATCTATGTCAGTTAAGGTTGAAGTTCCTCAAAGTATTAAAGATAATTAAATGAACGATACCGAAGGTGTTTGTGCAAGACAATCAAGAGATGAAACTGGATTCATGTAATGACATTAGGTCATTCTTGACCATTGCACTTCATGATCCCGATGAGAGTCTCAAACTTCATCCTAGGTATAGCTGGTGTTTACACCAGCCTATGAATGAATGAAATTAATAATGTGAAGTACAAATGAACGAATGAAGAACGATCTGTGTTTGCTAAAGGAGACGCTTGGGTTGAGATCCCATATTTTGGTCCCTCACTAAGATTTCTTAATGTTACGTCCATGATTCCAAGGTCTCATGGTTATGAAATTTGTACTATATGAAACATGAAATGTATATTACGTGAATCTATGTGTGTATGATGTGTGACATATTCATGGTATGACCTTCCTATTAGGAAATGGTCAAAGTCAAGAGATTTGACGTTCTAAGAAAAATTGTTGATTAGGAAGAGCCATTATTGTTCATGTATTACCGTTATGTGTTGTTGCATATACCCATACATAGTACAAGTGTGTACTAATTCCATACAATATTACTATTTTAGGTGCAGGCTCAGGTGGATGTTAAGGGTATCAATGCAGCAGTTCGGATTCAGAAATTTCATCCAGACTTTGTAGGTCCTCATGCATTCGAGGATGCCTGCCTTTATATTTCTTGCTTAGTAGTAGGTTTGAACTAGTGGGGTAGGTTCCACTAGTGTTTCTCTCCTATTTTATTCAGACGCTTGTAATGATGCTGTTTTGGAAAGTATTACTGATGAAATGAGATTCCATTTCTTTCAAGTTGCATGATCTTATCAATAGATGGTTGATGTATGAGAAATGAACTTTCTTTCAATTATGTGCTTATATAAAGTCTATATATATTTCAACTATATATATAAAAAAGATTCAAACTTTCCGCTAAAATTAACTGTATGAATGTGATGAATGCAAGAAGAGGCTAGTTTGCGACCTCTGAGAGGTCAACGACGCTGGTTGTGGTTCTGATTCCAGAATACGGGTCATGACAGGAGTATACTCAAGACTAGCAGCCCAACCAATCAACAATATAAAATCAACATAAATCATGTAATTTCAACAAGGCAAATATGAAAACTTTTATTACCACACATAAGGCTCAAAACACTCCATCATGAGGCATTTCCTTCTCATAACACTTATGAGCTCAACATACATTACATGAATCAATTAGCACAAAGTTCTACTTAACAACATGCTACCTATCATATCATGAAGACTTACCATATCGAAATGCACAACATAACTCAAAAGAAGCAAAAAGCAAAATTTTAAGTTTTTAACGGCAATACTAGAGTAACTTCACTGTAAGTTCTTTCAAAAATGCATAATGTGCAAAACTTCACACAAAAATCAAGAAACTTCAACTTCTATTTCGTATTTATGTTATTAAAAAGAATAAATAACCTTAATTCTATAAAATATGAGGGTAATGGGACTTCATGTCAGCATCATTCTCCCAAGTTGCACCCTTAACTAGATAATTTTCCCATAACACCTTTATGAAAACCACCTCTTTATTCCTCAACTTCTTGACTTGCCTATCAAGAATTTGAACCGAAACTTCTTCATAGGAGAGGTTATACTTGAAACAAAGACCCTCAATAGGAAGAATGAACTCGGGATCACCGATACACATTTTCAACATAAAAACATTGAAAACCGGATGAACTGCAACCAATTCACTAGGAAGTTTCAATTCATAGGAAACCTTACTAAGCCTTTGCAAGATTTCATAGGGACCCACATAACGAGGACTCAATTTACCCTTCTTGCCAAATCTAACCACCCCTTTCATTGGTAAAATTTTTAAATACACCTTATCACCTTCTTCAAAATCCAAATCCCTTATCCTATGATCGGCATAAGACTTTTGTTGACTATAGGTCGTTTGCAATCGGTTCCTGATGATATGAACCTTCTTTAAAGTCTTATAAATAAACTCGGGACCAAGAAGTGATCTCTCACCCACTTCAAACCATCCAATAGGGGACCTACCCCTCCTACCATACAAAGCTTCATAAAAAGCCATGGAAATGGGTGAATGAAAACTATTGTTGTAGGTAAAATCCACCAAAGATAAGTGCCTATCCTAACTCCCTTTAAAATCAATAATACACTCCCTAATCATATCTTCAAGGGTTTATATCGTATGTTCCGCTTGACCATCCGTTTGGGGATGAAAAGCGGTGCTCAACTTCACTGTAGTACCTAACCCTTTTCGAAATGACCTCCAAAATCTAGATGTTAATTGTGCGCCCCGATCCGATATGATGGATAACGGTATCCCATGGAGGCACACAATCTCATCTAGGAAGATTCTTGTATAATCCTCCGCCAAATATGAATATTTGACGGGAATAAAGCGAGCGGACTAAGTCAATCCATCCACGACCACCCATATGGAATCATAGGACATTTGGTTCTGAGGTAAACCTACTATTGATATCTTCCCACTTCCAAGTAGGAATTTGGACCTTTTTGCCCCAATCGGATTCTAGACCCCAGACGAGATCGGCGTTGTTGATCTCTCAGAGGTCGCAGACAAGCCTACATACGTTATCGTTACTTCATCTAGGTTAATTTTAGCGGAAAATTAGAATTTTTTTTTACTCAACAATCATTTAAGATATTCTATTTAAACTCATAAACATTCACAATCAACCATCTAATATTAAGATCATTAAATGAAAAAATAGTTCCAAAATGCATTAAGTGTATACTTGCAAAACTTGCACCAATACAATGTATGAAATAAGATGAGAAAGAAACGCTAGTGGAACATAGTCCACTAAATCAAACCTATATATAAGCTAGAATATAATGGGCAAGCGTCCTCGAAAGCATGAGGGCCTACCAAGTCCGGATGAATGCTCCATGTCCGGTAGTTGCAGCGTCGTATCGTAAGCTCTAGCGTCCCCCTAAGCCTGCACCTAAAAGTATAGAGTTGTATGGAATTAGTACACTCTCGTACTAAGTATGGGTATATGAAAGCACAAACCAAGGACATTCATGAGTAAGAATACCTCTTTCCTCACAACATGATTTATGGAAAGTCAACTCAGTGGACTTGCCAAATTTGGATTGGGAAAGTAAGTAGACTAGCAAAATTTGGATAAGGAAAGTCAGTGGACTTTCCAAATTTGGATTAGGCAAGTCATGCAATGAGAGTAACATGCCTCATCATACTTGTCATTTTGCAAGCTGCACATAGCGTAATGCACATATCATATCACGTAGTTCACATCTTTATTTCATATGCCATGAGACCTTAGAATCATGGACATGACATTAGGACTTACCAAAATGAGGACTCAACATATTGGACCTCAACTAGGGAGTCTTATTTAGCAAACACAGAGTCTGCTTCATTCATTCATACGTACTTCATTTTTATTCATTCATATACTAGTGCAATCACTAGTCATACCTAGGATGTAGTTTAAGACTCTAATCGGGTTTGCTGTGCAATTATCAAGAATAACCTAGTGTCATTACTTGAGTTTAGCTCACCTCTTGATTATCCTATCCTAACACATTTGGTATTTTTCATTTCATTATGTGCATTCGTTGAGGCTGGCCTCATTCTTTCGTTGGGAATTTTAAATTTAACAGACATAGATCATGTGAGCATAATGAAATTGAGTGTGTAATCCCCACACCGAGAAGAGGTGGAATCACTGGCCAAAGTGAAATAAAACATGCTAGCGTATATAGGAAATCGAACCCTGCTAGATCCCTATATTGGAAGTATAGGTTCAATGACTAGGAGATATAAGGAGACCCATACCCGGCATGCCGAACAGTATCATCTCATGAGAGTTATGTGAGCCTCCGCCCTTCTCAAAGGAATTCATCACCTCTCATAGATAGCCTATCGGTGCTCAGTATAAAGTTCCATTACATTCAACTCATACATCATGGAAGGTTGCGTTTATCATGAGGACATCATATCTCATTAGATGATTTTTCTCATCTCATTATTAATATTAAGTATGCATTAACTTCAATACTTTCATTAGAGTGTTCATAGAGACTGGTCATTTCATTAGCTTTACACTCTCATAGGTGAGTACGTTTTTGTAACATATACTTAGGCTCATTTGAGATTGCTCTCATCTCTCACATTAGCCTCTTATCATATTATCACCTCATTCATTAACTTTAACACATTTGCATTTCATAATTACTCCTCACTTCACGTGAATGTTCATTTCATCATATGTCAATGCACTTGGCCATTTAGTGTGTTTCACACTCTTACTTAACCCTTCTAGGGTTACATCATTTTATCACATACATGTTAGGCTCACCTACTTTTAAACGTATGCTAGACTTATGAGTCCACACATACAAGCCATGAGGCTTTAATCATAGTTTGTCTAAGTGATTCATGTTTACCCAAGATTATGTGGTATAAGACTTATGCATCTTGTAGATATGCCAAGATATTGATTTTGATCTTTAAAGTCATCATTCATTAAATATTTACTTACGTATGAATTATTTGTCATTACAGAATTGGGCAAGGGAACCTGATTTCGAATCTTTGGACAACATTTAATCTTATTTTAAACTTGATAATTCCATTTTTCAGATTTGAGGGACCCTAGTACGATCCTCATCCACCCCATAATATTTCTTTTCTTTTTCTCCTCTCCTTTTTCGTTTAGGTCAAGGAGGTTGTGGGTTCGATCCCCACAAGCTCATTATTTTTCTTTAAATTTATCTCTTAAATTTCTCACCTATCCACTAGGTTGTGGGTTCAATCCCCACTCTCCACATTTATTTTCTCCTTTATTTTTCTCCCAACTCTCTCATCCATTCAAGAGGTTGTGGGTTCAATCCCCATTCACCTCTTCTATTTTTCATTGCATTTTTCTCACAAAATTTTTATGAAAATTTCCTTTAGTGAGGTCATGGGTCCAACCCCCAATGACCTCACATTTTTTTTTAATTTTTTAAACAAAGATCATTTTTTTAAAAGTTGGCCGACTGGAAATTGTAGTCTCTTCCAATCATTTTTGTCTTAATCTTTTGTTGATTTTTTTTGTAGATTTCATGTAATGATGTCGTGGGTTCAATACTTAGTTATTTCACTTATTTTACATTAATTTTTCATTGCATTTTGTACCACTTTGTTTGACCAAACCCAACCTACCAAATGCTGGAAATTTGTTCACTATTTTCAGCTTCTTTTTATCATCATTTCATACGTTAATTCGTAAGGCATTTCGTCGATCATTTAATGCATCTTTAAGTGTAATATTAAATGATTATAGTCAGTAAGGAATTACCATTACGTCCAACAACATTACACCACTTTTACACCTCATGATTTACACAAACATTCGCACATAAAATTCAACCATTAAAACATATCATTTTTCACATACATTCGGTTGACATAACTTAACATGCTTAGAATTCCAAACACATAATCATGAATATATTATCACGAAAATCACACTTTATACTTAAACTACCAGAAAACATACCAACAACATGATCTCTAACCTATTTCACATTGAGATCAAAGGTATACTAGGGATAAGAAGTTCGACAAGAACGGGAACAACCTTAGTTTCAAGATTCGTTGAATTCATAGGAAAGAAAATAATCTTGGAAAAAGGAGTCCAAAAGATAAACCCATACCTGATATAAATGTTGTTCAACCCACGACTTGCTGCCCAAAAAACATCTCCAAACTCACATCCAAATCCCAAAACTCCAACACAATTCCGATGGAACTTTGCTTTACGTTTTTTGTTAGCTTGTTTGTTTATATTTTTTCGTGTATGTTCTTCAAGTGTGAAGAACTTTTGTAGCTTTTCTGTTCTTGTGATTTGGTTAGGTAGAGAAAATCTGAAAGAGAGAGAGATAGAGAGAGAGGCAGATCGTTGGAATGGATGAAACGTGAAAAAGAGAGATGTTTCTTAGGATTAGGATTCTAGTTGAGACTTAGTCAAAATAAGGTTTGTTCAAATGATAAAATCTGTTTTTTTTTTTAATTTTATGTTAAATGAACACAATACCCTTACAAAAACCAGATTATAAAACTCAATTTAATCCACTTAAATGTTTCTTCCGTCGAGGTTCGAACCCGTGACGTCCCCATCGCAAAAACAGGTCCCTCCGGGTCGACCCGACCCAAGCTGCCCCCTTAATCAATTAACTAATAATAATAATAATCTGATTTTCCTTTTTAATAAATCAGAATTTAAATATTAATTAATTAAATTTATTCTCCAATATAAATAATCAAGTTAAATAATTGCTCCCACCTAGGTTCGGACCTGGGTGGAGCAAGATTTTGCTCAATGGGCAATTTCGGCCCTTTCTACCAAAAATGCCCCTCCACCTTATTAATTAAAAAAGTAAATACATATTTAGGGTAATTACGATACTACCGTTAGACTGGAAAAAGATAATATTTCCCCTAGACCCTCCAAACTTAAGATTTCCCCTTTTTATGTCCGATAAAGACTCATCCGAGTAAATCTTCATATTCGGGAGCCCTACATGGTTGGACCCAACCTTTCCTAGCTCAAATAACTCCCCAAGTTAGTTGTCTTGGCTGTCGCAAGGTTTCATAGGTCTTGTTCAACGTGCATCAATCCGTGTGAACCCGGTCTATTCTTAGGCATTCTAGACACATTAAACATTACTTAGCATATTCATCTTTTAGGGTTGTTACATTATCCCCCCCCCCCTTAGGAACATTTTTCCCTGAATGACACTACACATCATTTTAAAATAAAGAGGGTGATTTTCGAGAATATCTTAACATATATCAGACTTTACTCTTTGTGATATTCTGGTTCACACTTACTCTGGATAATGCATATTATTCAAGCTTATCTGAAGCTTCATATTTTAGATTGAGGAACTTCCTTCTCAATCGCACTTAATTTAATGATCCTCACAACTCATGCAACACAAAAAAAATCATGTCCACGCTATACAAAACAACAACATGATATGCAAACATGAATTCATTTTAACTCACATAGTGCAATTATTACACATACAATTTTTTGACTTACAACACCAAGTCGACTATTGCACTAAAACTTTGAGTTTTTTAAACAAAAAAACCTTAGGAGGAGTATATCTACCCACTTAGATAACATCTTGTTAACCTTAAGATTTGAAATTATATGGCTTTGTTGGATTTATCCACGCCCTGCCTATTTATACCCTATCTCATTTGGCAACTGAAACCTCATTACCCTAGTTTGATAGTCTATTGTAGCATAACACTTATGGAGAAAATTCATACCTAAGCTATTCAATGCTTTTTGTTGGTGAATATCTGATTCACATATTAGTAGGTTGGTGCACATCCTTAAAACCTACTAGCAGCTTCACATTAATAGTCTAAGGAACTCCTTCCTTAACTAGTCTCATCAAAGCATATAACATATATAAACACAGAAGTCACATAAGTCAGCAACAAACAATTACTCAAACATATTCAATTCATACTAGTGCATAAAACCATACATGAAAAACTAATTTAGGCTACGCACCCGAGACATCACCTGAGGTGTCTTCCCCTACACCCCTAGACTTTAGTGCGAAGAACTGTTGCCTCCTTGGAGCCTCTTCACTAGGACCATTTGGCTGAACTTTCTCCTTCCCTTTTTCTCGACCTCTCATATACGAACAATCCTTCATCATGTGACCCAGTTTTCCACAACTGTAACAAGTGTTAGAGCCCTTCATACACCCTCCTCCATGAAGTTTTCCAATCTTCCTACAAGGTGGCCCCTCCTGAGGTGTATCTACTTCACAGTTTCTCTTAACTCTGGGTCGGAATCCCTATCACAGCGACCCTTCGATGAACTTGACTCCCCTTGGTGGGAGAGTCCTTTCTTAAACCTGGGCTTATCCCTAATTTCAGTATTACTCTTCCTTAAAAAATTCTTCTCAGCTTGCCTTGACCTTTCCCTGCCCTAGTATGTTTCCTCTTCCTGCTTTCCTCCACTTGTTGGACATGGATCATAATGTTGGAATGGCCCATGCTGTCATGCAACATAGCTGCCCTACACTCCTCCTTGAGATTCTCAGAAATCTTAGATCCACTATAAATGGGAGGATTCATCCTCGTGAAGTCCCTTAATCTACTAGCCATTGTGCTGGTAAGTAGGTTTTTCCTGGGAACACCTTGTTGCTCTGTCTGGGCTATCATAGCCTGAGGTTGTAAGGTGATGGCTTGGGCCATCTGTACCAGGGCTGTCCTTACTTCTCATCCGTCAACCGTAGGTGGGTTAACAGGCAAATCATTTCAGTAGTTGGGGCTTGGGGAGGTTCTTGGTTGCCCCAAACAGCAGCTTCTCCTCTTCCCTTACCAGCATTCCTCCTTGTGTTCATTTTCCACAAAAAAATAGACTTGATGTTAGATACACTCATAACACCAAGGATCAGACATTAGGAATAGGTATGATAAAATCAACAGAAGGGAAATTTTCCTGCGTATCATGTAGTCTCTAATTCAGGATAGTGGTGCACTTCACTGCCATGACTTGGAAACAACTCTATGTAGTTGATCTGAACTTATTATCCTCTGAATTTAACCTAGTGCTCTGATACCAACTTTTTCATAACCGGAGTCTAGACCCCAGACGAGACCGGCATCGTTGACCTCTCAGAGGTCGATGACAAGCCTACATATATCATTGTTACTTCATCTAGGTTATTTTTAGAAGAAAATTTGAACATTTTGTTACTTAAAATTCATTTAAGAGGTTCTACTTAAACTCATAAACGTTCACAATCAACCATTTAATATTAAAATCATCAAATGAAAGAAATAGGTCCATACTGCATTAAGTGTATAATTGCTTATATGGCACCAATTCAATGTCTGAAATAAGATGAGAAAAAAACTCCAGTGGAACATACTCCATTAACTCAAACGTATATCTAAGCTAGAATATAATTGGAAAGCGTCCTCGAAAGCATGAGAGCCTACCAAATCCGGATAAATGCTCCACGTCCGGATAGCTGCAGCGTCGTATGGTAAGCTCTAACGTCCACCTGTGCCTGCCCCTAAAAGTAGATATTGTATGGTATAAGTACAAACTTGTACTAAGTATGGGTATATGCAAGCACACAAAGGACATGCATAAGTAAGAATAGCTATTTCCTAACAACATGATTTATGGAAAGTCAAGTTAGTGGACTTTCTAAAGTTTGATTAGGAAAGTCAGTGAACTTGCAAAATTTGGATTAGGAAAGTCATGCCATGAGAGTAACATGCATCATCACACTTATCATTTTGCAAGCAGCACATATAATATCACGTAGTTCACATCATTCTTTCATATGCCATGAAACCTTGGAATCATGGACTTGACATTAGGACTTACCAAAATGAGGACTCAACATATGGGACCTCAACTAGGGAGCCTTCTTTAGCAAACACAGAGTCTGCTTCATTCATTTATACGTACTTCATTTTTATTCATTCATATACTAGTGCAATCACTAGTTATACCTAGGATGTAGTCGAAGATTCTCATCGGGTTTGCTATGCAATGACTAAGAATATGCCATTACTTGAGTCTAACTCACCTCTTGATTATCCTATCCTAAAACCTTTGGTATCGTTCATTTCATTATGTGCATTCCTTGAGGCTGGCCTCATTATTTCTTTGGAAACTTTAACCTTAACCGACATAGATCATGTGAGAATCATGAAATAGAGTGTGTAATCCCCACACTTAAAAGAGGTGGAATCACCGGCCAATAACATGCTAGCGTATATAGGGAATTGAACCCTGCTACGTTCCTATATTGGAAGTATAGTTTCAAAGACGTAGGAGATATAAGGAGACCCATACCCGACATTCCGCACAGTCTCATCTCATAAGAGTTACGTGAACCTACGCCCATGCCGAAGGAAGGCATCACCTCTCATAGCTAGCCTATCGGTGCTGAGTATAAAGTTCCATAACATTCAACTCATACATCAGGAAGTTGGCTTCTAGCATGAGGACATCTTAGATCATTAGATGATTTCTCATCTCATCATTAGTATTAAGTATGCATTAACTTCAATACATTCATTAGAGTGTTCATAGAGACTGGTTTCTTCATTTGCTTTACACTCCCATAGGTGAGTACGTTTTGGTAACATTTACTTAGGCTCATTTGAGATTGCTCTCATCTGTCACAATAGTCTCTTATCATACTTTCACCTCATTCATTAACTTTAACACATTTTCTTTTCATAATTACTCACCCCTTCACGTGAATGTTCATTTCATCATATGCCAATGCACTTAACCATTTAGTGTGTTTCACACTCTTAATTAACCCTTCTAGGGTTACATCATTTTATCGCATACATCTTAGGCTCACCTACTTTTAAACGTATGCTAGACTTATGAGTCCAAACATATAAGCCATGAAGCTTGATTCGTAGTTTGTCTAAGTAATTCATGTTTACCCAAGATTATGTGGTACAAGACTTATGCTTCTTGTAGACATGCCAAGATATTGATTTTGATCTTTAGAGGCAGCATTCATTAAATATTTACTTATGTATGAAATATGTGTCATTGCGAAATTGGGCAAGGGAACCCGATTTCGAATCCCTTGGACAACATTTAATCTTATTTTAAACTTGATAATTCCATTTTTCAGATTTGGGGGACCCTAGTTCGATCCTCATCAACCCCATAATATTTCTTTTCCTTTTCTCCTCTCCTTTTTCATTTAAGTTAAGGAGGTTGTGGATTCAATCCCCCACAAGCTCATTAGTTTTCTTTTAATTTAGCTCTAAACTTTCTCACCTATTAAATGGGTTATGGGTTCAATCCCCATTCTCCACATTTATTTTCTCCTTTATTTTTCTCTTAACTCTCTCATCCATTCAAGTGGTTGTGGGTTCAATACCCACTCACCACATCTACTTCTACTTGCATTTTTCTCACGAAATTTTAATGAAATTTTCATTAAGTGAGGTCATGGGTTCAATCCCAAGTGACCTCACATTAAAAAAAATATTAAATGAAGTGCATTTTTTTAAAAGTTGGCCGAGACTACAATTTTCAGAAGGCTGGAAATTTAGTCTATTCCATTCCATTTTTGTCTTAATATTTTGTTGATTTTTTTTGTAGATTTCATGTAATGATGTCTTGGGTTAAATGATTAGTTATTTCACTTATTTCATATTCATTTTTCATTGCATTTTGTACCACTTTGTTTGGCCGAATCAAACTTACCAAATGCTGGAAATTTGTTCACTATTTTCATCACTTCTTAAGGCATTTCTTGATCATTGGGTGCATCTTTAATTGTAATCTTTTTATGATTATATTTAGACAAGAATTACCATTAAATCCAGCAACATTACACAACTTTTACACCTCATGATTTACACAAACATTCTCACATAAAATTCAACCATAAAAGCATATAATTTTTCACATACTTTCGGTTGACATAACTTAGCATGCTATCAATTCCAAACACATAATAATGTACACATTATCACGAAAATCACACTTCATACTTAAACTACCAGCACACATACCAACAACATGATATCTAACCTATTTCACATTGAGATAAAAGGGATACTAGGGACAAGGAGTTCGACAAGAACGGGAACAACCCTAGTTTTAAGATTGGTTGAATTCATGGGAAAGAAAATTATCTTGGAGAATGAAATCCATGAGAGAAACCCATAACTGATTTCAATGTTGTTTAACCCACGGCTTGCGGCCCAAAAAATTTCTCCAAACTGATGTCCAATCCCAAAACTCCAACACAAACCCGAACGGAACTTTGCTTTACGTTTTTTGTTTGCTTGTTTGTTTATTTTTTTCGTGTAAGTTCTTCAATTGTGAAAAACTTTTGTAGATTTTCTATTCTTGAGTTTTGGTTAGGCACAAAGAATGTGAAAGAGAGAGAGAGAGAGAGAGAGGCAGATCGTGAGAATGGATGAAATGTGAAAAAGAGAGACGTTCCTTAGGATTAGGATTCTAGTTGAGACTTAGTCAAAATAAGGTTTGTTCAAATGTTAAAAACTGATTTTTTTTAAATTATATGTTAAATGACCATAATGCCCTTATAAAAATCAGATTGTAAACCTCAATTTAATCCACTTAAATGTTGCTTCCATCAAGGTTCGAACCCGTGACGTCCCCGTCGCGATAACGTGTCCCTCCGGGTCGACCCGGCCCAAACCGCCCCATTAATCAATTAATTAATAAGAATAATCTGATTTTCCTTTTTCTTAAATCAGCATTTAAACATTAATTAATTAAATTAATTCTCCAATATAAATAGTCAAGTTAAATCATTGCTCCCACCTAGGTTCGAACACGGGTGGAGCAAGATTTTGCGCAATGGGCAATTTCGGCCCTTTCTACCCAAAATGCCCCTCCACCTTATTAATAAGATAATTAATTACATACTTAGGGTAATTACGATACTACCCTTAGCCTGGAAAAAGACCATTTTACCCCTATACCCTCCAAACTTAAGATTTCCCCTTTTAAGTCCGATAAAGACTCATTTGAGTAAATCTTTATATTCGGAAGCCCTACATGGCTGGACCCAACCTTTACTGGCTCAAATAACTCCCCAAGTTAGTTTGCTTGGATTTTGCAAGGGTTCAGAGGTCTGGTTCTACGCGCATCAATCCGTGTGAACGTGGTCTAAACGTAGGCATTCTAGACACATTAAGCATTACTTAGCATATCCATTTTTTTAGGGTTGTTACACTCTTGTAGTAAGACACCCGACTTTAGGTTTTCGGCCTTTACTTGTTTGAAATTCGGACACTTAGCGACAAACTTCTCTATGTCCCTTTTCAGACGTTCCCACCAATATATCTCCCTTAGGTCATGGTACATTTTTGTCGACCCCAGATTAATTGAGTAGCGGGTCCCATGTTCTTCTTCTAGGATCCGTTCCCTCAACCATCTACATCAGCAATACATAATCACCCTTGGTACCTTAACACACCATCCCTCCCTAAGGAGAATGATTCTTCAACTTTCCTAGAACTGATTCTTTCAACTCCATTAAGGGTAAATCAAAGTGTTGTTTGGACTTCACCTCAACCACTAAAGATGATTCGGAGTTATGATGAACTATGGCACTCCCATTCGGAGAACTCTCCAACCTCACCCCCAACCTAGACAACCTATGAACTTCCCTTGATAGGTCCTTCTTGGCTTCGTCAAGATGGGTACACTACCCATAGTCTTCAAACTTAGGGCATCCGCAACTATATTAGCCTTCCGAGGGTATAAAGGACATTCGTATCTTAATCTTTCAACAACTCTAGCTACCTTCTTTGTCAGAGATTCTACTCCTTTTGGCTATTCACATATTGGAGACTCTTATGATCGTAAAAACATCCACATAAATCTTATACAAGGAATGCCTCAAAATTTTCAAAGCAAACACCACGGCCGCTAATTCAAGGTCATAAGTGGGGTAATTTCTCTCATGTACCTTCAATTGCCTAGAGGCATAAGTTGTCACCTTCTCGTGTTGCATAAGCACACACCCCAAACCCACTCGAGATGCATCACAATACGCCACAAAACCCTTTGTCCCCGCTGGTAAGCTCAACACTGGAGTGGAAGTAAGCCTATCTTTCAACAATTGGAAACTTTTCTCACATGCCTCTTACCACTCACACTTCTTACTCTTTTGGGTCAAAGTAGTCAAAGGAGATGCAATGGACGTGAAACCATCAATAGACCTCTGGTAGTAACCCGCTAAAACAAAGAAATTCCTAATTCAGTCGGAGTCAATGGTCTGGGCCAGTTTTTCACCGCTTCCGTTTTCTTTGGGTCTACCTCAACTCCCTCACTAGAGATGATGTGCCCAAGAAAAGTCACCGTCCTCAACCAAAACTCACACTTACTATATTTGGAATACAATTGATGTTCTTTAAGGGTATGCAATACTACTCCCAAATGACCCATATGATCATCCTCATTCTTCGAATATGCCAAGATATCGTCAATGAAGACAATGACAAATGAATCTTGGTAATTTTGAAATATTCTATTCATTAGGTCCATTAATGCCGCTGGAGAATTAGTTAGACTAAAATACATGACCAAGAAGTCATAATTCCCATGCCTAGTCTGAAAGTACGTCTTTAGTATGTCCTTTTCTCTCACCCTAAGTTGGTGATACCCCAATCTCAAATCTATCTTTGAAAAGTAACTCGCCCTTTCGAGGTGGACAAATAAGTCATCAATCGGAGGGAGAGGGTACTTATTCTTAATGGTAACCATGTTGAGTTGGCGGTAATCAATACACATTCTCAAGAACCCATCTTTCTTCGTCACAAACAAAAACCGGAGCACCCCACGGAGAAATACTACGCCTTATAAAACCCTTATCTAGTAAATCCTTGAGTTGAGGCTTCAACTCTTTCAACTCAGCCGGAGCCATCCGATAAGGAGGAATTGATATGGGATTCGTATCCAGTAGCAAATCAATACCAAAGTAAATTTCCTGTTCGGGAGGATTACCAGGAGGGTCATTAGGGAAGACCTCCGGAAACTCACTCACCACGGGTACCAACTCAATGGAGGAACTTCGGAGTCTAGATATTGGACTCTTACTATATGATAAAGAAAACCTTTTGAGATCATTTTGCATGCTTTTAAACAAGAAATAATACGACCTCTAGGAATAGAATATCCCCCTTTCGACTCAATAACGGATTCATGTGAAAAGGTAAACCTCACCACTATTGTCCTACAATCAATGGATGCAAAACATGCATGAAACCAATCCATACCCAATATAATATCAAAATTAAGCATATCGAGTTCTACTAGATCAACATAAGAAACTCTATTGGGCAACATTATAGGACAATTTCTATACACCCTTTTTGCAACAATGGACTCACCCACCCGAGTAGACACTATAAAAGGTTCATGCAAAATATCAGGTAAAATTTCAAACTTCTTAGCTACTAGAGGTGTAACAAATGATAAAGAAGCACCGTGATTAGGTAAGGCATATACATCAAGAGAGAAAAATATCAACATACCGGTCACCATATCGGGAGAAGTCTCTTGCTCACCCCTGGAGGGGAGAGCATAGAAGCGGTTCTTCTTTGGAGCATCACTTGAACCACTTGCTTGAGCTTGGCCACTACCCTTGTTTGACTCTTCAAGTTCGGACAATCTCTCATCTTGTGACCACCTTGCAACAACTAAAGCAATTATCCGTCCCCTTAAGACAATCACCATAGTGCTTTTACCACACTTTCAACAAGTTAGCTTATCATTTTGTGAGTTAGTACCTTTTTCCCTTCTTGAATTTAGGGTTAGACAGCCTATCACAATTAGATCTTGGGAATTTGGAAGGGACTTGATTAGAAACCCGCTTCTTAAATCTAGGATTGTCTTGTATCTCAAGCCTATTCTTTGAAGAACCTCCATGAAATGCCCTTGCTCTCTTATCATCTCTACTTTTTCGCTTAGCCCTTTCCTCCTCAACCCTTCTTGCATAAACCATAAGATGGGAAATGTTCATGTTATCATGTAGCATGGACGATTGCACTCCTCTTGTAAGTCCTCCGACACCCCCATCAGAAAACGGCTCATTTGCTCACTAGGATCGGAGACCAAAGAAGGAGAATATTTGGAAAACTTAATGAATTCCAAAGAGTACTCATGGACACTCTTTCCTCCTTGGCAAAGATTGATGAACTCCGTCACTTTGTCCTTCCTCATCTCCCTAGGGAAGAACCGATCTAGAAAAACTGCCTAAAAAATCTCCTAAGTCACAGGACCACCCCTCAACGACCTATTATCCCTCCATTGCACATACCAAGTTTGAGCCAACTCGGCCTTCTGACTAAAGACACCCACATAGCATATAGTATCTTATAGACCTCATCAACGTGTTCTTGGGGGTCTTCATCAACCTTTTACGCTTAGACGGGAAACCATAGTAGTGACTTGTTGATGAGGACGAGGAGAGATATCCCGATTGACTTGGGCCGTCATAGCTTGGGCTTGAACCATCGCGGGATATGCTTGAGTAGTCACGTCTTGGGCCATGTGATACATAATAGCCCTCATCTCAGCCTCTGTCAAAGATAGAGGGTTAACCGGGGCTTGCTCCACATTAGCATTTTCTTCAAGTGGAGGAACTTGCTCATCATGTAGAGGAGCTCATGCATTAGCAATTTCCTCCTCAAGTCTTCGAGCCGCATTTCTTCGACTGTTCATGCTTCCTATAAGCACAATAATAGGATTAGATGGAAAACCACACCATAAGTATACTCTATTGGCACGATATAAGATTTCCAAGAAAGAGAGTAATTCCTAAGCATCATATAGGTTCCTACTCATAAGTGTGGCGCGCTTCACAATTATGAATACAAACCTACATAGACGTGGTAGAGAGAGACATAACTCAATGATATTCAACCTCATGAGCTGATACAAAGTTTGTCATATCTGGGTTTTCCCCTAGACGAAACCGGCGTCGGCATCGTTTTCAACGACTAAGGCTAGCCTCTTATCCATATGTCAATACATTCATAGGTTGAAAAATTATGGAAAAATTTAAAACTTTCATGGCTTTTAGGTATACATATCATGGCATTTAGGTTTACATTTCATCATATATTAAAATTATAACCCAAGGCATATTCATAAATGAACTAGTCAACATATAGTATCAAAAATGTACCATGGTCATCATATATACATCATATATTAGCATCAAATAAACATATATAAAAACCTCCTCCTAATACTACCCTCAAGGATAAATAGTGCAATGTTTTGGTCGAGTCCCATACCCCTACCTAGACTAAGCTAGACCCCTTAGGTTATCCAAGTTAGAGTTCAAGTCCTTTAATCGTTTTACCTTTTGGGAACATCTTTTTCTAGCCGACATAGACCACATGAGCTAGTGTGCAATCTGGTGTCATAAAAACCTACACCGAAAGAAGGCGAACTACTTGCCAAGTTAGTACCAAAACATAAAACATAGCAACTACGTGGATCCACTTGCTAGTATTCCTCTGTGGGCAACATAGTTCAAGAATTAAGAGATTTAGTTGGGACCCTCTTTATGCGCCATGCATTATAGTCTCCAATCCCAAGAGTAATGTAGTGTTCCTTCATTTCTTATGTGGGAAGGGACAATCCTCTATCTAGTTCACTCGGTGCTAAATTAGAGTCCCTTTTTGAAATGTATTTAAGCCTTCAATTATCGATCATATCTTAATTTAGGCCATAGGGTCTACCCCTTGTATAATCATCTTCATTAATAGCTCAATAAAGAATTGTATGAGTATAAATCCTTTCATCACAATTCATATAAGTGAGGTTTACATATTAGCATTTCATAGCATATTAACGCACATTGATAGTTTTCACCATCCTTATATCACATACACCTTAATCAACCTCACAACATAAACAAGACATTTTAATTCAACATCATACCACCCTATAATCCTAATATAAGGCATATTCCAATATAATATCATGACTTAACAACAATTGATCACAATTGGAAGTAAAGATAGAGATTTAAATACTTACCAAGTCTTCCTCATAGTCTATCATCAAGGTCTTACCATCAACCCATCACTCAACCCAACTTGGGGAGTAACATCATCACACAATGATAATCAATAGAATAACAAAGCCAATTGCATCTCTATAATACGATTCATCTTAAGATCACAACTTGAGACAAGATACATATGCAAATTTCATAATATAATCCATCACCTAAATCACATCTCAAGAACTATCATTATAGGCCTATAATTCATCTTAATTTAACAATAATAACACCATAGGATATTAATCTAATCAACAACCAACTCAATTGAATGATCACAATACAATGTAGGTCATGATCACTACCTAGGTTTAGGGATGAAGGATCGTATTCTTCAATTTTTCCAAACCATCAACAATTACCATAAACAAGTTGAATTACATGTTAATCTACTCAATATAGCCTAGAGAAATCATCAACAACTCAATTCATAACTTTAATTTCGTAATTGAATGAAACCCATAAGAAAACTCAACTTTTTGAAATCTATTTTGAAGGAACCCTTTGAGGAAAGAGTCTCAAAGGTGAATAGAGCTCATACCTTAATGTTTGTAAAAAAATTTACGGTTAATTCGTCCCTTTCCTGCCCCCAAACCCTAGTACTTTCTAGTCTTCAATAGTGAGTTCATGTAGAGAGAGAAATAAGAGAGAAGGATAAGAGTTTGTTTGAGAGTTGTCTTTAGGTTAGAGAGGGTTGAGGGTATGTATAGTGGGACTTAATCAACTTAATTATTCTCCCTTTAATCCCCAATTAACCCCTAAACCACATACTTAATTAAATAAGACCAACTTAAATTAGGCAGAAAACTCAACCCCAATCGACGGGCTGTCTGTGAGTCGATGGACAACCCCCCTCCATCCTACGCTCCATCGTCTTGTTCAGAGACTGTGCAGGCGAGGGATTCCTCCAAATTGTCTAAGTGTGGGACGACGGTGGCATCGACGCCCAGTCGATCCACACACAAATTGTAGCCTGCACCTCTGCACTCCGTCGATGAGTTCAGAGGCTGTGTAGGTGAAGTGACCTTCTCCACAGTCCTAAGTGTAGGAGGACAGTAGCATCGACACCACGTCGATCCACACACGGTCCGTCTTTTGTCCCGTCGATGAACATTGCCAGGCAGTGTTGCATCAAACTACACGGGTCCTTCTCAATGGCCCTTGATTGGTCCTTGGGGAGTCTTACCCGGACGTTTCACTCATGAAACTACTCAAACACCTATTATCTACGTTTCCACCAATTTTCGTACATTTCCGTCTCATAAAAGTTAGTCAGATAGGGTAAGGCACACTCACATCTCTTTGAACTAACTTCCTGGACGTCATGGACGTTTTTGGTTCTTAAACCTCCTAAATGACCTATAGTCATTAAAAATGGACTTAGAAACAGTGCTTAGATTTTATGACACCTATGTTAGTCTTTACAATATGTCTAGGATTTCAAGATGTTTTAGAATATTCAAGGGTTAGTCTCCTTTGACCTATTCTAAGTTATGATTCTTAAATAATGACTTAAAGACATCTAAAAAGGGACTCCAGCTTAGCACAGAGTGAACTAGTAGTGAGTAGTGTGCCTTCCCAAGTAAGATAGGTAGGTTCACTATTGTACTCATCGGATAGAGATTACTATTCCAAAGGCATAAAGAGGGTCACAAACATGTCTCCTAGTTGTTGAACTATGTTTCCTTCGTAGGAATACTAGCTAGTGCATCCACTTAAAATGCTATGTTCATGTTCAGGTACTACCTTGTCAAGTAATCCACATTCTTTCGGTGTAGTGTTTCATGACACCGGATTCTACATTTAGCTCTTGTGTCTATGTTGATTACGGCTAGTGTTCTTGAAAGTAAAATGAATGACTAAAGGAAAATGGATATAGACATTGATTAGGATGACTCGAGGGGTCGACTTAGGATAAGTAGGGGCATGAGACACTATCTAAACATTGCACAAGTTAACTCTAAAGGGAGTCCTAGGAGATGGTCTTAGGTATGATGCTATTATGAAATGTATGATGTTGACTTCATATGATGATGGTTATATTGGTGAACATGATGTTGGTATAAATTGTTATATGTAGTGATGAATACCTACGATGATATGTATTGTATAGCAAAGCATTACTTATGATCTCTTATCTTGTTTACTTGGTTGTGTTGTGTTATGGGACTTTACAAAAGCGTTGCACTTGTAGGCTTAGGGTAGGGTTGTTGGTAAGAGTTTTGGTATGCTTATGTTAATATGGACTATTGAACTTGTTAGGTTGCTATGGTTCTTATGTTAAAGTTTATATGGTTCTTATGCTAAAGTTGATATGGTTATTGTGTTAAGTTATATTGATTATGAACATGAATTATGTTATTTTGATCCTTATGTTGTATATGCTCTCTAGTGTGTGTATTAAGGGATTTCAAATGACTTAGTATGTTTTCTAAAGTAAAATGTCCCCTTTTATGCATGTTTCAAATGTTTTATGTACATGTTTCCATGTACCGTACCAATGGTGTACTAACCCATATTTCTATGTTTGTATAATTATGTAGGTTCCGGCCGTTGAGTTTCTAGAATTACAACTTGAAGAAGACTTGGGTTCTCTTTCTACAAGTTTGGTAGGTCCTCTATATTTCGAGGATGATGCCACTATATAGACACCTAATGTTGTTCTGGTCTAAAGACATTTAGTTTTCTTCTCTTCTATTTGAAGACTATTGTTGTATAAGCCTATATGTGGCTTTTGTTGTAATGAAGTATGGGCTACGCCCGAATGTTGTACTTATTTAAGAACCAAAAGATGACCTAGGTTAACTAGAGAATAATATGTTGGTATTGATGATATAAGGTCCTAATTATGTTTAAAATATAGTATATAGGAAGTAGCTAATGTATTAGGGGTGTTGAAAGTCAAACGTCAAGGGACGACTAAGACGTTCGACGACTAAGTCACCTAAATGTCTATAATGTTGTTCTATTGTTTTATGTGTGTTTCATGGTGTGTAATTTTATTAGTAGAGTTAATATATCATTTATAGTCAGTGCTTAAATTTTCATGAAGCTTGGAGGTCAAACGACCAAGAACGTCCAAGGCATTCGAAAGATATGGCTTGAGTCGACCTTGTAAGTCTAGGCGTGTTTCGTCAAGTTTTACGTGCTTTTTTTTGGATGAAATTCATGTGAGAGGTGTTACACTTATACACTATCGTATTTGGGTTGGAAAAATTTGGTAAATTATCCCCAAGGACCATCTAACGGTCCTTGAGGAAGGACCCAAAACTGTTGGTATGGCAGTTCCAGGCAGACCCCAAACGACGGAGCAGTCGACGGCTCGTAGGCCTTTTGACGCCCGGTAAAAGGGTTTCGTCGATGGTTACTTAACCATGGGAGGGAAAGGAATCTTTTCCATCCACTGTATCCAATGATGGACGGCTGTGTGTCACGACCCAAACGAGCCGCGAGTGGCACCCACACTTATCTTACTAGGTGAACGAACCAACAATCTAAACCCCAACGTTTACCAGTATATAAATTTTGAATAGTAAATAAAATGCGAAAGATCCAAACTCATTAATGAAATAAATTAAATAACTTCGAAAGTATAATACTCATTATCCCCAAAATCTGGAAGTCATCACATCAAGAACGTCTATCCTCAAATTACTAAGTCTAAGAGTATTAAGAACTAAATAAGTAAAAAGATGGTCCATGTCCGAACTTCAAAGACATCAAGACGTGAAGAAGAGAATCCAGCCCGAGCTAAGAATAATAGCTCACCCTGAAATCTGACGTGCTGAAGACTGGCTAGAGTTGAGGACGAGTCGAAGTCAATGGTGCACTTGCTGCACTCCACAAACAACAAAAAGGAAATAAAAGTAGGGGTCAGTACAAGGCACAAGTACTGAGTAGGTATCATCGGCCAACTCAAAATAGAAAGCAATATATACTGAATAATAATATAAAATCAACCACAATACTCAACAGTTGACAATCAACACGTACAAGAGCCATTGGTAACAACACCAAGCACATCTATGAGGACTCAAGCCTCCACACCATACTCATTTAGAAAATAGGTTCTTCGAAATTGGGTATATTAACATAATTCCAGATTACTTCTCTTTATTCTTATCGTGTCGGAACGTGACACTCTGATCCCCTAATGCTACGTGTCGGAACGTGACACTCCAATCCATTATTCCTACGTGTCGGAACGTGACACTCCGATCCATTATTCCTACGTGTCGGAACGTGACACTCGGATCCATCTATCTCATTATTTCAGTTCATCAAGCTCTCTTTATGAAGCGTCATCTTAATAGAGAGGATTTAAGATTAAAGATTCAACAATCTCATCATTCTAATCACCACAATTATACGATCACAACATACAAACACACAATCAAGTATATAGAACACTTTACAATACCACCCAATACATATCAATCGCTATTTAGAGTTTATCTATCACATAGACATAAACCATAACCTACCTCCACCGAAGAATCGTGATCAAGCAAGCTATCTCCCCAATGCCTTTTGCTTTCCTCTTCGTTCTCTCTTTCTCGCTAGTTCTCCCTCTTTGCTTCTTTTTATTTTTCCTTCTCCAGATTCTTTTTCTTTTACCCTAATTATCATATAATTCATTATGATAAAAGTAACCCATTATTTGTTTTAAAGTTATCTCCTTTAACCCCCAAGTAAATAAATTATTAAACTTACCCCACTAATTTTATAAAGTTTGTCATGAATAGTCCCAAAACACCCCTTTAAAACTTTTAGCAGAATTCCGACCCAGTTGGGGTTACGCAACCTGTGACGGTCCGTCGTGTCTATGACGGTCCGTCCTGCAGGTCCGTCACAAAGTTCAGAGAGTTAAATTCAGTAAAGGGTTTGTGACGGTTCTTCGTACCTACGACGGTCCGTCCTGCAGTTCCGTCGCGAAGTTCAGAGAGTCGATCTTAGTACCCAGATTTCAGAGTTGAAGTGTTTTGGAATGAAGACCCTCGACGGTCCGTCGTGACCATGACGGTCCGTCGCGTGATCCGTCGACTCAGTCAGTTTTTATCAGAATAATTCTACTGCTCAAACCGACTAAACAGGTTGTTACAATAGATACCAATTTACCCCTCGTTCGTCCCCCAACGATCACAGGACGAAAAGTAAGGGCGAGAAAGAGTACCTATATCTGTAAAAAGATGTGGATAGCTTTCTTGCATATCCACCGCGCTCTCCCAAGTGGACTCTTCAACTGGCCGATTCTTCTACTGAACCTTGATAGATGCAATCTCCTTTGATCTCAACTTGCGGACTTCTCTATCTAGAATAGCGACAGGCTCCTCCTCATAAGACAAATTCTCATCAAGAAGAACTGAATGCCAACGAATAATGTAGTTTCCATCCCCATGGTACTTTTTCAGCATAGATACATTAAATACCGGGTGCACTCCTGAGAGTCCTGGAGGTAATGCCAATTCATAAGCCACCTCCCCCACGCGCTTCAAAACTTCAAATGGCCCAATATACCTCGGACTAAGTTTACCTTGCTTACCAAACCGCATCACCCCTTTCATGGGTGAAACCTTCAGCAAGACTTGTTCACCCTCCATAAAATTCAAGTCCCTAACCTTTCGATCTGCATATTCTTTCTGCCTTCTCTGAGCTGCTAGAAGCTTATCCTGAATGAATTTCACCTTATCTAACGATTCCCTCAAAAGATCGGTACCCCAAGGTCTTATCTCAAATGCATCAAACCAACCAATGGGAGACCTACATCTCCTCCCATACAGTGCCTCAAATGGAGCCATATCAATACTTGAGTGATAGCTATTGTTGTATGAAAACTCTGCTAAGGGTAAGAATTTATCCCAATGACCACCAAATTCTATCACACATGCACGAAGCATATCCTCCAACACCTGAATCGTTCGCTCAGACTGACCATCGGTCTGAGGGTGAAATGCAGTACTAAGATCCAGCCTAGTACCTAATTCAGCATGTAATGTTCTCCAAAACTTAGAAGTAAACTGCGTACCTCTATCTGATATGATGGAGAGTGGAACTCCATGCAATCGAACAATTTCCGAGATATAGAGTTTGGCTAACTTCTCTGCATTGTAAGTCATCTTGACCGGAATGAAGTGAGCAGACTTAGTTAACCTGTCAACAATTACCCAAATAGAATCAAACTTACCCAATGTCTTGGGAAGACCAACCACGAAATCCATTGCAATCCTTTCCCACTTCCATTCAGGAATGGGCATTCTCTGAAGTGTCCCTCCAGGCCTCTGGTGTTCATACTTCACCTGCTGACAATTCGGGCATTGGGCAACAAAATCAACAATGTCGCGCTTCATTCTACTCCACCAAAAATGTTGCTTTAGGTCGCGATACATTTTGGTTGCACCAGGATGTATAGAGTACCTTGAACTATGAGCCTCTGTAAGAATAGTGTGAACCAAATCATCAACACGGGGCACACATACCCTTCCCTTAATCCTCAAAACGCCTTCCTCATCAATTATTGCCTCTTTAGCCTCTCCTCGCAATACCATATCTCGAATTCGGCTCAGCTTCTCATCAGTAAACTGCTTCTCCTTAATCTTGTCAAGAAAAGAGGATCTTGCCTCCACACAGGCCAAAAGTCCTCCTTTCTCTAGTATTTCCAACCTCATGAGGTCATTAGCCAAAGTCTGAACCTCTCTAGCCAATGGGCGTCTAGAAACCTGTAAGTGGGCTAAACTACCCATGCTCCCTGCTTTTCTACTTAAAGCATCTGCCACAACATTAGCTTTTCCTGGGTTATACAATATAGTAATATCATAGTCCTTCAATAGTTCCATCCACCTCCTCTGCCTCAAATTCAAATCTTTCTGAGTAAAGACGTACTGTAAACTACGATGATCTGTATAAACTTCACACTTGACCCCATATAGATAATGTCTCCATTGCTTTAATGCAAATACTACTGCAGCCAACTCCAAATCATGGGTCGGATAGTTACGTTCATGCACTTTTAATTGCCTCGAAGCATAAGCAATTACATTTCTCTCCTGCATTAGCACTGCACCCAAACCAGAATAAGATGCATCACAATAGACAATGAAATTCTTACCTTCCACTGGCAAGGTAAGAATTGGTGCAGTAGTCAACAAAGTCTTGAGTTTCTGAAAACTTTCTTCACATTCATCCGACCATACAAAGGGAACATTCTGCTTAGTCAAATTTGTTAGCTGCGAAGCAATAGAAGAAAATCCCTTGACAAATCGACGGTAGTAGCTAGCTAAACCAACAAAGCTTCTTACCTCTGTAACATTAGTAGGTCTTACCCAACTCTTCACTGCTTCAATCTTAGAAGGATCCACCATCACTCCATCCTTTGAAACCACGTGTTCCAAGAAGGACACTGAATCTATCCAAAACTAACACTTGGAGAATTTGGCATAAAGTCTTTTCTCCCTCAACAACTCCAATACAATTTTCAAATGCTCCTCATGTTCCTTCCTGCTCTTTGAGTATATCAGTATATCATCAATAAATACGATAACAAAGAGATCCAGATATGGCTTAAAAATCCCGTTCATCAGGCTCATGAAGGCAGCAGGGGCATTCGTAAGCCCATATGACATTACTAAGAATTCATAATGCCTATACCTGGTTCGAAAAGCAGTCTTTGGCACATCTGCTGCCCGTATTTTCAATTGATGATAACCGGATCTCAGATCAATTTTAGAGAAGACACAAGCACCTTGTAACTGATCGAACAAATCATCAATGCGAGGAATAGGGTACTTGTTCTTAATGGTTACCTTATTCAGCTTCCTGTAGTATATGCACATCCGAAGACTTCCATCCTTCTTCTTCACAAATAAAACTGGAGCACCCCAAGGGGATGCACTTGGTCTTATAAAGCCTTTACCTAACAACTCCTGAAGTTGGGCCTTTATCTCCCTTAACTTGGCTGGAGCCATTCTATAAGGGGGGATGGAAATGGGGCGAGTACCCGGCTCCAGGTCAATACAAGAATAAATATCCCTATCCGGTGGCATACCAGGAAGGTCTGCAGGAAACACATCCAAAAACTCACAGACTATCAAAATGGACACATTTTCCCCTTCTTCACCCTCTCTCACTACCTCATCAGCCGGTGGAGGAGTCACTGCCCTATTACCAGTTGGACCAGGTGTTTGTCCTCTACCTCTAGAGGGCGTCCTCCTGCGACCTCTACAACGACCTCTTGCCACTTCTCCTCCTCGAGCTACGGTCCCAATGGTTAGCTCAGACGCACCCTGTCCTGCCGGTGCTAGTGTTGACACAGTTGTTGCTCTAATTCTAACCATCTGCGAGATAGAGTGAGGATGTCAAATACCAATTTGTATCACCTAGATACCAATTGGATCCAAGTAATAGCACGAAAGAAAGAAAGAATGGAATTTTCCTAAAGCCCGATAGCCTCTCAAAGAAAAGTAAGGGCGTCCCCCTACCGTTCTTCAAGACTCTACTAGACTCGTTCTTGTGTGATGAGACCAACGAAACTAAAGCTCTGATATAAAGTTTGTCACGACCCACACGACCCGCGAGTGGCACCCACACTTATCTTACTAGGTGTGCGAACCAACAATCTAAACCCCAACGTTTACCAGTATATAAATTTTGAATAGTAAAATAAAATGCGGAAGATCCAAACTCATTAATGAAATAAATTAAATAACTTCTAAAGTATAATACTCATTATCCCCAAAATCTGGAAGTCATCACATCAAGAACGTCTATCCTCAAATTGCTAAGTCTAAGAGTATTAAGAACTAAATAAGTAAAAAGATGGTCCATGTTCGAACTTCAAAGACATCAAGACGTGAAGAAGAGAATCCAGCCCGAACTAGGAATAATAGCTCACCCTGAAATCTGACATGCTGAAGACTGGCTAGAGTTGAGGACGAGTCGAAGTCAATGGTGCACTTGCTGCACTCCACAAACAACATAAAGGAAATAAAAGTAGGGGTCAGTACAAGGCACAAATACTGAGTAGGTATCATCGGCCAACTCAAAATAGAAAGCAATATATACTAAATAATAATATAAAATCAACCACAATACTCAACAGGTGACAATCAACACGTACAAGAGCCATTGGTAACAACACCAAGCACATCTATGAGGACTCAAGCCTCCACACGATACTCATTTAGAAAATAGGTTCTTCGAAATTGGGTATATTAACATAATTCCAGATTACTTCTCTTTATTCTTATCGTGTCGGAACGTGACACTCCGATCCCCTAATGCTACGCGTCGGAACGTGACACTCCGATCCATTATTCCTACGTGTCGGAACGTGACACTCCGATCCATTATTCATACGTGTCGGAACGTGACACTCCGATCCATCTATCTCATTATTTCAGTTCATCAAGCTTTCTTTATGTCAAGCGTCATCTTGATAGAGAAGATTTAAGATTAAATATTCAACAATCTCATCATTCTAACCACCATAATTATACGATCACAACATACAAACACACAATCAAGTATATAGAAGACTTTACAATACCACCCAATACATATCACTCGCTATTTAGAGTTTATCTATCACATAGACATAAACCATAGCCTACCTCCACCGAAGCATCGTGATCAAGCAAGCTATCTCCCCAATGCCTTTTGCTTTCCTCTTCGTTTTCTCTTTCTCGCTCGTTCTCCCTCTCTGCTTCTTTTTATTTTTTCTTCTCCAGATTCTTTTTCTTTTACCCTTATTATCATATAATTCATTATGATAAAAGTAACCCATTATTTGTTTTAAAGTTATCTCCTTTAACCCCCAAGTAAATAAATTATTAAACTTACCCCACTAATTTTATAAAGTTTGTCATGAATAGTCCCAAAACACCCCTTTAAAACTTTTAGCAGAATTCCGACCGAGTTGGGGTTACGCAACCTGTGACGGTCCGTCGTGTCTACGGCGGTCCGTCCTGCAGGTCCGTCACAAAGTTCAGAGAGTTAAATTCAGCAAAGGGTTTGTGACGGTTCGTCGTACCTACGACGGTCGGTCCTGCAGTTCCGTCGCGAAGTTCAGAGAGTGGATCTCAGTACCCAGATTTCAGAGTTGAAGTGTTTTGGAACGAAGACCCTCGACGGTCCGTCGTGACCATGACGGTTCGTCGCGTGATCCGTCGACTCAGTCAGTTTTTATCAGAATAATTCTACTGCTCAAACCGACTAAACAGGTTGTTACACTGTGACGCCCCGGCATAGCTTTGACGGCCCGTCAAGGGCAGGCATCGCACGCAACTGCCTTCTTGCGCAACTTTACTGCCAAGTTAGGGGTGAATTGGTAAATTCACCCACTTATGAATTAATTCATGTAAGGTTTGTTAAGGGTATTTTGGGTATTTTAATTTAGTATATAAAGTATAATCACATGGAAGACCTCATTCTTCAAAATCATAAACCCAAAACTCTTAAAAAATATTCTAAAACCTCCATTGAAGTCCAGCTTGAAGAGGCAGCTTGGTGAGGGGTTTTTGTATCGAAATTCTTCATCAAAGTGAAGAATTATCATCCTTGAGGTATGAGTTTTGATCCTTGAAACTCGTTTCATCAAGGATCCCAACTCTAAACATGTTTTTCAAAGTTTTATAAAGTGAATTGTCCAATTTCATGATTCTACCATGGGTTCCTCCATAAATTATTTCTAAACATTGAATTATTATCTAATTGATATTGTATTGATCATTTCAATCTAAATTACCGTTGAAACCATAAATTTGGATGAACCCTAGTTTTTGACTATAGTATGGGTTACTTGATATTAAGCTAATATTGATGAATTGTTATGTTGTTTTTTATGGGCTTTCTAATGATATAAGAATTGTATTCAATTGTTATCTAATTGATCCTATATTGTTATACCTAGATTGAATTGACAGAGATTTCATTGGATTTTATGATTATTGCTTGAATTGTTGGTTATGGCCTTGGGTAAGGCCCTTGTGATGTTGAATTGGACGATTTGACATTGAATTGAAGTGTGAATAAAGGAAAGAAGGTACTCTTCCCGGATTTCTTTAATTTGAAATTAATTATAGTTAAATTCTATTGTGACTAGTATGGTACACTTATGATGGCGGTGTAATGTGTTTTACTTGCAATTGACGTGGCCTTGTCGGTGTTACTTTATGCAATATTATGAGCATGGCCTTATTGTCAACTACTTGAAGTTATGTGGCTATTTGTGTAGTTTGATTGTGTGAACCATGACGTTATCTATATACATGTGAAGTTATATAGTCATATATGTATTATTTTTAGTTATGTTGCCTTCAGTGATCATGTTAGACTTTGACTTGACATTGTGAGTATAGTGTTAGGTTAAGTCTTGGTTATTCCTAATTGAATTTATGAGTATATGTGGAGTGTATTAATGATGTTAAGATGACATATATGATGACTTGAAGATGTTAGGTTATTTTAGAGGTGTTTCTAGACTGGCTTGTATTATGTGCTAAAAGTGAAGTATGTGATGTCTTGTCTTAACTGACTTGTATATCTTGCTTGAATTATATATGATTATGAATATGTGATGTCTTGATTTAGGGTGTTAGAACTCTTCGTATTGAATGTATGAATGACATGTGACTTTAAATGATGATATGAGATTCTATTATGTGTAAACCTTGACTGAAGGGAAATGTTAAGATTGATTGAAGTGTAAGACGTAATGGTATCCTTCAAAGTAAAGGAATGATGGACTTATGGTTAGTTGGATGGAACAGCATCATATTAATCCTTACGAAAGTCATTATGAGCTTTTTGTCGCCTTTGTGAGGTAGCCCTAGTGGACCTTCCTTGGTAGGGTAAATGCGATTGGGTTATGAACTTGTTGTGGAACCCTGTTATGTGAACCTAATATGAATTACTCTATGAGAACGAAGGCTAGCACCAAGTGAGTTTGGTAAGGGAAGTAGTTCTATTTAAGTATGAGACTAGAATAAAAAGAAACCCTTCATATTCCTTGACCTTGTGCCTACATGGGATGTTTCCAAGTTCTACCATTGGCAAGTAGAACAACCTCATCACAGTAGGATAGAACTCTCGATTCCATGTCTTGCTATCATTTTCTATGTCGGTTATTACCTATTCTCATCATATGGAATACCTATTAGCATTTGAGGATTTTATGGAGTTTAGGTGTTGGTATGGGAGGCTATCTAGACATTGCACAATAGACTTTGAAGATGTTATGTGGAGTTCCTAGGTCTTGTCCAAGACCATTATTTGAATGTCCTTTATGTGATGTATGAGTCTTAATGAACTAATGAACTAATGACTTATGTTAAGGAGTATGTAAATAAATGAATATCTAATCTAAAGTGACTTAAGGAATCCTTAGCTAAAGTTTGGAGAGGGCATAAGGGATGATATCTTCATGTCTTAGCTTTGGAAGTCTTCACTATGACTTTAGTTAGGGAAGTTTGTTGATTTTGTGGATATGATCTAAGCCTTAGGTAGTCTTAAGGATTATTTAGATAATCTTGAAGAGGTCACTATGGACGTTAGCTTCTTGATTTAGTCAAGTAGGTCTTTTGATAGCCTTTGGGAAGAGAATGTCATATCATCTATGTGTTGGTGTATTATGTGGGCATGATTCTATCTTAGGGATCTATAGGATCTCTTAAGTGTGTGTGTAAGGGATTGTATGGGCGGTCGCTTCACAACTCACTAAAGTGAGACTTAGAGTTCACCTTTGGTAGAAGCATCTTACCTTGATGTTTATGATTGCTTTGAAAGTATGTATTTGACTCATTATAGGTAATCTTAAGGGTCTTTTAGGAACATCTAGAAAGGGTGTATGGGCGGTGTCTGTTTGTGTGACTTAAGTGAATCTTAGGAATACTTTAAGTGAGGAAATTACATGCTAGAAGTATCTTATGTGTTTCTAAATTGATTTATGATGTTATTATGAATAAAATATGTTTTGAAAAAAATAAAAAAGATGTATATTTCCAATAAAGTCTGTTTTCATGATTTTTATGCATAAAGCCATACTTAGTACATGTGGTTGTACTAACTCGATGCTCTTAACTATCTATATAGTTCTTAGTAGGTGAGGAGCTTTGAGAAGTGAAGACTTTGACTTAGAAGATCGTTCAAGAGAAGTTGAAGTATGTCCTTACTTGACTCGAGGGCATATATGTTTTTATGTTTTTATTCAAAGTATTGTAATAGACTGAGTATAACTATATTCGTATTTTGAAGTATGTTCCATGTCCCTAGTATTCTTGTGTCTTAAGATTATGAGATTGAGAATTAGTATTTCCTATTACTTTTATATGAAAGAGATTTTGTAGACTATATTATGTTTTGTGTAATGTTTTAATTCCGCACTACTTTTCACTATGTATGTGCAATGAATGATACGAAAGAGGCTTGTCTAAGAACTCCAAGAGTTCGATGACGCCGGTTACAATCCAAGATTGTACCCTAACTTCTAGGGTATGGTTTCAGGTTGTGAAACTTTCCTATTATACTCTCTCTGTATATTGTGTATGCAGCTTAAAATTAGAATCCTATGTAACCTTCCTATGCGAGGAGACTAAGTAAAGTCCCTATGTATATATGATGTGTAAGCGAGAGGTCTATGTAAACCTCACTATATAGATGCATCTGAAAAGTTCTAATTTTTCTGCATTTTAACCTATGATAATCTATGAAGAATTTTAATATGTGATAAATATCATACATAAGTACAATATTCAATTATCGGCTTACAAAACTAGTGTCAAATGATAAAGGAAAGAATGAGTGTCATTATATATGATGTGTAAGCGAGAGGTCTATGTAAACCTCACAATATAGATGCATATGAAAAGTTTTAATTTTTCTGCATTAAACCTATGATATGTTATGAAAATTCTAAGAGGTTAGTCTTAGCCCACTTCGAGGACGACGGAACCAGTTACGTTTAGGGGGTGCTCCCCGGATGTTATAAATGTCATACAGAAGTATAATATGCCATTATATGCTTATAACAGTAGTCTCTAATGATAAAGGAACGAATGAGTGTCTTTAGACATAAGCAACATCATACCTAGAGTATAAGAATGGTAACATCCCAAACTTGAGGACTCACCAATAATTTTAGGAAAAGTTCCAAGTCTTCTTGTAAATGTCCTAAAACTCCTCAACGGCTTGGACCAATATTGTTTGGGAAAAGGAATGAAATATGGGTTAGTACATTACACATACTAAGTATGAATTCTATGCATAAAACCATAAATGCATGAAAAAAGGACATTTTAGTCAAAATTATGATTTCTATCAAAGTAACCCAACATTAACTTATAATAAGAAATTTAAGGAAATTCAACATAATGACAAACCAACATGTAACCAACCCAAGCAACACATTGTGCAATGCAAAGAATAGAATACCATAATCCTATCCAAATCTATGTATCACCATTAGTCCTACCTCACACATACAACATACGTTCATATTTCATCATTTCATGGTTTATTCATAGTGATCATACACATAACTTGACATACATAACATATAACCAACTTATTCATAAAAGAACACTACTAGAACCATCCATTAGGACCCTAAAAACGAAATGTGTAAGAGAAGACCCATATCCTCCCTCACACTATGTAGAAACCTTCAAGAAAAGCCCTAACAAGAGTTCATACCTTTAACTTATTCATTTACTTTTACGTTAGGGAAAAAATGCAATAACCGACATTATACCATGTTAGCTACATAAAATCCAGTGTACTACTGCCACACCTAAAAGAGAGGGTTAACACTTTCCTAAGGTGTAACCATTCATACTTAGCTATCTAGGTGGATCCACTAAGCTAGAATCCAATGTGGGCACATAGTTAAGGGTCAAGGAGATTTATACTAGAAAACCTAGAATTTCTTGATGTGGAGGTTTCTGTCTCATGAGACAACAAATAACTTAGGAATTCAGACTTGCTAAATGTGAAAATACCCATGTGGGGGGCCGAAATTACTAAACATGAGACCTCCATCTCATTTTCATGCCCTTTTGGTGCTAAGGATTTATTTCTTTTTGTAATCATCTCATTTCATCATACAAGTTCACATTAGTCTCTTCTAGACACCTATGTAAACATGTTATCATATTAGCTCATAGGTCATCATAAGTGAGAACAATCCTTTCACTTTAGAAACTAATAACAAGTGAGTAAACCTTTCACTTAACACTTTATTACAATTATGTGAAACTACTCTCAATCATATAATGATCATACCATGTAATGCATACTTACTTCATTGTTAATTCAAATGTCTAGGGTTAAGGATTAAGGATACTTATCATCAACATCACAACCATATATTAGACATAGGATCATACTACCTAAGTCACTCATATTTCATAGTTGAACTCAAGAAGAATCAATCAACATACGTCCTTGCCCTTTTCATGAAACTTCATACTTCCATTTCCAAGAGTATATAACCAATACATAAACAAGGTAAATTCAAGAAGTATTACACATAATATATCGTTATACGTAATTGATATACTCATTATCTTCCACAATTAACATAGAACTTTCAAGATATTATGTGATTAGGGAAGGACAATGGTTCAAGGGAAGATCTCATGAGATTATCTACAGTTATACAAAATTACTTAGTTAATCAATAATAAAAACTCATAATTCAATACACTTGAATAAAGATTTCATTTTTAAAAGAGAATCCATGTATAGATTGAAACCCTAATCTTGGGGAAGTTTGGAAAACCATAATTGAAGGAGCCTCTTGGGGAAACAATCCCAAGACTGAAAGAAACCATACCTTGAGTATGATTTTTCCTTTAATTTGAAGTGTATTCCTTGGTGAATTCGTCCTTCTGTTGGAGCTCCAGTATTCCTTCAATGGAAGTTTGATTTTGAGGAGAGACGGACTAGAGAGAAGTTGGAGCTAAGTGGGTTTCGGAAACTGTTGGGGTGTTAGGTTAGTTAATTGACTTAGGTAGTTATGTAGTCCTTAATTAAATAATTATAACCAATCTATAAACCTAATTAATTAACTAATCAATTCCCTAACCATCCTTACTTAACCATCTTTTGAACAGTGAAGTGGAGTTCCAAACAACGGAACACCGTCTACGGCCCATAGACTAAACGATGGCCTGGTATTGGCAAGCCGTAGTTTGTGATAGAGAGGGACTTTTAGTCCCTATATGTAGAAAATCTAAGTATGGACCTATGACACCATCGACAGGCTGTTGATCCATCGATGACTCATCGTTTGGCCACTGTCAATTTGAAAGTTTTGTGTCAAATGTTAGGGTCCTCTCCAAGGATCCCTAGGGTGGTCCTTGGGGAGTTGCACCCAGGCGTTTCGACCCTTAACACACTGTAATACATGATTAAAAATTTTTACCAAATTTAACTGAATTTCGACTCCTATAACCCGAAACATACCAAGGCACACTAGTTCATTATTCACTAGTCTCTGGACGTCTTAGTCATTTCTTGATGTTTTGGTTCTAATACTTCCTACATAGTTTGAATACCTTATTTTAATCTTAGAAGCACTATTTTATGGCTTGGTTCATATTGTGAGGCTCTAGCTAAGTCACAAAACTATTGGAGTTTTACAATGGATAAATTCAAGTAATGTTTATGGTTTTTGAATAAATCCCCACAAGTCCCATAAATCTCCTTTCTTTATCAAACCTAAACCCTAGTATTCTTTGATTGATGAATGAAGAATTAGAATCTATTATGTTTATATGTAATTCATTATTGTATTATGATGATATCCTTTATGATGTATCAATATCATGAAAATAGGGTCAAATCTTTAAGAAGGCCTTCAAGACTATGAATGAACGCTTTTAATTTGATTAGTCTTTTGTTGAATTGTTGAACATTTATGGTGGAGGTACTTACTTGATCTATAGTCTTATATTTAATTGTTGATTCACTTATTGTAGTGGTGCTTACTTGATTTATGAATTGTGGTGCCGAGTCTTGTTCCTCTTCCCTACAACCCTAATTATGAGCAAGTATGTTATGATATGAACATGTATGTTATGTTATGATATTAATACGAATGTTATGATGTGATTATTTTAATTTTTGGTATGTTGAATAAAAGGAAATTATCCTAAACACTATATGAATATCATATGTAAGAACATTCTCACATGTTCTTGGTTCTTGTTTACAGGTTGTCCTCACCCTTGGAACCTTTAAATTATACAATGTATGAGTAGTTGAGTCCTTAAAGCATTCTTTATGAAGTAATTTGTAATTTAAGGCTTAATGATACTTTAAGGTTATTGTGCCTAGCACTGAGTGAATAAGATTATGAGATGGGTTCCTTCACGTTAGTAGTTAGGTTCACACTACGGTGTCTTATGATATGGAAACCCACACGATAGAAGAATAAGGTTTCTAGAATCAATCTCAATATCCCATAACTTTGTGCCCACATAGGTCTTAGCTAATGGATCCAAGTTATAGATAGGTATGGCTGTTTTACCTTAGGGAAGTGAAACACCTCTTTTAGGTGTGGGGTTAGAACATAAGATTCCATGTAGCTCAGATGATCTATGAAAGTTAATTCTAATATCCATATGTATTACGAATATGAACTAAGATACAAATATGACTTATGAATACAAATATGAATGCTAACTAGGTCTTCTTGAGGGTACTACTTAGTGTAGGTAAGGGTATGGAACTTACCTATGCATTGCACAAGTGTGTTTTTTGAGTAGTTCTTGTGTAAGTATTTTATGTATAATGGCTTATGTTGATATTAAGGTTAGTTTAACCTATTACGATGTTAATTATGTATGTGATTACACTTATGTCTTTACTTAGTATATATGGGGGTATGAGACTTCATATGTAGATTGTACAAGTGAACTTGAAAAGAGGGTCATGGGTGGTGTCTCTATGGTATGATGTTAGTTGAAGTCAAATGTGTAAGTTATGAATTATGTCTATGTATAATGTTACTTATGATTATTAATGTCTCCATATCTTATAATATGGATTGATTATGCGTTCGTTGAATGTGCATTATGACTTCTAACTTGAAATAACATGCTTTTAACTAAAAGTCCATTTTTGCATGTTTTAAGTGGTTTTAATTGCATGGTTTCCGTACATAGTACAAATTGATTGTACTAACCCATATTTCTCTAACTTTTATACTTAGTGTAGGTTTAGGCTAGTCGGTTCTTATTGTAAAGAAGAAAGGCTTGAATTGCATCCCCCAAGACTATGGTATGTCCTCAAGTTCCGACGACAACAATGCCATTTATGTTTCTTTCTATTTTGTAAAAGACGACATATGTACTTCTTATTATGATACATTTTATGTTAAAGGGATAGGGTTCTTTTTTGAGACTTCTACGTTGTACTTAGATGGTTGATGAGATGACGTCTACACACTCTATTTTCCTATTATGAAAGAGTTTGATATTGATTGTTGATAATATTTTAAATTGTGCATTATTCAGTGTCTTATGCAATGATAATTATGATAAGGGCTTGAATAAGATTGATTCGGGGTCGAGTATGTCGTGTCACGCTAGAGGGTGCTCTCGGGGCGTGACATTGGGCATACCATAGCACCGAGTTAGATGAATTTTGTGAAGCTTTTTTCTTGGGAAATAAGTATTAGGGATCCTTTACCCCAAATTAGCTTTTCATCCGTGACCCTAAGCCAAAATCGGCTTATCATATCAATTACACTACAAGGATATGAGTTGGTATAGGGCATACACCTCCCAAATTTATGATGATCATAAAGAGACATAGAAATAAAACAAAACAAAGAAAAAACAATCATTCACAATCTAGATAAAATCATGTAAATTAGAAATCCTAATTCTATATGTGTGTGTGTATATATATATATATATATATGTATGTATATATATATTCTCAAAAAAAGTTAAAAGAGTAAGTAACCGTCATCAATTAAATTTCACAACTAAAAGTTGGGGATGAGACCCATGGGGAATAATTTTCTAGAAATCGAAAAGACAAAGGGGAAATAGCTAACAATTTGAACCTAAACACAAAATTTACGATACTGTTAAATTTCGAGTGATTTTTCTAAATAAACAAATGATTTGGACAAGGACATATCAAACAAGATATATTTTGGATTTTGAGAAATTTTGAAGTCAAAGATCATTTAGAGATCCATTATAATCTCAACACATGCAACTCAATCAAAGGTAGGTTTGGTCATCATCAATGAATACTTATATCCTTTGTGTCTCAAAGTGCTTTCTCACAAAATCTCTTTTTGATCTCAATCGCGTTCAACAACATTGAAATAAAATACCTTAATCTGAACCCCTAATAATAGAATGTTTAGCATTTAACAAATTAAGCCTAAATTATATCCTTTCAGCCTCAATTTCAAGAATCAAAGCCAAAATGATTGTTAACTTAATTCTTCACTTCACAAATTCTTATTCAAGCAACCCATGCAGATTAAAAGCTAGATTTTAATGTACTCTCTCGAATCATATATTAAAACATGAAATTTTATTAAATAATAGTCATGAAAGCATGAAATCACCTATAAAAACATTAGAACGAGAAATCAAGACTCAAATGAATTGTCTATTACTAGCACAAAACTCCAATGTCAATTATACAATTGCAACTATGATTGTAGTTATTGAAAACAAAATAAACGAAATGGGGTATAAAAAATTTTACTAATTAGAACACAATCTTCAAATCAACAATTGAATTATAAGACATCCTGCCTTCAAATTTGTACCCAATCTTCATATCTACAGTTTTTTCACTCTAAATCTAAGCTAAGAAGATAAAATCCTCTCTAGGGTTTATGCATAGTATGGATGATAGATGAATAATGACTCTGATGAGTCTAAAAAGGATTTTTCAAATCAGTTTGGTGAAATTCCCAATCTTTCTAGGTGTCTAGCGTTTTATCCTTTGCAGTCGCGATGAGTAGTATCGCTCGATCGTGTAATCATGGTCTTTGACCAAAAATTTTTCAATCTAAATTTCTGGTGAGAGGCAATCACGACCTCTGCTTCGTGCAATCTTGATGAGCAATTTTTTGCCATTTTCACTTTCTTCTAATTGACCTCTTGTTGCTTCAATTCCACTTGATTTTTTAAAAATATTTTATAAATTGACTCTCCACTTGATTTTTTGACAAATATGAAGGAAACCACATCAAAAGCACCAAATCTAAAATGAAACAAACAAAAATAACTATGAGAAAGCCTCAAATGAGTGGAAATCCACCACTCATCATGTGTTGATTCCCTTTCAAGCGTAATTTTAGCTACTTATTATCCTCTACGGAGTTGATCCCTACTTTTCACATGTTAAAGTTATATCCTTATCCTTTATGGAGTCAATTTATTGTAAGTCCTAGATTTGGACCTTGAAAGTGTATACTGACTTCCCGCATCCCCGTTGAGCTCCTTTGGTTGTGCGTACTATAGTACCATATGATGGCGTCTCATACGTCCTACCTCACCTGCACATTAGGGAGTTAGGTCTATACAATTTTTACTAGTGGTTCCAATGCATAATCTGTACTTATATGAATCTCCAATTACCACTATAGTTGTTTGTTAATTGTTCCCTTTTGTTTATGGGGTTGGTTGGGTTATTTTTTGTGTTTTCTAACTTTTAGGCTTACATGAATTCGGTTAGGTTATTGTTTGACTATATTATATTCTTTATTTTTATTGGTTTATTATCTTATAGGCTTGTGTTTTAGAATTGTGGTTGTTATCCTCTTGACCTTGGGTAGTTGACTTTGTTTGTTTGTTTGCTTATGATTAGGCTATTGGCTTTCGTTCCATGTACATTCTTGACTCAGTATATATTTGTTGTGTCATTCTTTTGTTATTTACTACATGTATTCAATTTTATCTCTTGCTTAGTTATTTGTGTTATGCTTTTCTTAGTACTTGTTGTTTATAATTGTATCATCTTTCGAGCTCAATCGACCGATGCATACTGAGTACCATTTTTTCTACTCATACTACACTTTTATTGCTTGTAGATCATAGTTTGGGTTCTCACCATTGATTTGAATTCGTGTGAAATGGCTTCAAGTGCCAATGCAAGGGTAAGCTCCTCAAGTTAGGAATTACCGATTTTTATCTATTTTGGATAGACTTAGTATTTATAATATATTTAGAGACATATTGTTCTTTTCTTGTATTTGCAATAACTTTGTACTCTTATTTTCATTATATCTGTGACTAATGTTTAATTCTATCTTTTGGGATGGTTCCTTGTATTACATTTATGTTAATTACACTATTTTATCTTGGCTACAAGTTTTATGCTTGTTTTTGTTGACTTTCTCTGGTAGATAATTGCCTATGGCTCCAAGGGTTAGACTTACCTACTGGTGTGGTGTCGTAGGTTTCATCATGGCCTAATAAACAGATTCGTTAAAGGAAGGATGGAGATATGCTAATTAACTAATGTATTGACTTTTTATGCTTTTGTCGAATGCAATTAAGAGCAATAAAGGGAAGACAACTTGTTTCGAAAAAAAAATTAACGATCTAAACTTCATTACATATTCTTTTGGCACTTTTTGCTAAGCCATTTAATTATTTTTTGCTTCTTTGGTACAAAACATATATCTGACTAATCAAAGGCTTTCATATTTTCTATCACACACTTCAGTAGAATTTTAATAAATACAATAGAAAGTATTTTTCTTTACAGTTCATTTTGATCAGTTTCTCCCTTCCTTTTTTAAATCCACTTTTTCAGGAAAAGCACATGAATAAGAAAATAATGTTTGTTTTAGGATTGAATCCAAACGATATGTTAGAAAAGTAGTCTTGTTTTGGATTATCATAGTGAAAGCAACATGAATTATGTTGTGGCCAAATTGGCAACATAAGGTTCTATGCGCCAGAGGAGTGAATGAATATTATCCATTAAAGATTATTGAGTAGATTGAAATTTTGGGGAGTTTTATTTGGGACCCAGACCCAATTATAAATTAGTAAAATAGGTCTCAAAGTTAACACAAAATATTAATACACATTGAAGATATATGTTTTTTCTCTCTCTTGTTCTTCTAGAGTCTAAAGCTTCTCATTCAAATTCTTATCTCTATCTTAGTTACTTATTATTTCAATATTTCTATTATGAATAAGTTGTTTGAGTATTTTTATTACGATTCTAAACTTCTAATCGCATTCCTATATACTTATTAATATATTGAGGAATTTCGGTGAATTATAATTTCGATAGGATAGAAATTCAATGCAAGCGGTTATTGTCTAATGATACAAGAAAGAAAATATTCAACTCATATGAAAAATCAATACAATTCTATCAATAGAGGTGAAGTGTTTCTATCATTGGATAATTCTTCAGTATCCATTGATGAGGAAGCTCACCATCAACGCCATGCAGGGGAGAATTCTGATTCACACTCTCTTATTAATGCCATTAAATATGATATGTCTATTTGTTGTCTCATTCTTTTCTTTATGTCAGCCTATAGTTTCATGGCATCTTGAATCATTTATTAAAAGTAGAGAACTTTACAAATTATGGAGACACAATGATGTGATTAAGGATTAAGTTTATTTATCCTATCAGTTCTTGAATGGGATGTTTTCAACTCCATCACTATCATTGGATGTATCTGCCAACTATAAATCCATGTGAATAATTTATTTTTTCTGATAATCAGTTTTCGGCAGTTAGCATTGAACTATTTTGTGTATTGAAAAGAGATCATGTCAATTATTATTCACTGTTAGAGTTTATTGACAAATATGTGGTCATATAGAATGCGAATGAATGCACCTATATTTTTTTTTTGGCTTTGCCATCCTTGGGGAAATTATCATTTTAGCTTCGAGAAGTGACTCATGAGGTAATATCTTAAGCTCAACTGAACTTTATATTTTGTAGGCAGGATAGAATAGCTTACTAAGCATGAACAAGCCACGCAAGAAGAGTTAGTATTCATGGATGGAATGTTTTATGTGATAAGAGGCATTGGAGGAGGTAAATCAAAGTGCTTGACTTGTGTGGAGGAGTTTGATTAGGAAACTGGTCAACTACTTTTATTAAGCTCCTCCAACGCCTCTTATCACATAAAAGTATCATACATTAATATGCAAAACATTTCTTACGTTGCATGTTCATGTTCAATTTACTTGTCTATGTTTTTTCCACCAAATGAAAAGATTAGCTGAGCTAAGGTATTACCTTGTGAGTCACAACCAATAGCTAAAATAAAAATCTCCTAAGGCTGGCAAAACCAAACAAACATCTTGGTGCCTTTATTCGCATTCCATTTGCCGACGTGTTTGTCAATAAACTACAACGGTGAATGACATATGATATGATCTTTTTTCCAAACACAATCATTTCTACGCTAGTTTCCAAAAACTCCTTCTCAGAGAAAACAAATCATTCACGGGGATTCATTGTTGAAAGATGTATTCAACAATAAAGATGGGGTCTAAAACATCACATTAAAGAACCTTGAAGGATAAATAAACCTAATGCTCAATTACACTATTTTGCCGCCGAAATTCTTAAAGAACCATGCTACTAATTAATGAGTGAAATCTAGGATTCAAGATGTCACGGCACTACAATCTGACCTAGAGCAAAGATTGAGACAACATAGATACATGTCACACCTAATGGCATGAATAAGACCGTGTGAATAAGAGTTATCCCCCGCATGACGCGGATGCCCAACTTCTTGATCAGGGGATGCTGAAGAATTATCCAATGATAGATTCACTTCAATTAGGTTGAATGATTTTACTAATTTTATGATATTTATTGCACAACTTCATTCTCATATCATTAGGCAATTGAACTTTTCCACATTAAATTTTTACCCTATCGAAATTATAATTCACCCAAATTCCTCATTATATTAGTATAAATATTGGTATATGATTACAACATTAGAATTGTGATTGCAATACTCAAATAACTGAATAATAATGGAGATATTGAAATAATAAGTAGCCAAGATAGAGATAACAATTGGGATGAGAAACTTTTAGACTTTTGAAGAAAAAGAGAGGAACAAACATTTTTCTTCAACATGCATAATTATTTTGTGTAACTCCAATACCTATATAACCAATTTATAATTGACTATGGATCCCGAAAAAAACTCCCCAACATTTTAATCTGCCCAATTATCTTAAGTGGACTATCTCATGCACCCCCTCCATCCATAGGCCCTCATGTAGTCAATTTAGCTCACAACATATTTCGTGACTCTTATTAGAGTTGTCAATATGGGTTGTCCCATCTCATACAGACCTTGAAATTTGATGGACTGGCCATGCTAGCCAATTTATTGTGTGGGCCAGAAATTGATTGGCATAACCCACAAATATGTGGGCTACATGTTTTGCCGGGCCAACTCTCTTTTCATAAAATATATTTTTTATAATTTGAAATTATTATCATAAATATCAACAAAACAATATCACATGGTGTTAGTCTTACTACTTGTTTATCAAATACTCAAATAAAATTGTCTTTATAATATTTCTTAAGTTTGATTTCAAGTAAAAGCATGAATAGCCAAAAATATATATTAATCTACTTATTTTGTAATGATCATAATAAAACACAAAAATTATGATAATATTCCATAGGGTATGGCCTATTCAGTGATTCCTTAGAAATATATTATGGAATTTTTATTTTACGTAGTAGATATTTTATAAAAATAATTTGTATTTAAATTTTAATGTTCCAAACTCAACAAGATTTTGAGTTTAGACTCTTGTTAATTTTAATACTCCATTGTATCTTTATTTTTAATTAATTTTTATTTGGTCCACCGGCTAGCCCTATCCATATTTCTCAAGCCCAAAAAATCAGCATGCTTATTGAGGCCGGTCTAAAAACCCTTTTTCTTTAATGGTGTCACGATCGGAATCTAGACACCAGACGAGACCGGCGTCGTTTACCTCTCAGAGGTCGCAGACCAGCCTACATGCGTCATTCTTACTTCATCTAGGTTAATTTTAGTGGAAAATTTGAACTTTTTTCTTCCTTATTTCATGCTAAACATTTTAAGATTAACATCATAGGAGTTCACAAACCAACCATGAAATATAGCGATAGTCAAATGAAAGAAAAGTTCATAAGTTCATTAAACGTATTTTTGCCAAAACGGTACCAATACAAAGTCTGAAATGATAGTGGAAAGAAACACTAGTAGAACATGATCAACTAGATAAAGCCTATATCTAAGCTAGACAATAGCGGTAGACATCCTCGAAAGCATGAGGGCCTACCAAGTCTGGATGAAAGCGCCACGTCCGGATAACTACAACGTCAACCTGTAAACCCTAGCGTCCACCTGTGTCTGCACCTAAAAATATAGAGTTGTATGGGATTAGTACACACTTGTACTAAGTATGGGTATATGCAAGCACACACCAAAGACATGCATGAGTAAGAATAGCTCTTTATAACAACATGAGTATAGAAGGTAAAGTCAATAGACTTGCCAAATTCATATTAGGAAAGTGAGTGAGTTTTCCAGATTTTGATTAGGAAAGTTTAGGAGCTTTCAAAATTTGGATTAGGAAAGTTATGCCATGAGAGTAACATGCATCATCATACTTAGCATTCTGCTTACAGCACACAACATCGTACACATAGCATATGTCATAATACATATAACACATAACTTTGTTTATATCATTCATTCGTAGGCCATGAGACATTGGAATCATGGAGTTGACATAAAGACTTCCAAAAAATGAGGGCTCAACATATGGGACCTCAAGTAGGGAGTCTTCTTTAGCAAACGCAGAGTCTGCTTCGTTTATTCATACGTACTCCATTTCATTTCATTTATGGGCCAGTGTAAACACCACTTATACCTAGGATGTAGTTTCAGACTTTCATAGGGTTCATTGTGCAATGACCAAGAATGACCTAATGTCATTACTTGAATCTAACTCACCTTTTGACTATCCTATCCTAACAACTTTGGTATCATTCATTTCATTATGTGCAGCATTTGAGGCTGGCCTCCTTCATTAAATTGGGAACTTTAACTTTAACCAACATATATCATGTGAGCATAATGAAATCCAGTGTCATGAAACCCCACACTTAAAAGAGGTGGAATCACCGGCCAAAGTGACCCAAAACATGCTAGCGTACATGGGAATTGAATGCCGCCAGATCCCTATATTGGTACTATAGGTTAGAATAATAGGAGATAAAAGGGGATCCATACTCGGCATGCCGGACCGTCTCATCTCATTAGATATACGTGAACCTCCGCCCTTCAAGAAAGAAGGCATCACCGCTCATAATCTATTCTATCGATGGTCAGTATAAAGTTCCATTTCATTCAACTCATACGTCATGAAAGATGGCTTCTAGTATTAGGACATCATAGCTCAATAGATGATTTCTCATGTCATCGTTAGTTGTGAGTATATATTATTCTCAATACTTTCATTAGAGTGTTCATAGAGACTGGTATCTTCATTTGCTTTACACTCTCATAGGTGAGTAGGTTTTGGTAACACTTACTTAGGCTCATTTGAGATTGCTCTCATCTTTTACATTAGTCTCTTATCATGTTGTCACCACATTCATTAACTTTAGCACATTTTCTCTTCATAGTTACTCACCCCTTATTACGTGAATGTTCATTTCATCATATGCCAATGCACTTTGTCATTTAGTGTGTTTCACAATCTTAATTAACCCTTCAAGGTATTATCATTTCATCATTTCATTACATAAAACTTAGGTTCACTTACTTCTAAGCGTATGCTAGACTTGTGGGTCTATACATACAAGCCATGAGGCTTCATTCAAAGTTCGTTTAAGTAATTCATATCTTTCTAAGATTATCTGATACAAGAATTATGCATCTTGTATATATGCCAAGATCTCGGTTTCGATCTATGTAGGCAGCATTATTCTTGAACATTTATTCAGTATGACTTATCTATCAATATGAATTTGGGCAAGGGAACCCGATTTTGAATCCCTTGGACAACACTTAATTTTCTTTTATTTTATTTTTGGTTTACACAGATTGGGGACCAAAGATCGAGCCCCACAGCCTCATTTCTTTTATTTTCCTTTTTCCTTGACTTTTCCGAGTTGACCTTGAGGGTGTGGGATCGAATCGCAACAACCTCACTTTATATTTTTTTAAATTTCCTTTTTTCTCCTAGAGGCCGTGGGTTCGATTCCTACACGCCTCAACATTTCTGTTCTTTTTATTACTTAGTTTGACCGAGATGTGGTGGGTTCGAATACCATTCCTCTCATTTCTTATTTTTATAATTCCATTTTCCAGCCAAGATCACGGTTCGAATCCCCCTTACCACATAATTTTTAACTCACTTATTTTCATGGTTTTCAACATGGTGAGGTCACGGGTTCAATCCTCCATGACCTCACTTGTTTTAATTCATTTTTAACAACATTTTGAAGTACTTCAATGTGACCGAAATTCATCAACTTGTAGCTGGAAATTTTGTAGTTTTTCAGCATCCTTTTCATCACAGTACACGTTAGTTCTTAGGGAAATTTCATAGTTCATTTAGAACGTTTTAGGAGCATTTTCATAGATTCGTTTAGCCAAGGTTTTCGCACTCAATTCAGCCAGATTACACCTCATATGAACATCACGATTTACATAAGTTAGTGCACGTAAAAATACAATCATAACACTAATTTTAGAGCCTTAAACCCGCGAGTACATAGTCACGATTCACATAGCACACACGTACACATAGTTTCGGACTATATAGGTTGTCATTCATACGATTTCAAACACACATTCATGAACATATTCATAACGAAAACACATCAGACGCCTAATATCTACCAACAAACATACCCAACCTACAAATCATTGGGAGCTAGTCAAAGGGACATGCAACGGGGAACAACCTAGTTTTCCGATTTTAATATAGTGAACCTTAAGGGGACTCTTGGGAAAGGGACCAAGAGAGAAGACAACCCTTACCTTTTTCACGTTCAAACCTTGACCGGCTGCCCAAAGTTTCTCCTCCAAATTCACGTCCAACACTGAAAACCTCAACCCCAATTCGACGGACAACCTTCTCTTGGCCTAACATGTTTGATTAGTTGTTTGTTTTTATATTTCGTTGTGAGTTCTTCAAGTGTGAAGAATTTTAGTCAAATTTTCTGTTCATGAAGTTATTTTGGCAGAGAGAATGTGAATAAAAGAAGAGAGAATGATCGTGATGTGAAATAGACGTTAGAGAGTGAAACGTGAAAGTAGGTTAGGCTTAGGTAAGGACTTAGTCAAACTAGGACTCTCCTTAACTTTAAAAAAATCTGATTTTTCCTTTTTCTTAAATCATCTTATGATTATTAATTAAATAAATAAATTTAACAATTTAATTCAAACAATTTAAATCATTGCTTCCACCTAGGTCGAACCCGGGTGGAGCACGACTTCACTCAAAGTCCAATTTTCGGCCCTCTCTCCCCAAAATTCCCCTCCACCTTATTAATTAATTAGTTAATTACATATTTAGGGTAATAACGATACTACCCTTATCATGGAAAAAGACAATTTAACCCCTAGACCCTCCAAACTTAAGATTTTCCCTTTTTAAGTCTGGTAAAGACTCATCCGAGTAAATATTCATATTCGGGAGCCCAACATTTCTGGACCCAACCTTTCCTAGCTCAACTAACTCCCCAAGATAGTTGTTTTGGTTGTCGTAAGGGTTCAGAGGTCTGGTTCGACGCACATCAACCCATGTGAACACGGTCTAATCGTTGGTATTCTAGACATTAAGCATTATTTAGCATATCCATTTTTAGGGTTGTTACATTATCCCCCCCTTAGGAACATTCGTCCCCGAATGACACTACTTACTATGTAGCGTAATGCCAGTAAAATCATAACATAGTTACTATACACAATCAAGCAATAGCAACAAAGAATGGAGAGATAAGGAAACTTAGACTTAATGGTAGAAAGTATAACCTCCAAAGCTGAAAAAATAAGGGTAGAGGGATATCATATCGACTTCGGCCTCCCACATACCACCCTCAACAAGATCATTCCTCCACAATACCGTTACTGTGGCAACCTCGTTGTTCCTTAGCCGCTTGATCTGTCTGTCTAAAATCTCAACAAGTACTTCCTCATAGGATAAGTCTTCCTCGACTCCCTAACCTTGAATAGATAGAATCGATGCTGGATCACCTAGGCACTTCTTTAACATAGAGATATGAAAGATTGGATGAACAGAATCTAGCTCCGTAGGCAATGCCAACTCATAGGACACCTTACCCACACGTTGTAGGATCTCATATGGCCCAACATACCTCGGAATCAACCTTTCCTGCCAAACCTCATCACCCCCTTCATAGGTGATATCTTCTTCAAATAGACCTGGTCACCTACATCAAACTCTAAGGGTCATTTTCTGTTGTCTGCATAAGACTTCTGCCGACTATAAGCAGTAGCCAACATGTCTTTAATCACTCTGACCTTCTCTAAGGCCTCATGAATGATCTATGGACCCAAAATGGATGACTCTCAAACCTCGAACCACCCAACTGGAGACCTACACCTCCTACCATATAGTGCCTCGAACAAATCCATCCCAATGTTAGAGTGATAACTGTTATTATGCGAGAATTCCATCAAAGGCAGATGGCTGTCGCAGCTACCCCTATGTCAATCACACACGCCCTCAACATATCCTCGAATGTCTCAATGGTGCGCTCTGCCTGCCCATCAGTCTGAGGATGAAAGGCAGTACTAAGCTTCACCTATGTGCCTAAGCTCTTCTGGAAGGATCTCCAGAAATGTTAAGTGAACTGAGCTCCTCTATCTGAAATGATAGACAAAGTAATTCCATGCCATCTCACAATGTTATCAATGTAAACTCTCGCATAGTCCTCGGCTCTGTAAGTAGACTTCACAGGGATAAGGTGAGAAAACTTAGTCATCATGTCAACAATAACCCATATGGAGTCATGCTGTCTCCTAGTCTTCGAAAGACCAACCACGAAGTCCATATTAATGGCCTCTCATTTCCAAGTCGGAACCTCTATAATTTAGTAAGACCGCCAGGCTTAAGATGTTCTGCCTTAACCTGTTGACAATTAGGACACTTCGCCACATTTTCTGCAATGTCCTTCTTCATGCCATCCCACCAATAGATCTGCTTAAGATCATGATACAACATGGTTGAACCTGGATGTATGGAATATCTGGAACAATAGGCCTTTGCAATGATCCTTGTCCGCAAGTCATCCACATCTAGTACACTCAGCCTGTCATGGTACCTAAGTATGTCGTCATCTCCCAAAGCAAAAGACTCATTCATTTTAAATAACACTAAATCCTTCAGCTCCATCAACACAGGATCAAGATGTTGACCCTTCTTGACTTCAACTAATAAGGATGATTCAAAACTAGAATGAACTGAAACACCCCCACTAGTAGACTCAACTAACTGAACACCCAGTCTGGCCAGTCTGTGTATATCTTTCACCCACTCCTTCTTCTCATCCTTAACGTGTGTGTACTTCCCATGCTCATCCTACTCAAGCATTAGCTACAATATTAGCCTTACCTAGATGGTAGTGGACATTCATGTCATAGTCCTTCAACATCTCCAACCACCTCTGCTGACGTAGATTCAACTCCCTTGGTGTGAACACGTCCAGGAGACTTTTGTCGTCTGTGAACACATCCACATGCACTCCATACAAGTAGTGCCTCTACAATTTCAGTGCAAACATCACATCTGCCAACTCCAGGTCATGAGTGGGATAATTCTTTTCGTGAACCTTGATTTGTCGGGACGCATAAGTTATCACCTTACCACCCTGCTTAAGAACACAACCCAAACCAACCCTATATGCATTACTATAAATAGTGTAATTCTCACCACACTTAGGTAATGTAAGCACCGAGGCTGAAGTGAGTCTGTCCTTGAGCTCCTGGAAACTCTTTTCACAAGTCTCCGTCCATTCAAACATGGCCTTCTTCTTAGTCAAAGTTGTCAGTGAGGCAGCAATGGAAGAAAAACCCTCCACGAACCTGCGGTAGTAACCAATCATTCCCAAAAATCTACGAATATCATTGGGAGTAAGAGGTTTTGGCCAGTTCTTAATAGCCTCAGTATTCCTGGGGTCTAACTCTACACCTTTGTTGGACACAACATGACCCAGGAAGGTCACTGATCTAAGCCAAAATTCACACTTGCTGAATTTGGCATACAATTGACTTTGTCTAAGTACCTGCAAGGTTAGTCTCAAATGTTTTTCATGCTCTTCGTTGGTCTTAGAATAGATGAGAATGTCATCAATGAATACTATGATGAAAGAGTCAAGGTATTCAGGGAAGACCCTATTCATGAGATCTATAAATGTAGCAGGTGCATTTTGTGAGACCAAATGACATAACTAGGAAATCATAGTGACCTTAAAGGGTACGGAAGGTTGTCTTTGGGATATATCCATCCCTAATCCTAAGTTGTTGGTACCCTTAACAAAGATCAATCCTTGAGATGAAACTACACGCTTGAAGCTAATCATAAAAGCCATTTATTCTGGGAGATGGATACTTATTCTTGATAGTGACTTTGTTGAGCTGCCGATAATCGATACAATTCTAAGGGTTCCATCTCTCTTATTCACAAACAACACTGGAGCGCCCTAAGGGGATTTGCTCGGCTGAATGAAACCCTTATCAGTGAGATCTTTTAACTGTAGCTTCAACTCTTTGAGTTCAGCAGGAGCCATTCTGTAAAGAGGAATTGAAATTGGTTTAGTATCGGGTTCTAAGTCGATACCAAAGTCAATCTCTCGAGGGGGAGGAACTTCAAGCAAATTATCAGGAAATACATCTTTGAACTCATTCACTACAGGCAATGAATCTATGGAAGGAATGTCATGATCTTAATCATCAACACTTACAAGATGACATAATAATCCCTTGGACATCATTTTGTTTTCATTAAGGTTCGAAATCAAGGGATTAGGACGACTCAAGTTGTACCCCTCCCAGACCAGCTCTTATTCATTAGGGAAACGAAATCTCACAAACTTACTATGACAAATCCATACAAGCATAACAACTATGAAGATAGTCCATGCCGAGAATAACATCAAAATCATGCATTGGTAACTCAACCAAGTCTGCACACATAGTCTTACGACATACAACTATTGGGCAATCCTTAAACACTCTATTAGTTCTTACATTTTCTCCTAAAGGTGTAGTAACCACTATAGGATCATGTAGAACTTTAGGAAATATCTCAAAAGTGAGATCAAGTAAAGGATTTACAAAGGAAAGCGTACACCCTGGATCAAGTAAAGCTAAACAGAAGTTGAGAATACTTGCAGCATACCTGTGACCACGTCAGCAGACTTCTCTTACTCCTCCCTGACCTTAAGGGCGTAGAACCTGTTGCTCTTGGGAGACTCGGCTGCTGCTGCGTCCAGTGAATTAGGCCTAGGATGAGCATTACCTCCAGCCTGACCTATTTTCTATGGGAAGGTCTTAACCATGTGCCCGCTCTTACCGCAGCCCAAGCAGGCATTAGTGCCCTATCTGCACTCTCCACTGTGAGCACGGCCACACTTAGCATAGTCATTTCTGGGACGCTGCATCTCACCTCCATTGGCCTTCTTGAGGTCGGGTTTGCCTCCTCTAGGTGTTGTACTCCTTTGAAAGTTAGAGTTCCGAGAACTCTGTTGTCCCTTTTTGAATCTGGGCTGTTCACGGACACCAAAATTGTTTCTGTTGCCTCCATTACGAGGACCTGCCTGATATTGAGGCTTAGGCCTCCTAGCATCACGAACTCCTCTCTGCTTCTGGATGTCCTCTACCTACAGGACATGCACCATCAACCTGGAGAGTTCCATGTTATCGTGGAGCATCGCAGACTAACACTCCTCCTCCACATCTCTGTTGATTCCTGTGAGGAACCTGCTCATCCCACCCCTGCTGTTAGATACAAGGGAAGTAGCATAACCGAATAGCTTAACAAACTTCAGGGAATACTCCTTGACTGTCATGGATACCTTCTTAAGGTTGATAAACTCCTCAACCTTGTTCCCCCTCATCTCCCTAGGGAAAAATCTCTCAAGGAAGGCTGTCTTAAACAGCTCCCAAGTGACCAAAACTCCACCCAAAACATGGCTATCTTGCCACATCTTCTTTAAGTCTGTGAAACATCCTTGAGATGATAGGAATCCAACTCTGCTTTCTCAGTATGTGTGGCCCCCATAGCCACAAAAATCTTATGCACCTCATCCACAAACTCCGAAGGATCCCACAAAGTCTTAGACCCTGTGAAAATATGAGGATTCATCCTTGTAAAGTCTCTCAGTCTGTCAGTCGTACTGCGGACTGGTGGGTTCTCCCTCTGAACACTCTGTCGGTTGACCTGTTCAATCATGACCTTGACCTGCATAGTTATAGCCTATTCCATCTGGGACAGATATGCTCGCACCTCCGCATCAGTCAACCCAGCAGGATTAACCGGCATAGACATTCCTTCAACTGGAGCCTGGGGTGGAACCTGATTGTCCCCAGCAGCTGCTCCTCCTCTCCTCTGACCAACGGTTCTCCTAGACTCATTCTATGAAAACAATAAGGATTGATGTTAGATACGCTCATAACATCAAGAAATCAGATATTAGGAAAAGGCATGATGAGATCAGAAGAAGGGAAATTTTCCTACGCATCATGCTGTCTCTAATCAAGGATAGTGGTGCACTTCACTACCATGACTTAGAATCTACTCGATGTGGTTGATATGAACTTATTATCTTCAGAATTTAACCTAGGGCTCTGATACCAACTTTTTCACGACCGGAATCTAGACCCCAGACAAGACCGGCATCGTTGACCTCTCAAAGGTCGTAGACAAGCCTGCATACGTCATCCTTACTTCATCTAGGTTAATTTTAGCTGAAAATTTAAAACTTTTTGTTTCTTAACATACATGTGTACATACTACTTAACATCAAAGGCGTTCACAAATCAACCATCTAATAAAGAGATAATCAAATGAAAGAATCAGTTCATAATTTTACCAAACGCATTTTCGCCAAAACGGTACCAATACAAATTCTGAAGAAAAGTGGAAAGAAAACTATTGGAACATGCTTTACTAGATATAGCCTACATCTAAGTTAGATAATAACGGTAGACATCCTCGAAAGCATGAGGGCCTACAAAGTCTGGATGAAAACTCCACTTTCGGATAGCTGCAACGTCAACCTATAAGCTCTAGCGTCCACCTGTGCCTGCACCTAAAATTGTAGAAGTGTATGGGATTAGTACACACTTGTAATAAGTATGGGTATATGCAAGGACACACCAAGGACATGCATGAGTAAGAACAACTCTTTCCTAACAACATGATTATGGAAAGTCAAGTCAGTGTACTTGCAAAATTGGGATTAGGAAAGTTACTGAGATTTTTAAATATTGATTAGGAAAGTGAGTGAGCTTTCCAAATTTGTATTAGAAAAGTCATTCCATGAGAGTAACATGCATCATCATACTTATATATTTCACAAAACACATAAAATCTTTCACATATCACATAACATATTGCATATAGCACATAACATTTTTCACGTCATTCATTCATATGCCGTGAGACCTTGGAATTATGGACTTGACATGAAGACTTCCCAAAATGAGGGCTCAACATATGGGACCTCAACCAGGGAGCCTTCTTTAGCAATCACAGAGTCTGCTTCAATCATTCATAGGTACTTTATTTAATTTCATTCATAGGCTAGTGTAAACATCAACTATACCTAGGATGTAGTTTAAGACTTTCATCGGGTTCGTTGTGCAATGATCAAGAATGACATAATGTCATTACTTAAGTATAGCTCACCTCTTGATCATCCTATCCTAACACCTATGGTATCATTCATTTCATTATGTGCATTATTTGAGGCAGGCCTCATTCATTCATTGGGAACACTAACTTTAACCGACATAGATCATGTGAGCATCATGAAAACCAGTGTCTCCCCCACACCGAAAAGAGGTTGAATCATCGGCCAAAGTGACCCGAGACATGCTAGAGTACATGGTAATTGAACCCCGCCAGATCCCTATATTGGCAGTATAGGTTTGAAGACCAGAAGATATAAGGATACCAATAATCGGTATGCCGGACAGTCTCATCTCATGAGAGTCACGTGAACCTCTACCCTTCCAGAAAGAAGGCATCACCGCTTATAGTTAGTCTATCGTTGCTCAGTATAAAGATTCATTTCATTCAACTCATACGTCATGGAAGTTGGCATTTACTATGAGGACATCATAGCTCAATAGATGATTTCTCATATAATCATTAGTACTAAGTATATATTTTTCTCAATACTTTCATTAGAGTGTTCACAGAGACTGGTCTCATCATTTCATTGCATATATCTTAGGTTCACTTACTTATAAGTGTATGCTAGACTTATCGGTCTATAGAAACAAGTCATAAGGCTTCATTCATAGTTCGTTTAAGTAATTCATATCTTCCTAAGATTATGTGATACAAGACTTAAACATCTTGTATGTATGCCAAGATCTCAATTTCTATCTATGTAGGAAGCATTATTCTTGAACATTTATTCATGTATGACTTATGTATCAATATGAATTTGGTCAAGGGAACACGATTTTGAATCCCTTGGACAACACTTATTTTTCGTTTATTTAATTTTTTTGATTACATGGCTTGGGACTCGAGATCGAGCCCCAACGCCTTCATTTTTTTCTTATTTTTTTTCTTTCTCATTTGCTTATCTTGGGACCGAGAGATTGTGGGATCGAACCCCCACAACCTCATTTCTTTTACTTTCCTTTTTCCTTGACTTTTCCGAGTTGACCGTGAGGGTGTGGGATCGAATCTCCACAACCTCAATTTAATTTTTTCTTTCAAATTTCCTTTTTCTGCCTAGAGGTCGTGGGTTCAATTCCCACACGCCTCAACATTTATTTTATTTTCATTCCTTAGTTTGACCGAGAGGTTGTAGGTTCGAATCCCACTCCTCGTATTTCTTATTTTCATAATTCCATTTTCCAGCAAAAATCACGGTTCGAATCCCCCTCACCACATTATTTTAACTGATTTATTTTGATGGGTTTTAACATGGTGAGGTCACGAGTTCTATCCTCCATGACCTCACTTGTTTTAATTCATTTTTCAAAACATTTTGAACTACTTCAATGTGACCGAAATTCATCAACTTGTAGCTGGAAATTTTGTAGTTTTTCAGCATCCTTTTCATCACATTACACGTTAGTTCTTAGGGAAATTTCATAGTTCATTTAGAACGTTTTAGGTGCAATTTCATGGATGTGGTTAGCTAAGAGTTTTTCACTCAATTCAGCCACATTAAACTTCATATGAACATCACAATTAGAATAAGATTTTGCACGTAAGAATACAACCATAACATTACAATTTAGAGCCTTAAACACGCGAGCACATAGTCATGATTCACATAGCACACACGTACACATAGTTTCAGATCACATAGGTTGTCATCATATGATTTCAAAACACATTCATGAACATATTCATCACAAAAGTACAACACACGCCTAATATCTACCAAAAAGCATACCCAACCTACGAATCATTGTGAGCTAGTGACAGGGACATGCAACGGGAAACAACCCTAGTTTTCGGATTTGAATATACTGAACCTTAAGGGGTCTCTTGGGAAAGGGTCCAAGAGAGAAGACAACCCGTACCTTTTTCACGTTCAAACCTGGACATGCTTCCCAAAGATTCTCCTCCTAATTAACGTCCAACACCGAAAACCTCAACCCCAATTCGACGGACAACCCTCTCTTTGCCTAAAGTTTTTGATCAATTGTTTGTTTTTATATTTCATTGTGAGTTCTTAAAGTGTGAAGAATTTTGATCAATTTTTCTGTTCTTGAAGTTATTTTGGAAGACAGAACATGAATGAGATAGACGTCTGAGAGTGAAACTTGAAAGTAGTTTAGGCTTAGGTAAGGACTTAGTCAAACTAGAACTCTCTTTAACTTTTAAAAAAATCTATTTTTTCCTTTTTCTTAAATCATATAATAATTATTAATTAATTAAATAAATTTACCAATTTATTTAAAACTATTTAAATCATTGCTTCCACCTAGGTTCGAACCAGGGTGGAGCAAGACTTCACTCAAATGACAATTTTTGTCCCTCTCTCCCTGACATGCCCCTCCACATTATTAATTAATTACTTAATTACATATTTAGGGTAATTACAATACTACCCTTAGCCTGTAAAAAGACAATTTTACCCCTAGACGCTCCAAACTTAATATTTCCTCTTCTTATATCCAGTAAAGACTCATTCGCGTAAATCTTCATATTCGGGAGCCCTACATGGCTGGAGACAACCTTTCTAGATCAACTAACTCCCCAAGTTAGTTGGCTTGGCTGTCGCAAGGGTTCAGAGGTATGATTCTACGCGCATCAACCCGTGTGAACCCGGTCTAATCGTAGGTATTTTAGATACATTAAGAATTACTTAGCATATCCATTTTTAGGGTTGTTACAAGATGATAGGATAGACATTTAAGTTAAGTTAAAGGCTGAATGGGTGAACAAGATTGTAATCGTTGATTCGCCAAATGTGAAAGGCCAAATCGATTGAGTTTACCAACCGCAGTTCAAACACCTAAAGCTTAATTAAATGAAGGGAGATCTGATGAGAAAATGATGATCCACTAAACGGAAAAGTGATCTTGATAAAATTTGGCTATCAGGTCGAGTACGAAATTTCTGACTACTATTTTGGGAAACTATAAATAGCTCAAAGGTTAGAGAAAATGGATCTTGAATTTTATCTTTTGAAGAATTCATCTATCAGATTTTATTGAGTTTTTGAAATTTTTGCCCTTTCTCTTGGTTTAAGGGTTTTGGCAAAACATTTCTAATTGATAATTAATTGTTGTAATTGAAGTGAGTGTTGAAGACTATTTGTTTATGATCAACAAATTAATGTCTACAACTTCATTTGTATTATTGTTTATCTTTTTATGATGTGCATAAACCCCAAATCTAGGGGTCTTATTATGGGGATGGGTGTTTATTTATTTTGTAGGTCCTGTGTCTTCCTCTATTTTACTATTTCACACTTATGGATTTGAGTTATTTAGCATGAGATTAATTCAAGGTTTAAGGTTGAAAACTTAATCCTAGTTTAGATCTTTGATTGATGCTTGAAAAAGATCAAGTAAATTTGGGTAGATAGTTTGATGCATGTAATTTACTTTGATTGTTGTAATTTACCTGATGAAGAAATTTTGGTTCAATTCTAATTGCCATTTCTTCTCGAAAGAGAGATTTATGTAAGGTGTTAAGTTTATTTATTTTTGAATAGATGAGAGGAATCCAGGTGTTACAACATATTGACTCCATAAAGGATAAGATTAGACCCTTAATCTACGGATAGTAGGGATTAACTTTATAAAAGACCACAAGTAGCCAAAATTTTACTAGATAGACATCAAAGCAATGTCTAGTCGTAAAAAATCTGAGCACATACCACAAGCCTCTTATGTCCCAAGTAGAAAATGAGCATGTAAATGACGCTTCAATATTCTTAGAATCAATAAATCTAGTGATCCATGTGGTACATCTCTTGTTGAAGCCAATGTAGGATAAAAGTAAAGTAAAACACTATTTCTCAATGTCAATGATGAGCTAATGCATGAGCTAGGATCGTACCAAAAAACGTGTGAGAATTAACAAATAAGACACTAGCAATAAAAAAAGTCCAATCAAATCACGATACCAAGGAGGAGAGTACTAACCTGGGATCCTACATGTATCCAAAAACAGCATAAAGCCCAACAATAAGATGAAACATCAAAGAATCATAGCAAGCCTACGAAGGTACCAAGCAAAGCTACCGAGTCAATCAAAGAGATGGGGGGGGGGGACTCAAGGGATGACACCTTACCACTGTCATACCACTCTAGTCTATGACTAAGCACAACAAGTGCCAACCTATGGCTAGGATGAGCCAAAAAAATATCAAGAATCAATAAAAGATAAACAACCCAATACAAACCCTAGGGGAAGCAATTCTGACGAAATCTTCCCTGTTTGCCTTCAATTACATCAGAAAATAAGTTGTAAAATTTATTATGACCGTCTCTTATTGGTTGTCGATCTTATTTATTTTTTTTAAGGTTCTTGTCTCTTTTAAGCCCTTCCTCATGCCGCAAATTCAGTATCCCAATGTTAGCTAATCAGATTATTCAAAAGAAGAGTCTGCAGGGGTAGCAAATTTAGTTTCCAAAAAATTCAGAATCTTAGCGGATGCTCTTCCTTTGCCAGCTATTCCATTGTCAGCTACTACTTTGTCAGAGGGTAAGTTCCCTCTATGTTCTGGGAAGGGAGAAAAAGAAGAAGCCCTCGTGACTTGGCTGCATAAATTAAAATATCATCCGAATAGATTTACAGAGAAATATTGTCAATCAAATTGACTCTTTGATGTTAGCTTATCTTATTCTTCTTGAATTATCTCAAATTACCTACGAAGTTTGAGGGGTTCACTAGATGTTTTTATTCCAATGAGCAGAAATTTGTATATATCAATGGAGGAAATAGCAATGTTGAAAAGAAGAGAAGAACTGTCTACAATTACACTGGGGAAAAATTAAAGTTTTGTGGTGTAGCTTGGTAGCCCGTTTGTTTTGGGTACAAAAATGTCACGGGGTGAAATCCTGTCATCCCTACTTATTACTGCTCTAAGGAGAAGTAACGAGGGATCACTTGAGATTGCTTCAAATTGGACATAGATAACGAACCTGAATTGCTTTTTAGGGACCACTCCATCAATATTGGTTGAGGAAATTCTTACTTGTTCATCGCCAACTAATCTAGCTCCTAAAACAAATAACATTCTTGATCTTTCATTTTACTAGTCTTCTCGGCTGGAATCAGGTTGAAAAGGTTATTGAATGATCGATTCACCGTTGAGAATATTAACTCCAAAAAGAGGAATACTGTTCTGTTCTAATAGAGGCATTATCTCTTCTATCTATCTGCATTATGCAACAAGAAAAGTCAGTAAAAAAATTGTATTTGTTTAGAACTCTTTCTGAAAATGTCTGTAGGCCCCTACTTTAGTTCTCTTTTGGGAACTTACAAGGGTGTTCCGTTAGCAACGAGAAGGTTAGATCACGTGATAGAGGGAGGTGGTAAGATATGTATCTTTGAAATATGTAATCACATAAAAACAAAGGTTACTATTTCCATTCTACCAAAGGGCAATTAAATCTTATCTCACCTTCGGCGGATGACGCTGTTTTCAACCCACTAGAAGTATGGCAATAAAATAAGGACAACGGGGAAGGGAAAAAAAAAGGAAAGCACTGAACTATATTTGCAACTTTAGGGGTGCAGTTCTAAAAAGACTATTTAAATCCCCTTGGTAAAGGTTTCTGGTTCAGGGTGCTTATTCTCTATCTTTTTTCGTAAATCAAAAGTTATTCAAGATTACTCTTGGCCAAATGTGAATCCATTTTCATATAATAAAACCAACTTTGTTCAAGAGACAATCGGACTTCTTCGTTTTCGACATTTCTATAATCTGAGATAGTTTTCCAATTCAGCATTTTTACGTTCGTTGAGAAAACCGTCATAGGAATTCCTACATTTCAATACGTGGAGGTGAAATGATCAACGAGAAAGAGGCCCTACTCACTACAAACTAATACACCACAAGATTGAACTTCATTAATGCCTCTTCCTCATCAAGTTGACCTCCCCCTTCCCTTACATAGTGATTTTATCAAATAGGTACGTAGTTAGGACCCTCCATTCTGATTGGTATATCACGAAAAAAAAGTAAGCTTAAGAATAGTCATTAATAGAGGTGACCCACTTTTGCTTTATCAAGATGTGAATGTAGATATAAGGTTTAATAGGGAAAGGGACGCATTGGTATGAAGTTGCTTGAACCTAGCGCTCAGAAGGTTGTGCTCGACCCAATGGGTAACGGCAAGAGTACTTGGCTTGATGTAGTTGATGATCGATATAATTGAGACAACTAAGTAAAGGATAGGAAGATGTGAGGCCTTACGTTTTTACAACTCATATTTTATTTGAAAGTGAAATCATGTTTTTAGAATCACTCGAGATTATCAGTCCCGCTTGGAAAGTCTTCCACCTTTTCAATTAGGATTTTCCGAGCACACAGATTTATTTTATTTGAATAATAAGGGCAATTTGGTTATTTGGTTAATTCTAAGGATGTCGAATAGATCGCTTACAAGGGTTATGTTTGAAGGTCAATTGTGTAGTAGTTATTAAGGCTACTTCACTAAGAGGATTCGTCTGTGACTTCCCCTTTTTGAAGAGTATTCAATCGCGATCCAAGCTGAGCAAAGAATAAAAACCTTCCCCAATAAATATAGGATTCGTCGAATGTATATGCCAGAGCAAAGCTAATAAAAAGTGTGTTTTATTTTTGTCACTTCGAAGGTTAAGGTAAGACTGGATGTCTTGGAGACACCATAGATTGCACAGTAGGCAACGGGGCTTTTGAGAGCCTCTAACCTTGAGGGGGTCGTAGATCGAGTTCTGGCTAAGGTTACGAGTTTCACATGTAACACTCCGAAAGTCTAAGACATAATATAGAGTCTATCATGAATTTCTGAGGGTTACGACACTATTTTAAGGTCAAATATAATGAATATCAGTCGTCTAGGAAGTTTTAGATTCAAAGCGTCAAGAAACGTCCATGACGTCTAGAAACTAGTTCAAGAGGTGCTAGTGTTCCTTAGCCTGTTTTACTAGGTTTGAAGAATCATAATTCGATGGGAATAGATACTAAGGTGTCTAATACGTATTAAAGTTTGTTTAGGTCAAAACTTCTGGGTACAACTCTCTAAAGACAAACCAAAGGGTCTTTGAGGAGGACCCTTCCTATTTGGCTAAAAGCTGTCAAAAGACAGTGCCATCGACAGTTTCCAACCAACGAGGTATAGGCCAATCTACGGGACGTCAATGGCCATTGTCGATGGTCACTAAGGAAATTTGGCAAAAGACCATTTTTTAAGAATCTCAGACCAAAACGACGGACCAACAGGACGATTAGTCCCAAGGTCCATCGACTGACCTACGGCCCATAGGGCGGGGTCTCGTAGGTCAGTGTCACTGGTTGCTGCCACGTTTTAGGTTAGTTAATTAAATTAATTAATTGGTAAGTTAATTATTTAGGGGTTAAGGGACTTCTATTTAAGTTGCTTAATAGCTTATATAAATACTCTAACCTTATTAAACTAACCCAACTCTCACATTTCCCATAACCTAATTGATCTTCCTTCTCTCTTCTTTCTCTCTCCCAAATAGAGGAACTCCATTGAAGGGATCGGTCAAGGTATAAGGTAAGCAAGGACGGTCATTTTCTCTATCATTATTCATTAATTAACAAGGTATGGGAACCTTTCACCTTTGGGATTCCTTTCCCCAAAGGGTTCTTCTAAAATTGATTTCAAAAAGATGAGTTTCATGTGGATTTCTTTCCAATACGAATTTGATCTTATAAATTGTTTTGCTTATGATTCCTTTTGGTTATCATAAATAGATTATAATGTATTATGATTCAATTATGCTACTTCTTGATGTATTAGCCTTGTTTGTGGAAGATGACCTTTTCCCCATAACCCTAGGTTATGATCTTGAATTGAATTATCTAGTATTGATATAATTGGCTTGGTTAATATGTGAATTCTTATGGAATGCTGTTGTTATGACAATTTATGGTAAACTTGGGGTTGGTTGATGGTAAGACCATGATGATGGCTTAAGAAGAGGAAGAGGTAAGACTTTGTGATCTTCAAATCCTAACTCTATAGTGATGATTTATGCCTAGTGATGTTGATTAAATTGAAGATTTTATATGTTGTGATTGGATTTATTAGGATTGTATTATGTCGGTATTGGAATGTCTTGTCCTATGAATTATGAGATCATGTTAAGGTTGTAATGATATAAGGATGATGTTGATTCATTTGTGTGCATTACTATGATATGATACATGGTGTTAATATCACTATGAGGGTTGTCTTGAAAGGTTGTTCTCATATATATCCTAATGATCTAAATATGATGTTATACAAGGAATAGTCTCCTATGACCTAAACTAAGCTTTGATAATAATGTATGACTTGAAGACATTTCAAAAAGGGACTCTAGCTTAGCACCGAGTGAGCTTGAAGATGAGGGGTGGCACCTTCCCTAGGTGGGGTGATAAGGTTCACCATAGTTCTCACGTGGGGGATAGCCTCATGTCCGAAAAAGGGCATAGAGTGATATTTCCAATGAAGGCCTCCAATTTAAATAAACTATGTTTCCCCCGTAGGAATACTAGCTAGTTGATCCACCAAGATGCTATGTTCATGTTTGGTACTACCTTGGCCGGTACACCACCTTCCATCGGTGTAAGGCTTTACAACACCGGATTCCACTCTTAGCTCTTGTGGTCCTTGTCGGTTAATGTCACATACCAAGAGCAAAACCTAGATGGTAGGGCACTCTCGAAGTGCAACCGACGTACTTGACCTCTCGGAGGTCTTGTACAAGCCCTTTCGCGTCATTCATTGCATATACATATAGGAAAAGTAGTGCGGAATTAAAACTTTTCACAAACATTTGAATAGTATTTCAAAATATCTTTCATATAAACCAAAGGGAATACTAAGTCTAATGTCATCAAATCTTAGAATCTAAATATACTTGGGACACGGCCCATACAATCGAAATATAGTACTACTAAGTGTATTACAATGCTTTTATATAAGAAACTCTAAGATTGTGATGCCCTCGAGTCAAACGGGGACATACTTTAACCTTGCTTGAAAGATCCTATAATCCAAACTTTGCTCCCAATATGCCCTTCACTTATGAATCACTTTGGAGATAGATAAAAGTATGGAATTAGTACAAACACATGTACTAAGTATGACTTAATGCATAAAATCATGATAACAGATATTTAATAGAAATATGCTCTTTTGATTAAAACATCATAGTATAAGCATAACAACAACATTTAACACATTAAAAACACATAAGACATCACATAAGAATTTTAACACATTTTAACAAATGTTACAGTAAGCCTTAACGATTTACAGTGAACTAATTCAATGTTACGGTGAACCCATTTTGCATGCAAACTACTCACTAAAATCTATCCTAAGACTCACTTGAGTGAGACAAAGAGAAACCGCCCAGACACCATCTCTAAGCACACCTAAATGATCCTTGGGACTACCTATCATGAGATAATTACACTTTACAATACACTAAAATACATAACATGCATAATATGACATTCTCCTTACCAAGGTTATGAAAAGACTCACTTAAGCAATTCTAGAAGAGAACGCCTATACACCCTTGCCAAGATTACCTAAATAATCCTTAAGACATCCTTAGCTTATATCATGTCTAAGATATCAACCAACTTTCCTACCTAGAGTCATTCTTAAGGTTTCCTAGGTAAGACATGAAGAGACCATAATTTATGCCCCCTTCACACATTAACTAGGCAATCCATAAAGTTACCCTAGATTAGGTACTCATTAATTTACATGCTTTATAACTTAAGTCATTATCTTAATTAGTTAATTTAAGAGACATTCATCACATAATAACATTCAAGTAATGGTATTGGATAAGAACTAGGGACTCACTCACAAACATCTTCAAATCCAAATTGTGCAATGTCTATGTAGCGTCCCATACCACCACCTAAACTTCATAGAACTTTTCAAATACTAGTAGGTATACCATATGATGAGAATAGGAATTAACTGACATAGGCCATGGTAGCTAAGCATGGAATCCGGAGTTGTAACCTACTCCAATGGAGGATGTTCTACTTTCCAATGGTAGAAGTTGGACACATCCCATGTAGGCACATGGTTCGGGATTATCAAGGGTTCCTTTGTACTCTAGATATGTATTTATCTAGATATACTTCCCAACAATACTCACTCGGTGCTATCCTTCGTTCTCATAAAATATTTCACTTAAAGGAGTACATGAAGAGGTTCCATATCTAGCTCACAACCCAATCACATTACACCTTACCAAAGAGTTCCCCTAGGGTTGCCTTACAATGGTTAAGAGGATAGCTTAATGATTTTCCTAAGGATGATTTCATGCCATTCTAGCCAACCAACCTTAAGTCCACCATTCACTCAGGAAGGATACCATTAGGGCTTTCGACTTCAAGGATATCATAACCTCTCAATTAGGTTGAGGGCTCCACATCATTTGACCTTCTCACTATGTTCAAGGCCACATGTCCATCATATATAAAAGACTAAGGAGATTTAGCATAATAAATCAAGATATCTCATATTCACATATCATTCATGCATCAAGAAGAGGGATACAAGTCTACCTAAAAAAGACATATTAACACTTCACTTTATCACATATAGTATATCACATCAAGAAGCACATAGGCACAACCATCAATATAGCCATCATAATACTCATATAACCAAGTAGAAAGAATCATGGATCAACTCTAAGACTACACACATAAGGGAATAGTTATAGTTTAACATGATCTCTTAACAACATCAATAGAAGAACCCATACTTTCACCTTAATCAAAAGTAGATAGATATGATCATACTTCATATCAACCAACTACATAATCCATCATAATATATCAAGTTGTTTGCTGAAAAAGTCATGATCATCATAATATATAAAGCCACGCCGACAAGGACACATAATTCACAATTATAACACATAGCACCACCACCATAAGTGGACCGTACCAATCACAACATAATTCAAGACCAAATTTACATAATATAAATATAATTAGGGCATCTTACCACCAATCCATTATCACCACTTCAATCCATAGCTAAATCATCCAATACAATACCAAAAGGCCCTTACTCATGGCCATGATCATCAATTCAATACAAAAATCACAATACTCAATGAATCTAAGTCAATTTAATATATATTCATTAATCTAAGATAGCCTATACGTCAATCCAATACAATTCGTACATCATGCAATAGCCCAAACAAAACTAAACTAGAAATCATAAGCATTGAGACATGATCATAACATCCATGATATAACCAATTTGAAGAGTTTACGTTTTGCATGGGTTCATGAAGATTGTAGGTTAAAATAATCAAACTAACATCAATTCAATAGATCACAAAATTGGACAAGTTCATCTTTGGAAGACTCTTGAAATCGCTTTTGAAGTTTGGCTCCTTGATGAAGAGAATTTCAAGGATGAAGAAACCATACCTTAATGAAGTTAAACAAATAAAATGATGGAGAATCACCAACCAAACTCCAATCCAAGCTCTTCCTTGATTAATGGCTCCAATGGAGTTCTAGAGAATTTCGGTTTTGAATTGGAATAATGAAATCATCTTGGTTTTTAGGACTTATAAACCCACTTAGAATACCTAAAATACCCTTAAGTAACTTCACATATAATTATTTTCATGTGGGGTGAATTTACCGATTCACCCCTTCACTTAACAGTGTAGCAGGCGAGTTGCAGGCACCATCGACGCCTGGCCTACGACAGGCCGTCACCTAACAAGAAGATAGTCTTGTTGGTCAGTGGTTTGGATAAAAGACTGGTCTTTGGAAAGCCAGGATCCCACGCCTTTGTCATGACCAATGCCCTCCACCTATGGGGTGTCAACTAGCCTACTAGGCGTGGATTGCCTCCGTAGATGGGACTGCCTTTGACAGTTTTGTCCACCAACACGGGTCCTTCCTCAGAGACCCTTCGTTTGTCCATGGGGATGTTTTCTCGGGAATTTTCAACCCAAATATAATTTTATAGGATTTTAGTCCTCTCACATGAATTTTATCCAAAACGAACACATAAAATTCGACGAAACATGCTAATACATGCAAGGTTGTTTCATGGAAAACCTTTCAAATGTGATGGACGTTCATGGATGTTTGACCTCTAAACTTCATGAAACTTGATAAAATACTCATAAAAACTATTATTACTTGTATAAGAACTTGATAAACTCATGACACACACATAAGCACATAAAAACACATACGGCACATAGGTTGCTAATCGTCAAAGTCTTGGTCGTCCCTTGACTTTTGACTTCCAGTTCACCTAAATATTTAGACACTGCCTCATTACCACATTATAAACCATTTAGGATCTTAGATCCTCATGAAAAATATGTTAGGTTCTATTTTAACCTAAGTCATTTAGAGGTGTTACAGATAAGGCAAGTGCTCCCGAAAGTAAAGTGAAGTAATGAAGTAAATACTAACAAGGGTGACTTAAGAGGTTTAAGTTAGCCGAGGTAGGGGTATGTGAATCTACCTATACCTTGCACTAGTTTACCTTGAGCGAATCCTTAGGAGGTTGTTATTCTGTTCCATAATGTATATGTTATATATATGTTAACTTTACATGTTATTGACTCTATATTATGTTAGTTTCACTTATTAGCATGTTATTGTTCTATAATGCTAAAGTATGATAATGGTTACTCTTGATTTTATGGTATGTGAAGCTAGGCATTTCATAAGATCCTTTTGTTGGTTTACTTGATTGAGTCAGGTTATGGGACTTTGCTTAGTCATTGCACTTGTAGACTTGATAAGGGGTTGTGGGTAAGGGTCTAGTATGTTTTGAAATGTTATGATGTTCTTGTATAAGAGTTGAGATTATAATTTGATGTTGAAGTTATTTGGCTCTACATATGTTGAAATGACTTAGTATTGTTGGTCTTGTGTTGAATATGCCATTGCTTTGATGATTATGTATTTTAATGGTTGAGATAGTTCCTTAAAGTGCATAAATGGGATTTTTATAGTAAGTTGCATGTTTTCAACAAATTGTCCCTTTTCTAGCATGATTTCTATGTTGTGTGTGCATTGTTTCCATACTTAGTACAAGCAATGTGCTAACCGCTATTTTCTTCCTTTTCCCAAATATTTTAGGGTATGGTCGTTGACGAGGTTGAGGTCATTGAAGAAGACTTGAATCCTCATTGTCCAAGCTTGCTAGGTCCTCACCACTTTGAGGACAATGCCACTTTATAGAATTGGATGTTGATTAGTTTTAAAGACACTTTTTTCATTCTCTTTTATTTGAGTATTATGATTGTATAACCTATATGTGGCTTTTACTGTATTGATGTATGGATCATGCCCAATTATTATACTCTTCTTTAGATGTTTATGATATGAGATATTCGTTTTAAGACTATATATATATATATATATATATATATA
>NC_028638.1:17505386-17555021 GCF_001406875.1 Solanum pennellii | reverse complement strand
TATATATATATATATATATATATGTATATATATATATATATGTATATGTGTGTGTGTGTGTATGCGCGCGCACCCACGCGCCACAAAAGTAGAACACTATATAATCTTCTTAAATAAAGGGTCTATGTATACTTGATATGAATATATTATGTGTAACTGAGAGGTCTAAGTACACCTCATAAAGTAGTGTAGATGAAAAGTTTTAAATTTTCCGCACATTTTAACCTATGAATATAATGATGATTGCTAAGAGGTTAGTCTTAGTCCTCTCCGAGGACGACTACGCCGGTTACGTCTTAGGAGTACTCCCCGAATATGACAAACTTGGTATCAGAACATAACGTTGGATATGTTTAGAGTCGATGTCTCATAAAAAAACCATGTATATGTAGAGTCTTATTCGTAATTGTGAAGCGCACCACTTATGAATAGGAAACTACATGATGCTTAGGAAACTCTATTTGTCTTGGATATCTAATAGCGTGCCTCGAAGAGTCTTGACTCTATATGCCCGTAGCATCTAATCCTTTTATTGTGATTAAAATCGAAGAATAGTTGAAGGAAATCCGCACGATGACTTGAGGAAGAGATTGACAATGCGGGAGTTCCTCCCCAAGACAATCAAGTCCCTCCTCTTGAAGAAGTTGCTAATGATTATCAAGCTCCGTCCAGTCCTTCGGATTTTATGGATAGGGATATAAGGGCATCCTTTATCCAAATGGCCCAAGCCATTACTACCCAAGAACAAGATGTCATTACTCAAGCACTAGCCATGACGGCCCAAGCTAATCAGAAGGTAGTACCCTGAGGAAACCAAAATGTTAGCACCATGGCCTTCCGTTTAAGGATTTTACAAAGATGAATCCCCTTAATTCCTATGGGTCCAAAATGGAGAAAGACTTGAAAGACTTAATTGATAATACCTACAAAATTCTCTATGTTATGGGGTGGAATACGAGTGAGAAGGCCGAGTTAGCCACCTACCAACTCAAAGATGTGGCCCAAACTGTGTACGTCAATGAAGAGACAATATGCCTTTAATGGTTGGACCGATGACATTGGAGATTTTTAAGATTCTTGATAGGTTCTTTCCTCGGGAGAACACGGAATCCAAAGTGGAAGAATTCATCAACCTTCATCGAGGAGGTATGAGTATACTTGACTACTCTTCGAAATTTACTAATTTGTAAAGGAATGCTCCTTCTTTGGTTTCCGAACCTAGGAATGAGATAAGTCAATTTGTGACGGAGTATCCGATGACTTGGAAGAAGAATTTTGTTCGTCTATGATACGTGATAATATGAGCATTTATCATCTCATGATTCATGCTCAACAAGTGGAGGAGGCAGGGGTTAAGAAGAGGAGTAGGGATGCAAGTAGGGCCAAGGCTTATGATGGTGGTTCCCAAAGGGTAGACTTGACATCGAAGACAAGCATAAGTTCCAAAAATATTTTGTAATCAAGTTTCTTCCAATTTCCTTAAGGCTCGTGATGAAGGGTGTCTAACCCTAAGCCTCAAAAGGTAAGGGGTACTAGTTTGCAAAAGAAGAAGCCAACTTGTGGAAATTATGGGACGAAGCATTATGGTTAATGCCTAACTGGGACGGACAATTGCTTTATTGTGGCAAGACTGGCCACAAGGTGAGGGATTGCCAAAACTTGAAGTGTCAATACAAGGGTAGTGGGCAAGCTCAATCAAGTGGTTCTAATGTTGATGCTCCGATGAAAAATTGCTTTTACGCTCTCCGCTCTAGGGGTGAGAAAGAGACTTCCCCCGATGTGGTGACCGGTATGTTGAAAGTATTTTATATTGATTTATATGCTTTACTATATCCCAGTGGTACTTTGTGATTTGTCACCCCTCTAGTAGCTAAAAAATTACATTTGGCCCGTTATCTTAAATGACCCTTTTTAGGTGTCTACCCTAGTGGGTGATTCAATTGTTGCAAAATAAGTGTATAGAAATTGTCCTATAATGTTCCCCAATAGAGTTACTTATGTCAAACAAGTATAACTTGATATGCTTGATTTTTATGTCATTTGAGGTATGGATTGGTTTCATGCTTTCTTTGCTTCCATACTTTGTAGAACAAGGGAGGTGAAGTTTAACTTTCCAAATGATCCCATTTTAAGATGGAAGGGGGAAAATTTATTCTTACAGCTCGTATCATTTCTTGTTTGAAAACTTGTAAGATGATCTCTAAAGTGTATTTATAGCATATTGTAAGATTCAAAGATTTATACTCCAAAATTCCTCCTATTGAGTCGGTCCCCATTATGAGGAAATTTCCAAAGGTCTTCCCTAATAATCTTCTCGGTATTCCTCCCGAATGGGAAATTGATTTCGTATCAACATGCTATCGGATATAAATCCCATCTTAATTCCTCTTTGTTGGATGACTCAGGCCGAATTGAAGGAGTCGAAGGCTCAAATCAAAGATGTAATAGACAAGGGCTTTATTCGGCCTAGTATTTCTCCATGGGGTGCTCAGATATTGTTCGTGAAAGAGAAGGATAGGTCACTTAGAATGTGTATCTATTACCGTCAACTTAATGAAGTCATAATCAAGAACAAGTATCCTCTCCTTTGGATTGATGATTTATTTGATCAACTCCAAGGTGCGAGTTTCTTTACCAAGATCGACTTGAGATCGGGATATCACCAACTTAGGGTGAGAGATAATGATATTCCCAAGACGGCCTTTTGTACTAGATATGTTCATTATAAGTTCCTAATCATTTCTTTTGGATTGAATATGCCCCGGCGGCATTTATAGATCTCATCAATAGGTTGTTTCGAAGCTATATTGATGCATTCCTGATTGTCTTTGTTTATCATAAATTGGTGTATTCGAAGAGTGAGGGTGATCATATGGGGCATTTCACAGTTATTTTTCAAGTGCTTAGGGAACACCAAGTATCTGCCAAAAATAGAAAATATGAGTTTTGGTTGAGTCGGTGGCGCTTCTTGGTCATATTAACTCTAGTGAGGGTGTTGAGGTTGATCCAAGGACAACGGAGGAGGTGAAAAATTGGCCTAGACCATTGACTCCAACCGACATATGAAGTTTATTGGGTCTAGCGGGTTATTGTAGTAGGTTTGTGGATGGTTTTGCGTTCATTGCTGCTCCCTGACTACCTTGACCCAAAAGAATGTGAAATATGAGTGGTCAGAAGCATGTGAAAGAAGCTTTCAAATTTTAAAGATAGACTTGTTTCTACTCCGGTATTGACCCTACTGGAGGGTACTAAGGGTTTTGTAGTTTATTGTGACGCATCTTGAGTGGGCTTGGGGTGTATTCTTATGCAACATGGGAAAGTAGTAGCCTATGCGTCTAGAAAACTTAAGGTGCATGAGAAGAATTATCCAACTCATGATCTTGAGTTAGTGGCCATGGTGTTTGCTTTGAAATTATGGAGGCATTACTTGTATGGTGCTCATATTGATGTGTATACGGACCATAAAAGTCTTCAATACGTACTCACCCAAAAGGAGTTGAATCTCCGGCAAAGAAGATAGTTGGAGTTATTGAAAGTCTACGACATGAGTGTTCTCTATCATCCCGGAAAGGATAATGTGGTGGCGGACGCTCTAAGTCGTTTGTCCATCGTGTGGAAGAAGCAAAGGGAAACCTAGTGAGGGATGTTCATAGGTTGGCTCGTTAAGGGGTTCGAATTGAAGATTATCCAAAAGATGGGGTTGTGGTACATCATAACTACGAGTCGTCTTTCGTGGTTAAGGTTAATTCTTAGCAACACCTTGATCAATTATTAATGGATTTGAAAGAATCGGTTCTTGGGCAGATGAATGAGTCATTCTCCCAAGGGGGATCTTGTTCTTAGATACCAAGGGATATTTTGTATCCCTAATATCGATGATTTGAGAAATTGGATTCTTGAGGAAGCTCATGGAGCCTGTTACTCTATACATCTGGGTTCTACTAATATGTATCATGACCTTAGGGAAGTATTTTGGTGGGATGGATTAAAAAGGGACATTGAGGAAATTGTTGCAAAGTGTCCAAATTGCCAACAAGTGAAAGTCGAATACCAAAAGCCGGGTAGTTTACTAAAACAGATTCAATTTCCTACTTGGAAGTGGGAGGATGTTAACATGGATTTCCATCTTCCTATCGAAGGTCTTGCTGTAAAAGAGAACCTCTCTTATGAGGAGGTTCCAGTTGAAATTCTTGATCATCAAGTGAAGAGTTTGAGGAACAATGAGGTGACCTCCATAAAAGTATTGTGGAGAAACCACCTAGTTGAGGGAGCAACAAAGGAGGTCGATGCCGACATGAAATCCCGTTATCTTCATCTATTTCCTAACGAAGGTTAATTGTTCTTACTAATAATGAAAATAATGAGTAAATTTGAAGTTGTCTTGATTTTTGGTGAAGTTTTTCAATAAGGTCCATGTTGCAGTGATTTACAATGAGTTATGCCTATACGAATGAAAGTTTTTGAATTTTGATATTTTTCTTGCTTTGAACTTATGTGGTGTATTTCAGTATGTTGTGCCTTCATGAGTTGTATTATGCTTGTTGATATGTGTTGAAGAAAGCTTTGGCATAAGTAAATACTCATATAGTGAATGTTTATCCCTTATGAGTTAAAAATGATGCTTTAATGTTGCATTGTGTAAAAGGTCAGGTTGTTATATTGAATTGAGTGGTGATTCATGTTTTGATATATTGTAGGTTGGTCTGCTAGTCTTGAGTCTATACCTTCCTTCCAAAATATTTTAATGTTATTCGGGGACGAATGTTCCAAAGGGGGGGATAATGTAACACTCCAAAAGTCTAATATGTAATCTAGATCCTAACATGAGCTTCTAAGGGATAGGTCATTGTTTTAAGGTCAAATAATTAATATAAAGCGTCAAGAAACGTCCACGAAGTCCAGAAACTAGTTCAAGAGGTGCTAGTGTGCCTTAGCCTATTTCACTAGGTTATTGGAGTCGTAATTTGATAGGATTACGTAGTAGGGTTTCTAATACATATTAAAGTTTGTTTAGGGTCTAAACGTTCGGGTAAAACTCCCCAAGGACCAAAGGGTCCTTGAGGAGGACCCAACCTGTTTGGCTAAAAATTGTCAAAAGACAGTGTCATCGATGGTTGCCAACCAACGGGGCGTAGGCCAATCAACGGGGATTCTATTGTCACTTAGACATTTTGGCAAAAGACCATTTTTGGAGAATATCTAACCAAAACAATGGACTAAAAGGATTGTTGGTCCCAAGGTCTGTCGACTGACCTACGACCCGTAGGTCGGGGTCTCGTAGGTCAGGGTCACTGGTTGCTGCCACGTTTTAGGTTAGTTAATTAATTTGATTAATTGGTTAGTTAATTTTTTATGGATTAATGGAGGTCTAATTAAGTTGGTTAATGACTTATTTACATACTCTAACCTAAGTACACTAACCCAACTCTCGTATTTTCCAATACCCAATTCTCTATTCTTTCTCTCTCCCAAATAGAAGAAATCCATTGAAGGTGTATGTCACGGTCTAAGGTAAGAAAGGAGGGTGCTTTTCTCCATAATTCTTCATCAATTAACAAGGTATGGGAACCTTTCACCTTTGGGATTCCTTTCCCCAAAGGGTTCTACCAAAATTGATTTCAAAAAGATGAGTTTCATGTGGATTTCTTTCCAATACGAATTTGATCTTATAAATCGCTTTGTTTATGATTCCTTTTGGTTATTATGAATAAAATATGATGTATTATGATTACGTTATTCTACTTCTTGATGAATTAACCTAGTTTGTGGAAAATGACATTTTCCCCTTAACCATAGGTTGTGATCTTGAATTGAATTATGTACTATTGATATGACTGGCTTGGTTAATGTGTGAATTGCTATTCTATGATTTTATTATGCCAATTTTTGGATGAATTTGGGTTGGTTGATGTTAAGAACATGATGATGGCTTTGGAAGAGGAAGAGGTACGACTTTGTGATCTTAAAATCCTAACTCTACTATGATGACTTATTTCTAATCAGGTTGATTCAATTGAAATATATATGTGGTAATTGTATTGATTAGGATGGTATGATGTTGGTATTGAAATGTCTTGCCTTATGAATTGTGAGATCATGTTAAGTTTTTAATGAAATAAGGATGATGTTGATTCATTTGTGTGCATTACTATTACTATGAAATGATATATGGTGTTGATCTCACTATGAGGGTTCTGTTGAAAGGTTGTTCTCATATAAATCCTAATGAGCTAAATATGATGGTATACAAGGAGTAGTCTCCTATGACCTAAACAAGTTTTGATAATAATGGATGACTTAAAGACATTTTAAGAAGGGACTCTAGCTTAGCACCGAGTGAGCTTGAAGATGAGGGGTAAAACCTTCCCTAGGTGGGGAGGTAGGGTTCACTATAATCCTCATGAGGTGGATTCCCTCATGTTCCAAAAAGGGCATAGAGTGATATTTCCAATAAAGTCCTCCAAGTTCCATAAATTATGTTGCCTTCATAGGAATACTAGCTAGTGGATCCATATAGACGCTACGTTCGTTTTTGGTACTACCTTGGCCAATAGACCACCTTCCATCGGTGTAAGTCTTTAGAACACCGGATTCCACTCTTAAATCCTGTGGTCTATGTAGGTTAAGGCAAGTGTTCTCGAAATTAAAATGAAGTATTGAAGTAAAAACTAACTAGGGTGACTTAAAAGGTTTTACTTAGCCTAGGTAGGGGTATGAGACTCTAGCTATGCCTTGCACTAGTTTAACTTAATGGAAGCCTTTGGAGGTTGGTATTATGTTCTACAATGTATATGTTATGTAAATGTTTAATTTACATGTTATTGACTCTATATGATGTTGGTTTCACTTATGAGAATGTTGTTGGTCTATATTGCTAAAGTATGATAATGGTTACTCTTGATGTTATGTTATGTAAAGTTAGGCATTTCTTATGGTCCGTTGTTTTGTCTACTTTATTGAATGAGGTTATGAGGATTTTCTTGGTCATTGCACTTGTAGACTTATTAAGGGGTTGCGGCTAAGGGTATAGTATGTGGTGAAATCTTATGAAGTTCTTGTATATGCCTTGTGGTTATATTATGATATTGAAGTTATTTGGCTTTACATATGTCGAAATGTCTTAGTACTGTTGGTCTTGTGTTGAATATGACATTGCCTTGATGATTATGTGCTTTAATGGTTGATCTAGTTACTTAAAGTGCATAAATGGGATTTTTACAATAAGTTGCATGTTTTTTGTTCATTCTCTTCAATTTGAGTATTATGATTTTATAGACGAGATGTGGCTTTTATTGTTTGTTGTATGGGCCATGCCCAATTGTTATAGTCTTGTTTAGATGGTTATGAAATGAGACATCACTTTTAAAACGATATTGTATCTTATATATATGTGTGTGTCATAAAAGTGGAAGACTATGTAATTTTATTATATGAAGGGTCTATCTATACTCGATATAAATATATTAGGTGTAAGTGAGAGGTCGAAGTAAACCTCATAAAGTATAATAGATGAAAAGTTTTAAATATTCTGCACTTTTTGACCTATGAATGTAATTATGATTTCTAAGAGGTTAGTCTTAGTCCTCTGTGAGGATGACGACACCGGTTACGTCTAGGGGGTGCTCCCTGGATGTGACATTGCAGTCCTTTGAAATTCCTTTATGGAAAAGGTTCAGTATATCTACCAGGTTACCGAAAATAACCAAAGAACAAAAAAATTGCTAACCGAGAGTCCTTTCCTGACTTAAAGATCCCCATTCAAAAATTTGATATTTGGATGCGCGTTGTATTCCGCGAGGAGTCAAACAGGCTAATGGACATTCCTTGCCGGTTGACCTCTTATCCAACGGTTACCACACTAAGCTAAGATCAACTAATGTTTGAACGCGGAGCCTTTATTTCTTGGTCGTCTGTCTTAATAAGAGGATTCTGATTCATGCAGTCCTTCTTTATTGAATTGGTCTTTTCACTGCCCACTCGCCACCATAAAAAAAATCTTTCCACTATATTTAAGGAGTACTCAAAAGAAGTACGGCGGGTCCGAGTATGAATAAATTGACTGAGAAGTAGGGTATACAACAATTGATAAATTCATTCAATAAGATTTGTTCGGATCAGACAAGGATGAATGGGATTGGTCTGACCTCTCTCCCGGATGTAAGACTCCCCCCACTCACAGATGTCCCATGCCACTTTTAGTGAACAACTATGCCCGAGAATGCATTGTGATGTAGCGCCGAATATGCCACAAATTTATTCCCGACTCAAAATCCATAAATGAATTAAAGTGAGATAAAATAGTGGCCCTATACAATACATCCAACTGCCTTAGGACGACTGCACGGTACATCATAGAAGCGGAAACATGCATCACACATTAGGAAGACGCCGAAAGACTTTCAATGAATTTGTCCATTTACCTTTCCTAACTCTAAGCAATGGAGAAGGAATTAAAAATCTAGTGAACCCCTCAAACTTTGTAGGTAATTCGAGACAATTTGAGAAAGATAAGATAAGCTAACACAAAAATTTAATTGAATTGACAATATTTCTCTATAAATCCATTTGGATGATATGCTAATTTATGCAGTCGAGTCACAAGGGATTATTCTTTTTAACTCCCTTCTCGGAAAATAGAGGGAACTTCGCCTTTAACAAAGTAGTATATGACATAGAAATAGCTAGCAAAAGAAGAGCTTCCGCTAAGATTCTGACTTATTTGGAAACTACATTTGTTGCCCCTTCAAACTTCTTTTGATGAATGTGATTCGCTAACATTGGTATACTAAATTTGCTGTATGGTATAGAATAGAACATGAATGGGTCTTTCTTTCCAACCTTCACTTCTAGAATAGAGTAAGTAAAAGTTGACCCTCTAACATACATTGCAGGGAAGGAACCCTCCAGTGGAATACTTTATGGAGAAAGGTTTCCATCAGTAGGAAGGTATTTACAAAACTTGGGATCTTACTTTCCTAAAGCATTTACCTTAAAGCCAAGTCTTTCTTCTCTTCTTTAAAGCCTGGAGCTAGACTTCTTTTTCCTGACTCGATTCACAGTTTAATCACACTAAGCCTAAGCCCAACCATGGTAAGAGATGTAGGAGAGTAGGGACAGGGAACAAATGTCACCAACAATAGTAGAAGTCTTGGTTCTTTTAATAAACAGAGAGAGATGCTCTTCCTGCGGCCAAAAAGAGTATTCATTCAAATAGCTGGAAATGACTGTCTTCCCATCCAGAAATCGTAGTAAGCCAAGAGAAAGACATGCATATATTTCCCAGGCACGTGATAAAGGAAAAGAGAGAGCCGAGATTCAGGAACTCAAATAAAAAGAACTTCCCTATCTTTGTAGGTCGAGTTAAATTACATCCACCCTCTCACTTCGTTCGAGCTTCCTTTTCAGTCCTTTCACGAGAAACTTTTAATTTAGATATGTACGAGACTACCAAAGCAAACGAAACTTATTTCCCTGGAGCAGCAACTGAAAGAAAAAATACCGGTTTATTCATCTGCATCCGAAAAGAGCTAAGCCCGGAAGTCACAGAGCTCTATTTACCTTATATGGCAACAACTAGTTTAAGTTCAATGTTGCCAGATTTCTATGTCCTAGTCTTACCTTCTCACTCGCTAACTAATAAAAATAAATAGAGTCAACCCATGCGCCTTTCGCGGGGTGAGAAAAAAGCCTTTCCCTGGATCCTGGTATGAACTCAAAAAAAGCATTTACTTGTCGCCTGCTTCATTCGCAGAGCTTCCTCTCGTTGACAACAAATAGAGCAGATTCGTTCAAGAAAGCTAATCATATTACCCTTTTAAGGGTATGGGAATGATATGATGCCATTACTCTCTCTTTCTCCCTCACTACTTGAAGAAGAGCGAACAACTGATCTTTCCTGGTACTTTCGAACAAGTCTTTATAAACCATGAAAAGACTTTGGCTACGATTCAATTAGGAAAGCCCGGACTTCATAAAAGGAGACTGACTCTTCCATTTCTACATGAACCATCTGCTTTTTTTCACTTCTTGTTCTATATAAGTGAACAAATCTTTGTGATTCAATCGATCCGATTCTCGTTCTCTCCCTTAGCGAACTCCCTTTAAGGATAGAAACGCACCTAAACCTTTTTCTTATGTATTATTAGTGTGTTAGAATAGATAATATACATATATGATTAGATGCATATTTAGGTAAGGACTGCATAGAGTTGGACACATAATGCCTAATTCAAATTGAAATGTACAATGATCTGGGAAACAAGATTTTCTTTTTCTTAAAAGAGAAAAAAAATTTAAACAGATCCACTTTTTGGATTATTGCTGATGTAATCATAAAATGAAAATTTTTAGGGACCGGCACAGACTATTCAGTAGATTTTTTGCTGGAGTTTTATCATTTAAGCCAGGGAAGCTGCATCTACTTTAATTGATGATTTCTCACCTTCAGCCTCGATACTATATTACATCAAATAGAAGCGATGGTATAAATATTGATGTAACCAAGCTAGTATGAATCATCTCAGCTCTAATCATGGTCCATTTTGAACCGGTCACAACAATGAATACCAATTTACTGCAAGGCGAGGCTCTACCCTTCCCCTAGAATCCAATCCGGGTCGAAGGAGAAACTAGTCAAACTTCTTGAGCAGTCAAGATATTGAACAACGAATATTCAAAACAATTCTTTGCTTCACCCTGAGATGAGAGAGAATGTCTATTTTACTCGAATCCTAGACCTGATATTGAATCCTACACCAGTTAATGATGCAATGGGGGAAGTTTTTCTTATTTATTCAATGTTGGCCTAATAGAGGCTCGTCTATGCCCAATCATGATGGGCCTTCGATTCCACCCTAACCTAGCTATATAATCCACCTATAGTCTCAAGTCCCTGAAAGCCCTCTTCAATCCATCCTAAGAAGCACAATATCTCTGAAGATGCCCTTCGACTATGGCATAGAGCTTTTTTAGTTTCTCTCCTTCCAAAACCCGAGGTAGGGCCGTCCCCTTCGATTCTCACACAGGAATGATATCCAGACCGGAATTCTCTAGTGAAAGATTTGGGGTTAGCTCTTAACTGAACAACTCTTCACTTGAGGAGGAGAGTAAAACTTATTCACAAGTTAGGTATCTGCAAACAGATACCCTAAGTGTTACGTGACCTTCATTGCCGTAATCTTAGTCTAGGAATGTGCTAGTTAACTACAACAAAATCACTAGAAATGAGAGAGATGTGAGTGTCAAACATTCTGCCAGCATGCTCAAAGAGTGATTTCCAGAAGATAGAGAAGGAGAGAATACACTTACAACCTCTCTCTCATATTCACCTGCGAAGGCATGACATAGATAGTAGATAGTCTTTCCAATCCTGAATGGGGGAAGACAGGAGTACTCAACAGGGATAAAGGATCCCCTTGGATAGAGAAATTAAGAGATGGCTCGCTTTTGAGAGGTCACGTCCATCCCTATTGTGCTTGCGGACGATGTTAAAAATCCAACAAGAATAATCTACTACCTTAATAAAATCAGTATAATAGTTCCAAGAAAACTGAAGAGAGGATGACGTAGACAAGAATAAACCTCTTCTCGGTGAGGTTTCGATGTATGGATGAATCCAAAAACAACTTCTAAGTGAGATTATCTCGGCTTGTCCATATAAAAATCGTCTGATCACTCCCTGCAATGTTGTAAGTGTAAGAAATATCTTGGTGATAATAAGTTAGGTAGAAAAGTGTCCCCATAAGTTCTTTCCACTTTGGTCATAACCCGGCTCCAAAACTATCTCTTATAGATTTTCTTTACCAAGTAATTTCCATCCTTGAAGGCCTAAGGAAAAACCTATTTATGTAAAGTTGATTCTCGAACTAAGTGAAGAATGACTGCCTACTTCAAGACAAAAAAGAAGCAAATTGGAAACTTCAAACTTTATTATCGGACAAAATTCCTTCCTCTGATTCCTGGAATGAGAGTGATCTTGCTTCTTCAATGTCGTTGTCTTTGTCTAGGAATGCACAAGTAATTTGTAGAGAAATCACTGGAAATATTCCCGCCAATGGCTGAGATGTTCAGTCGACTCTCTCCCCCTTTGTAGGGGTCCCGACCCCTACGAGTGAATAGAAAAGGGAGGAGGAAAGAGGCCCTGGTGAATCGTTATAATTATTGTATAATTGTAAGCTTCACTGCCCGATAGTATGGAGTACTAACCACACCGAGGTACAAGCCATGAAGCGAAGGATGGGAACGAGCGGAATCAATGTGTTCCGATTTCGGGCCTTGCATCGACCAAGGAATGAACCATGGACTAAACGGTCACTACCTAAAAGGACTATGTCCAGTGGCCCACTGCCCCTCCCCCCTACAAGGTACATCTCACGCCTATGGGCCGCTATAATTGTCCAAGAAGACACTCGAAACAGAAGGATAAACAAAACCACAAGGTGGACTACCGAATTACAAATCCTACAACACAGGAGCGAGATTCTCTAAATAGCCAAGGTCGTGGGTGGCCAAGAGGGACCATCCGGAGACTTGGCATCTCAGCAGGAAATACGAAGGTTGCACGAAGACGTCCGGCAAAAAAGAATCAACTAGTTTAGTTCTTATCTGAGTAGGCTCATAATCATGGAATACCCTAACCCTGGGAACCGAGGCCTGGCCAGCCTTCGTTTGTAGTCGATGTTCCGGCTGTAACGTCCCTCAAAATGAGCTAGATTGAACTAGATCCTAACACTAGTGTCATGATGTTTTAAAATCATAAACTTGTAAATAATAGTGTTCTTAGGCAGTATGTAAAGTTTGGAAGTGTTTGGAGATCAAACGTCCAAGAACGTCCAAAACGTTCGGAAACTAGTTGAAGTTAAACTACTGTGTCATGGTATTTTGTAGTGATGTTATGGGGGATGGTTTGAAGGTGAAATTCTGTAACGAGGGTTCCTAATCATAGATTTATATACAAATGGTTAAAATGTCCGAGAACGAAGCCCCGGGGACCAGCCATAGGACCCCAAAGAGGACCCAAAGTTGGCCAAGCAAGCTGCCACGCCAGCCAAACTTTGGCAGTGGCTGCGGGTCCCGCAGCTGGCCCAAAAATAGGCAAAATGTTTGTCATGCGACACGTGGATTTCAAGAAACCATCTGTCCCAAAATTTTCAAAAAATAAGAATTGGAAATGCTTCCCCGACGCACAGTAAACTCCCAGATTTGGCCGCATCGTTTTTAAGTCAAATTTGAGTTGGTTAAAATGTCTAATAAGTGCAGGGATCATTTGGGTAATATGGGGATGACTTATTAACAGTTATTGAGTCTATTTATATCCCTAAATTCACCAATCAAAGCTAAACCCTCCACTCAAAACAAAACCTCTCCATTCTTCTCTCTAAAACCTCCATTATTGAATCTTCGGAGCTCTAAGGAAGAATATAGATTTCTCAAGGTTTTCTCCATCAATATTGTGGGATTTTCATCACAATTAAGGTATGGTTTATTCATCCTTTAAATCTCTTTCTTCAAGGAGTCAATTCCATTCAAATATGATTAAAACATGAATTCTCCAATTTTGTGATCTATCCATGGGCTCTTGCTTAAAACGTTTTTAATCATAATAATATGATTGATTTGATTTAATTTAATGATTTTAACCTAAAAAATCTATGAACCCATGCAAACCATGCAATCCTAGTTTTGAATATTAAATGAGTTAAGTGATCGTGTCTCTATACTTGTGGATTCTACTGTAGAGTTCTTTGGGCTATAGAATGATGTAAGAATTGTATTGGGTTGATGGATAGGCTGTCTAAATCTATATTTTATTGACTTATAGTCATTCAGTATTATGATTTTGGCATTAAATTGATGATCATGGCCATCGGTATGGTCCTATTGGTATTTGATTGGATGATTTAGACATGGATTAAAGTGGTGAGAATGCATTGGTGGTACGCTTCCCTAATTCTCTTTGTATTATGTAATTTAGTCTTGAATAATATTGTGATAGGTATGGTCCACTTATGGTGGCGCTGTTATGTGCTTTACTTTTGAATTATGTGGCCTCGTCGGAGTTACTTTATGTATTATGATGATCATGGATTTGTCGGAAATTACTTGATATATTATGATTATTGGTATAGTTGAATTATGTAAAGTATGATCATATCTATATACATGTGATCAAGATGAATGTATGTGTTCTTCTAATGATGTTTTTAGGCGATCATGTTAGACTATGACTACGTCCTTAGGAGTCTAGTCTTAAAGTTGATGCATGATTCTTCCTACTTGATTATGTGAGTCTTATGATCGTTATATTGATGACATTATAGTAGTGAATATGGTGACCTATTGATGATGTTGGTTATGCCTATGTGCTTATAAAATGATATGCTATATGTGAAGATGTGTGTGTCTTGTTTTGTAGACTTGCGTCCCTTACTTGATACATCTACGTTATGAATATGAACATCTTGACGTAGTAGGCTTAGGCAACTTTGTCTTGTATGTGTATGGATGAATGTTGAATGAGAGTCTAGGATCAGTAAACCTAAGATGGTTCCCTTCTAAGAATGATTAATATGTGGAACCTTCTACATAGAAAGAAGCTTAATAATGAGCGATCCTTATAGACAATTCAGTGGCAACCCTAGTGGACCCATCGTTTGTAGGTGCATTATGACTACGTCATGACTAAGAGATGGTACCTTTTATATGCCCATTTTTATTGAACTTACTATATGAGAGCAAAGACTAGAATCGAGTGAATATGTTATGGGTTGTATCTCTACTTAAGAAGGAGACTAGAGTACAATGCATCTCTACTTGAGAAGGATACTAGAGTAAATAAAAGAACTTGATATTACTCAACCATGTGCCTACATGAAATGTGTCCTAGTTCAACCCTTGACAAGTAGAACACCCTCAATCGAAGTAGGTAGACTCCGGATTCCATGTCTAGATAGCATAGTCTATGTCAGCTATGCCTATTCTGATAATGTGGAGTGAAATGGGATGCTATCTAGACATGACACGAGTAGGGTTTGACGGTTGTAGAGTGTAGGTTCCCTAGGTCTTTCTAAGACTATAATATGAAGTCCTTAATGAATGAAATGTATTCTAATTGAATTAATGAATGATTATGACTTTAGATAATGTATGTTAACTAGAGTGTGCTCTATCTAGGGCAACTTTGAGTATTGCTTAGGTAAGCTTGAAGAGGGTGTACAGTCGGTCTATTTTTTGTCCTACTTAGGTGAATCTTGGAGTAATCTTAAGTGGGGAGTAAATGAAAGGAAAAGGGAACAATCTTATCTTAGGTAGTCTTAAGGATTGTTTAGGTAGGTTTGAAGAGGGTGAATGAGCGGTGTCTTCTTGTCTTACTTAAGTAAGTCTTAGGATAACCTTAGGTGGGAGGTGTATACATTTATATGGGTTGAAGTGATGTTGATGCTATATTGTGGAATTTGACTTATATGCATATATGTTGACTTGTAAGTGACTATTATACTTGTCTTAAAAGATTTTCTCAAAAAGAGCATGTTTCATACAAAAGTCCATTTACAATGATTTTATGCATTATGCCATATTTAGTACAAGTGTTTGTACTAATTCCATACATTTTGTCTATGTCTAAAAGTGTAGGTGGCATTAGAGAGGAGTCTCAAAGTGGAATCTTGGATTACTGTTCATTCAAGCAAAGAGTTTGTATGTCCTCACTAGATTCGAGGACATCTTGATGTTTAGATTTCCTTATTGAAAGTATTGTAATAGACTTAGCTATTTTCTATATGATGAAGTATGGCTCGTGTCCCAATATATTCGTTTTTCTAAGATGGCGTCTTTGGACTTAGTCTTTCATTATTTTTTCTATAAAAGAGATATTTTGAAGTATTATTGTTTAATGTGAAAAGTTTTAATCCCGCACTACTTTTCATACATGTATGCAATGAATGATGTCAAAGGGCTTGTACAAGACCTCTGTGAGGTCAATTATGTCGTGTTTCGATTTGAGAATGTCCTAACTTCTAGGGGGTACTCTCGAGTCGTTACACGGACATTGTTCATCGACAATTGAATGTTTTGATCTGGTTTTATTCATGATCGCACCTACAAACCTTATCCCGTGGGCTTTAGCGGTTCATTCTTCACCCGGTCCTTAGTAGCCTTTCCAAAGTCAACCTAACCTCTTACCTTTGGAAAGTCTCTTAATAGGCCTTCGCTTTTACGCCTTTTTATATAATATAAGAAAATTAGATAGTTATATATAAAATCAGCCAAAGCATGAACACAATCCTGTTTGTTATAAAGGCCTAACAAGTTCCATTCACAACTACAAAGGCGATAAAACGCGGTCTGAGGCATGTAATTCTCAAATATAGACTAAGGCAATAAATATCAAACCTAAGAAAGATAAACATGCTAATCTATACAACAAAAGACTCTACAAACCTACCCTAAGAATATCAACACCCATAAAAGGCCGAAAGTTCCTATGAAATAAAGAAAAGATAGAATGAATAACATGGTAAATAATACCCAACACGTCGAAAAGATAGAATGAATGACATGGTAACTTATACCCAACAAATATATATAGTGCTAATTAACATAGAAAATATACTATACATTATCGAAAAATTCGAATCAAGAAAATAGGCAGAAACCTATCTTAAAGACGATCACACGTGCTTTAAATACATTGCCCACGAGTTATCCACTTAAGAAATGCCTTTAAACACCGACATGCTTTAAATTCATTGATCACAACATCATTACAAACTATAGACACTAAATTTGCAATAGTTGGAAATAAACCCAAAATAGAGTCTAAGTGAGAATGTGGAATCTACACTAAGAATCTTAAAATTGACTCGGTAAAAAGGTCTAAAACAGCTCAAGAAACTTGTGCCCCCAAAATGGGATTAATCCAAGCTTTGAAATGTGCTAAAATTGAACATGCAATAAAATCACAATTAAAGCTCAAAAATGAAACTAAGGCATCCCCTTTAGGGCAGAAATTACCTCAAAATAATAACTTTCAAGCTTCCCTGATCACTCCAACACGTAGACATGAAAATACCTGAACCTATACAACTAAATCATAGTTTTATAGCTCAAGAAATCACATTTATAAAATGAGGGTGGAAGCTGAAAATTGTGATTTAAATAGCAGCAATCTAGTCTCTGTAACTATAATAAAGTCGCTAAATGTTTGCATTAGCAATACAAGAGTTTGTCATTTTTTAAAATCTTTGAACGGAAACTCAAGATTCAACGGAACCATCAAAACAGCCATATGAGGTTGTCTCATTGAAAACTGGTCCCACATCCAAGTTGCATTTTTAGTTAAAATCAATAAAAAGTCTCAACATGAAATTGAAAGCCTTGAGAACTCTACAAAGGGTCATTCATGATCAAATATAATATTATGAAGCTAACAATAATAATGAAATTCTCATCCGAACATGTTTAACGAGATTATTGAATAAAGTCAAAATTTTGGTTAAGCTTCAAAGCAAAAAAGCCTAACGGCACAAACTCGCCATAATCCTCTGGGCTTGAATCAACCATGCTCGTAGCCTAAAATGTCCCTTTCGAAACAAATGAAATTGCTTGAATTGCATTCTAATGTTGTATTCATGAAATTTTAACTGAAATCAACCATTAAAGTTTCAAAAGCTCTGAAATAAGAAAACATGCACAAACCAAAAATAAACTACCCAACGACTGAACTATCAATCTTAGCAAAACATAAATGACTTGGGATCACTACATGAAAGCTATAAATGTTAAAAAGATTTAAAATGGAGGAAATTTGGCTTGATGGGTCATTACACAATATCCTTTATGAAAAGTACTTTTATCTTTAAAAGTTGAATAAGAATTATATCTTCAAGGCATGAAAAGACGAGTATATTAGGTCCACATGCTACGACAAACACACAAAGACCCTTTTGAGTCGAACAACGCTAATTAAGAACTTAGGATTAGAGTAAAATCCTGAAGTCCGAATTCAAAACGCCCAAAACTTCTCCAATTCTTTTTGGGCTCCAACTTGCTTCCATTAGAATCAGATTTCCCTTAAAACACATCATCCAAATCTAACATCTTCTAGCAATCAAGATTGTTTTATTGATCCTTACATATCCTGGACATATCTAGCACCATTTGAAACGTGCCCACAAACCTATCCAAGAAAAACCTTGGGAGAATTACATGCTTCACCTAAACATCGAGAAGTGAGATCTGCCAAAAGAAGGAACTCAGCCTCAAGGTAAAGGCAAAAATCCATTCTTGATACTCAAAAACCAGCAAATCTAGTTGTGACATAATATTTTAAAGCTATCTACACTAATCCAAAAGACGATCATTTTGTGAACGACAAGGCTGAATAGAGCCTATCTCTAATGACATACTCCAAGCAGTGTAACTTTTGATTAAAACTTACACCTTGATCCTACAAGCTACTCTCCCACCAAAAATGTGAACCAACCGCCTGAGTTAATGGAAACCAAAATGGAAGACATCGTATAAACATAGTCAACTAGACAGTAGTGGACTAAGGATACCAACTCCTATCACAAACTACAAAATCTATCAACCAAGACGAAAGAAGACTATATCCTGAACAAGAACCAATTGACGGATTCCACGAATCACTTTAACTCCATCATGAAGATGAACCTTCTTAGTGAATTTCCATTTCCATCAGCATCTTGAATCTTAAGTCATTGATGAGAAGTACCACTCTTACTTCAAATAGCAAACCAATCTCGAGAACTATCACAACCCCACCAAGAAACAATTAAAGTAGCAACTAGAAAGAACAAAGAATCATACCTCAGAGTTCTAGCTATCCATAGCCAAACTCAAATAGCACTAGTTAAAGAAATATCCAAAAAGACAAAATGAACTACACAAATTCACGTTCGAGAATAACACAAAGGCAAAAGGATAAAGTGGCCAACTAGAAATACCACAAAACTACAAAAGATTAAACTACCCCTCGCACAACTCCAACAACTAGTTATCCCCAGACTACAACTAAAAAGGATGACATACAACTAACGAAATCTCCTATACCAACTTGGCCCCGCAATACACAAATCTTAACCGGGAAAAACTGGAATAGACACCAATCAACCAGTATTGGCATCATAGTAAAAGCACACGATAAAAATGGCAAAAAAGGCAATGAGTAATCCCAAAATCACCAACACTACTAACTAACCAAGGCAAAGGTGTGGGAAGATACTGACCTATTGTTCCTAGTCTAAGAAACCTGGCCTAGTCTATCAACTACTAAGAAACAAACAAGATGAGGCAAATGACATACAAAATCCTCAAATCAAGATGTCATAACAACCCAAATAAACCCGAATAGGCAACAAAACTCCAATTCAAACAAAATAGTCAAAAAAAATAAGACCACAAAAGTACATCTAAAGAAGGAATACATCGAGCCTAAGCCTTTGACTGGCCTATAAAAATGTAGAATGGATCATAACTGACCTTAACTTAGGCACTTGAAGTAGAACCAGCAACACCAAAGGCACCACCTATAACTAAAGGTTTCATCAATCCACAAATAAACATAGCTAAATACCTCTAATCATGGTCCAACGTTTGGGAGAAAATCTGAATCGATAGACATGATCTTCATAGACACAAAATAGTCCATCCACTCTATCCTGAGGAATATCATATGTGGCAATGCCTGGGAGATCAACTTCCACCCGGGGCACTCTTTTAACTAGTTGTCAAACTCTCCACAATTATGGAAACCCCTAAAGTTGAAGCTCGACATTAAGGATGTGATGAGATATCATGCCTACCTCTGCTAAGCTAGGAACCACCCATACTCAGCTATACTGGAGTTTTTGACAATCTTTGACATAGTGGCCTACCATACCATACTCATAGCATTTGTCACCAAGAGTAACCTGTTATAAAGATCTAACTGGAGTAATATGAGAACCAAAATGGCAGGTCTAAGATGGTCACTATGAGAAGTTTTACCAGAGCATTGCCTTCCATAGGTACCATTACCTACCTCATATCCCCCTAGAACCTAAGATGCCACACCATATGTTGGATAGGTCGACAAGAGACATGGCTCTCATTAAACTGATACCCACGTCGAAGTGGAAGCTATCACTATTGTTCTGATTACGAGGCCTCCTACCACTCTTACCATATGACTCAATACATACCTACTCCATATTCCTCACATTGCTAACGACCTGGAGAAAAGTAAATCTCATTAATATCAAATTTTCTTATGCTAACTTGAGTGGTAAGGCTAACCCATCGATGAACCCCTGATTAAACTCTCAATCTAAAGGAAACAATGTGGGACTAAGCCTATCCCACCCTAAAATCCCATCACATACTCAAAATTAGTCGACGAACCCTACTAGGGACTATTCAACTCAACTCTACCCTTAGAAGAACTAAGTGCATTAAGAACCACACATCTCTGTGGTGTACCCTTGAAAAAGACCAAACCTCCTAATTCATAATCTTGAGGAATCGAGGTATTCAATGATCATGTTAAAGCTTGAGCTGACCCCAAACTCTCTAAATTCCAAAGAATGCCTCCGACCTCAATGTTTATTCCTATCTAAGGCCTTCTAACCCACTCATGTATTGAGACTCTGATGGAATGTGTTGATGCTCCTCCCACATCCGGTGAGTACCTTATTCTATCAACCTAAGAGAGATCAGTTCCTAAAGAGTTTGTTTTAGAGGTTAATCAAAGAAAAAATAAATCATCAGTCAATGATAGAATAACCTGCAACAGATATGATGAAGAAGCCCCCGCACAAATTATCAGGACTCTAATACGCATTTACTCTCAAACCAATGATGTTAGTAAGCCTATAGCTCTAATACCAACTTGTCACAATCTAATTTCTTAGGTCATGATGGAACCCGCTACACCTAACCAATAGGTATGTCGAACCCTTAGCTCAGAGTCATAGGGAACAATATACCAAGTGAAAGTTGATAACAAGACGCATAAAACTTAAAATCAAGCAAAGGAAGGGTAATCAACAAAAATGTAATACAAAGAACAATCCTAAGACGTGTCATTAGTCAGTAATCAAGTCTAATTAAAATATGAGGACAAAGATGTTACAAATACAAAATATGTATAGGTTGTATTTGACTAAAATACAAAGACTAAGTGTCTCTCCCCATTTTTAGCAAAAATGAGTTTGCAACGACGTGACAACTCTTTTATGATTATTCTCGGCAGAGTCACCATACTGTGATGCCCCATAAATAGATAAGAGAATAAAGAAGACAAAATCAATACAAAGATATAACAGAAACACTATTTTAATTAATTACTTACCGAAATAAATACAAATAATAAAATTAAAAGACAAGACAAATTAAAATTAAACCTACGACTATCCTTCTCGGATCAATGCGTGGCTTATTAATCCGAAGATAAATTAGAGCTTGTAGTTTTTTAATGAGTTAACTTACATAATTTATCAAAAGGGCCTATCTCCCTTTACCTCCTTCTACGTTTATTTACTATTAAGATCCTAAAGTGAACAATGGAAATCATAAAACTAGACATCCTAAAAGGTGTCTTGTGTCCCAACTTAATGGCCAAGAGACATTGGACTAACCAAATTGTATGTTTTAGACTTACACAATTCATAAGATACCTAATTTGACCCTAACCGTCAAGTAAAATAGCTAAAACAAATACTTAACAGGTAAAGTCTCAAATGGACCTCTAATATAGTTATTTAGCATGCTTGAAAACATAAATAAGTAGTGAAGGATCATTAAAGAGTTGTGCGGCATACATAATAAAATATATAAGTCATAGTGTAAAACTTGAATAACGTGGAAGCAAAGTTAGACACGTGAGTATAGTTCTAATAGGTTAATTGTAATAAAAGAAAGACATTTATGAAAATTTTAGTTATTAGCATGCTAGCTTTTCATATAGCATTAAAATTTGTAGGCATGACGACTATATCAATTAATATACTGAAAATTATTTAATAAAGACATACGGATATGATATCTAATTGTTTTATATGCTAAATATGTTTCATAATACCTATCGACATGGTTTTATGTAAATAATTCTCAAAACTTGAAAAGGTCCATTTTAAATATGTTGTGATAAAAATTTAAACGAGAATCATAAATCATGATACCTAACGAATCGTCATAACTAGTTAGACTTTTAGAATATTTCAACAAAAGATGAGCAAGATGATTTGCAATTGGAATGAGGGGAGAATGATATAGATTTCTTAAAGGGTTTTACTATGAAGCAGAAGTAGTGGCATATTTTCATAATTATAAAAATATATCTCTAAGCAGGACTTGATTACGCATTGATAGTGGACCATTAAGCAAAGCAAATATTAATCAATTTGTATGCTGATAGTAGACCCTTTTCTATGAATACTATATGTTAAAATAAACAATATTAAGTAATATTCATGGTAGTAAAGTAGGTAGAATTCTCTTAGTTAAATAGTCTGTGAAATTGTCGTTAAATTACCATTTAAAATCGGGTCCTAGCATAATGGTAATGGCATATGATTTTATATGTTCATGTAGTTAGCACACTTATGCATATTTATCTAGTACAAACAGATTGTTATGATAAAAGATGAACATAAGTTGCACGTTAGTCCCCCTCCCCCTTGGACAGTCCCCAAATATTTACTATATACAGAGAGTAGAGTTTAGATATACAATTATTACAGGTCAAAAGTAACAAGTAATACAAACGAATGAAAATTTAAGCAAGGTTGACTCCATCTGGTAAACCCCGTCCAAGGGGTCTCTTTAATATGTCATTAAACTTTATGGTAAAACTTTTTGATCATAAAAGACAAGCGAATAATACAAAATTATGAAACACACAAGGCTAGTTAAGTGGCTGATTTTAAAAGAAAAATAATTATATTGCAGGCACTTATATTCACATAGTTAAATATAATAACAGTTAATAATCTAAATTTCCAAATAATGACTTCAAATATCAATCAAAAGATATGAAAAGGTGAAACATATCCAATACTAGGGAGAAGGAAAAGAAAAACTAACCTCGGTACTTCATTTAAAGTTAATATAAATTTATGCATAAACAAAACTTAAATTAATATTATACTATATGAAATAATTAAAATATTCTACAAAGAATTACTAACCGATTATGTAGATAAGTTATTAAGTCATGCAAAACATGATATGAAAACTTGAAGTCCAACCTTGTGTTGTAGTCAAAATCCAGAAATGCCTTTGAGTAATATTTCAGAATCTCTATTGCTTTTGAGAGTATACTCAAGTGAGAAAGTAAAAGTATGTTCTCATGTCAAGAGTGTAAAAATGTTTCAAAAGGAAGAGTTTTAGGGCATGCTTATATAGAAAAAGTTATAGTCAATCATAGACTTAATGAGAGCAAATCCGAAAAAAAAACAATCAATCAAAAAACCTATCCTTATTAACAGGTTAAGAAGTATACCCATAATAAATCAATTACTCCTGTTATATTTTACAATCAATAGCACAAATGTCACATCCAAAAATCACACCCAAGAAGTTAAGGTCAACCTCGGATTGCAACCGGCGTACTTGACCTCTCGGAGGTCTTGTACAAGCCCTTACATATCATTCATCGCATAAACATAGTGAAAAGTAGTGTGGAATTAAAACTTTTCAGAAAAACATATTATAGTCTTTAAAAATCTCTTTCATATTATTTCATAGAAAATACTAAGTCTCAATCTCATTAAACGTAAGACACGAGAATACTTGGGACACGGCCCATACTTCATTATTGATATAGAAATACTTGGTCTATTACAAAACTTCAAATGGAAACATAAAAGACATATATGCCCTCGAATCAATTGAGGACATACTTCAACTTCTCTTAAATGATGCTACAGTCCAAGTCTTCACTTCCTTAAATCTCCTCACCTACAAAAAACTACAGAGATAGATAAAAGCATGGATTAGTACAACCACATGTACCAAGTATGGCATTATGCATGAAAATCATAAAATATGAATCGTTTCATTTAAAAATCACATTATAATCATAAGAACAACCTTTATCAACTTAGAAACACATAAGATAACATTTGGACAATTATTCAAATTTTCAAGCTCACTTTACAGTAAGCTACTTCCACTGTACAGTGAATTGCTTCACTGTAACAGTGAAGTTCTTTCTCCACCTTTTAAACATTTTATTGCATGTATTTTTCTCACTAAAAGCTATCCTAAGACCTACTCAAGCAAAACAAAGAGAGGCCGCCCATACAACCTCTCTAAGCATAACTAAATGACCCTCAAGGACACTTATAATAAGAGACCTACACAATTACAAGACATTAAACACATCAACATAAATATGAGATGACATTCTCTTTCCAAAGAATATCAAAAGACCTACTTAAGTAAATCAAGAAGATAACGTCCATGATTAACCTCTTCAAGATTACCTAAGTAATCCTTAAGACTATATAAGGTTTAGATCATGTCCACATAATCAACCATTTCCCTAACTAGAGTCATTCTCAAGACTTCCAAAGATAAGATATGAAGAGATCATCCCTTATGCCCTGTTCACACTTTAGCTAAGGAATCCTTAAGTCACTTTAGATTAGGTACTCATTCATTTACATACTTCATAACATAAGTCATTAGTTCATTAGTTTATTATGAGACATTTATCATATAAAGGACATTCAAGTAATGGTCTTAGACAAGACCTAGGGACTCTAACTAACACCTTCAAATCCTATTGTGCAATGTCTAGATAGAATCTCATACCACCACCTAAACTTCATAGAACTTCTCTAATGCTACTAAGTATCCCACATGATGATAATAGGCAATAACCGACATAGAACATGATAATTAGACATGGAATCTAGAATTCTATTCTACTATGATGAGGGTGTTCTACTTGCCAAGGGTAGAACTAGGACACATCCCACGTAGGCACATGGTTAAGGAATATGAAGGGCTCTTACGCACTCTAGCCTCATTCTCAAGTAGAGGTACATTGTACTCTAGTCACATTCTCAATTAGAGCTACTTCCCATAACATAATCACTCGGTGCTAGCCTTGGTTCTCATAGAGTAATTGACATTAAAGGATGAGATTCCTTATCTTGTTCATAACCCAATCACATTCACCCTACCAAAAGAGGTCCACTAGGGCTACCATTCAATGACGACTAAGAAAGCTCATTATGACTTTCCTATGGATGATATGATGTTGTTACAACCAATCAACCCTAAGTCCACCATTCATTTACATGAAAGATATCATTACGACTCTCGACTTCAACATTCATAACCTTACCACTAGGTTTAAGGTTCCACGTACATGACCTTCTTAACATCATCTAAGGTATCACATATAACTCATTCATACATGACAAGGGTGCACTAACCCTACCTATTCAAGACATCTCATATTATTATGTCATTCATACATATATCTAGTGAGGGGCACAAGTCTACCAAACAAGACACGACATTGTTTACCTTGTCACATATGGCATATCATTCTTTAAGTCACTTAGGAATAACCAATATCATCTTTAAGTCATCCTATACACTTCCATATCATCATCAATATAACTAGTATAGACTCATATAGTTAAGTAGGAGCAACCATGTATCAGCTCTAGGACTAAACATACAAACACATAGTCATAGTCTAACATGATCTCCTAATATACATCAAACTTTCACATTACTAGAATGTAGGTATATATGATCATACTTCACATAATAAACTACACAATTCATCATAATACTGTAAGTAGTGCCAACAAGGCTATGATCATCATATTGCATAAAGTAACGCCGACAGGGCCACATCAATTGCAAGTATAGAACATAACATTGTCACCATAAGTGGACCAATACCAATTACAACATAATTGAAGTCTAATTAACAAGAAAAAAAAGGAAATAGGGCAGCCTACCACCACTCCATCTTCAATATCTCAATTCAAAATCAAATCACCACATTCGATATCACAAGCCCCTTACTCATGACCATAACCAACAATTCAACATAATTATAACAATATTCATGAAACTAGGTCAAATTACTACATATTCATCAAACTAATACGACCTAGATATCAAACTACTACAATTATTACATCATTAGACAGCCCATAGAAATCTACACCATAATTCATTAACATTAGGTCAATAACAAGTAATTCATTTAACTTAGTCAAAAACTAGGGTTCATCCAATTCATGGGTTCATAGGTGATTTAGGTTAAAATTATCAATACAATAAAAATTTATTCCTTGATAAATGATTAAAAACAATTGATGCAAAAAACCCATGGTAGAATCATGAAATAGGATAATTTAACTTTGAAAACTTCAGAAAACATCTTGAGAGTTGGGATCCTTGATAAAGAGAGTTTCAAGGATCAAAATTCAAACCTTGATGAAGCTAATTCTTCAATTTGATGAATAATCTCCACTCAATTCTTCACACCAAGCCCTTCCTTGAGTTTGAACTTCAATGGAGTCTAAGGGAATTTCTAAGGGATTTGAGGTTTTGATTTAGCAGAATGAAGTATTCAATATGTTTAAGACGTATATACACATATAAAATACCCAAAAGACCCCTTAGGAACCTCCAAACCATATATTTGTAATTGGGGTGAATTTACAAGTTCACCCCTCAACTTACAGTGAACTGCACACAGGGAGGCATACCACCAACGGTTGGTAGTCGACGGACCGGTTGTCCACAAACGGACCATCATGTTCTTCCGTTTCCTTGTTTAGAGACTCAACATTAGTCTCTCCATACCAATACTAAGTCCCAATCAATGATACCCTACCAACGGGTCATCGATTGACCCACTGGGCGTTGACTGCCTCCGTGGTTTGGTCTGTCTTGGGCATCCTTGGCACCTATTTTGGGTCCTTCCTCAAGGACGATTGTGTGGTCCTTGGGGATGTTCGCCTGGACGTTTCAAAACCAAACATGACCGTATATAAGTTTAGGAACTCTTACATGAATTTACCCAAAATGAACACGTAAAACTCGATGAAGCATGCTTAGACACACAAGGTCATTTCAAGGCAACACTTTCAAACGTCATGGACGTTCTTGGACGTTTGACCTCCAAACTCCAAGAAACATGACTCACTGACTATATACATCATAATAACTCATTTAATGACATTAAAAACTCACGAATCACCCATAAACACATAGAACCACATCTGAGGCACATTGGTGACTTAGTCATCAAACTTCTTGGTCATCCGTTGACGTTTGACATCCAATGCACCTAAATCTTAGACATTGCCTCATTTACCCATAATAGACATATTAAGGACCTTATAAAATCATAACCAAAATGTTAGGCTCTAGTTCACCTAAGTCATTTTAGGGGTCTTACAATCTCCCCTACTTGGACAACATTCGTCATCGAATGACACTTGCCACTCTCCGAACACTTCCAAAAATAGAGATTTAACTAGCAGTTAATGAACATAACGTACAACACATAATCCAGAAGAAAGAATCAATTTCACATAGTCAAGATATTCACAACACAACAAGAAACTAGAAGACAATTCTATAACTCATTATGGTTCAAAACTCACATGCTTCATATCAAATTGTAAAAACTCATTTTATATTCAATATCATACTCATATACATCAGTTGTAACCACAATACAATAATTTTAGACCAGAGAATCAATTAGTCAATTTTTAAAAAATTTAACAGTGAGTAGACCGTGAATTGAGCAATTTTTTTTTAAAATGCAACTTTTTATAAAGTCATGATATAAACATGCTAATTATGCAAAGTAACATTATTTTAACACATCTTAAAACATAATCATGGATTCATAAAATACACAATGCAAGAAGTTAATGAAATTTAATTTCAACAAAACTCCTAAATAACATGCACATGCAACATACTTCTAGGAATTTCTATCCAATCTGCTAACCATACTCCACCACTTATAAGGAACTCATATCCCAAAAAAATACAAGGACTTACCCTCATCATCGTCATCACCATCCGGATTCTCTCCTCTAGTTCGGAGTGCATAGAAATCCTTGTTGCTTATACATCATCCTATGGAACATTCGAAGCAACTTTCTTAATTACCCTCTCTTCCTTTAGCCGCAATGGTAGGACAATCTCTCACCTTATGATTATCCTTCCCACAACCAAAGCAACCACTAGTACCGGTTAGACACTTCCCTTAGTGCCTCTTTCCACAAGTGACACATGTAGGCTTTATTTTGAGAACCACCTCCTCTATCAAATTTCACCTTAGCATTCCTAGGTTCTTCTTGAGTTTGATCCCTCTTTTTGATCCTAGGTTGGTCTTGATCACTAAATCCACTCCTTTTCAAGTGTCTAGCCATACTCCTAAGTTTAGACTCTTCAATTGATTTTGCATACACGATGAGTCTAGCTACGATCATATCATCATGTAACATCACCGTACGACATTATTCACTCACTAAGTCGGCGACACCCATCACAAAATAACTCATGTCATCCCTCGGATTTGACACAAGGGGGGGAGCATATTTGGACAGCATAGAGAACTTCAAAGAATATTCCTAGACACTCATATTGCTTTGCTTGAGATTGATAAACTCCTCTACCTTAACTTTCCTCATCTCACAGAAACTTACCAAGAAATGATTCTTTAAATTTTTCCCACTCAATAGGACCCGACTCCTCAGGAGTATTGCCTTTCCATTGTGTGTACCACACTTGATCCACATATTTCAATTGATATGAAACCAATTCCGCTTTCTCCCTAAAAGTCACTCCCATAGCATGTACTATCTTGTACACCTAATCTATAAACTCTTGGGGATCCTCTCGCACCTTAGATCCAAGAAAGATAGGATGATTTATCCTCACAAAGTCTCTCAACCTAGAGGTTATAGTTCTATCCACAACATTCACACTAGGCCCTATACTCAAATTCACTTGAGTAGTCACAGCTCGGGCTAAAGCAAGCAAAACCTCTCTAATATTCCTATTACTCAACTCCGGGGGATCCTCATTATCTATTTCCCCAATAGGCACTTTATCACCTTGAGCACCTTGAGGAACTTGCTCAAATTTTCAACTTGAGAAGGAATCTCCTCATGCACATCATTCTCCTCAACTCTCCTAGCCGGATTCCTCCTCGTATTCTTCTGGACTTAAACACAAGGAAAACCATAAAAAAATAGTATTCATAACTTTTACTCTACGGCACGACATAGGAGTAGAAAAGAAGGGAAAATCTAGCGTCCTATAGCCTCTCGCCCATAGATGTGTCGCAGCTCACACTGATGGTCAAAACTCTACTAGACGTGACTTGATGAGATTTTCCATTCCTAAAACTACTTTCACAAACATATGCTCTGATACCAAGCTTGTCACATCCTGAAACCAAACCCTTGAAGTTAGGGGCAATGTCTGATTGCAACCGGCGTACTTGACCTCTCGTAGGTCTTCTACAAGCCCTTACATATCATTCATTGCATAAACATAGTGAAAAGTAGTGCAAAATTAAAGCTTTTCATAAAAGCATATCATATTATTTAAAAATATCTTTCATATAAAGTCATAGTAAATACTAAGTCTCAATCTCATCAAACTTAAGACACGAGAATACTTGGGACACGGCCCATACTTCAATACTAATATAGAAGTACTTAGTCTATTACAATACTTCAAATGGAAACATAAAAGAAATCTATGCCCTGGAATCAAATGAGGACATACTTCAACATCTCTTGAACGATGCTACGATCCAAGTCTTCACTTTCCAAAAGCTCCTCACCTACCAACAATTATAGAGATAAATAAAAGCATTGATTAGTACAACCACATGTACTAAGTATGGCATTATCCATGAAAATCATAAAAACAAACATTTATGTGAAATATGCATCTTTTCATTTAAAACTCACATTATAATCATAAGAACAACCTTTATCAACTTGGAAACACATAGATAACACTTGGCCAATTATTCACATTTTCAAGCTCACTTTACAGTAAGCTACTTCATTGTACAGTGAATTGCATCACTGTAACAGTGAACTGCTTTTTCCACCTTTTAAACATTTTATTGCATGTAGTCTTCTCACTAAAAGCTATACTAAGACCCACTCAAGCAACAGAAAGAAAGACCGGCCATACAACCTCTCTAAGCATACATAAATGACCCTCAAGTACACTTATAATAAGACACCTACACAATTACAAGACAATAAACACATCAACATAAAGATGAGATGACATTCTCCTTTCAAAGGCTATCAAAAGACCTACTTAAGTAAATCAAGAAGATAATGTCCATGATTGACCTCTTCAAGATTTACTAAGAAATCCTTAAGACTGCCTAAGGCTTAGATCATGTCGACATAATCAACCATTTCCCTAACTAGAGTTATTCTTAAGACTTCCAAAGATAAGATATGAAGAGATCATCCCTTATACCCTCTTCAAACTTTAGCTAAGGAATGCTTCAGTCACTTTCAATTAGGTATTCATTCGTTTACATACTTCATAACATAAGTCATTAGTTCATTATGAGACATTTATCACATAAAGGACATTCAAGTAATGGTCTTGGACAAGACCTAGGGACTCTAACTAACACCTTCAAAGCCTATTGTGAAATGTCTAGATAGCGTCCAATACCACCACCTAAACTTCATAGAACTTCTCTAATGCTACTAAGTATCATACATGATAATAATAGGCAATAACCAACATAGACCATGATAGTTAGACATGGAATCCAGAGTTCTATTCTACTCCGATGAGGGTTTTCTACTTGCCAAGGATAGAACTAGGACATTCCATGTAGGCACATGGTTAATGAATATGAAGCGCTCTCATGCACTCTAGTCTCATTCTCATGTAGAGATACATTGTACTCTAGTCTCATTCTTAAGTAGATCTACTTCCCATAACATAATCACTCAGTTCTAGCCTTGGTTGTCATAGAGTAATTGACATTAAAGGATGAGGTTCCTTATCAAGTTCATAACCCAATCACATTCACCCTACCAAAAGAGGTACACTAGGGCTACCTTTCAATGGCGACTAAGATAGCTCATTATGACTTTCCTAAGGATGATATGATGTTGTTCCATCCAATTAACCCTAAGTCCACCATTTCTTTACATGAAGGATACCATTAAGACTCTCGACTTCAACATTCATAAACTTACCACTAGGTTTAAGGTTCCACGTACATGACCTTCTTAACATCATCCAAGGTCTCACATATCATTCATACATACATTACAAGGGTGCACTAAGACTACCTAGTCAAGACATCTCATATTATCATATCATTCATACATATATCAAGTAAGGGACACAAGTCTACCAAACAAGACACGACATTCTTTACCTTATCACATATAACATATCATTCTTAAAGTCACTTAGGAATACCATTATTATCTTTAAGTCATCCTATAAACTTCCATATCATCATCAATATAACCATTATAGACTCATAAAGTCAAGTAGGAGCAACTATGTATCAACTCTATGACTACACATACAAGCACATAGTCATAGTCTATCATGATCTCTTAATATACATCAAACTTTGACATTACTATCATGTAGGTAGATAAGATGTTACTTCACAAAATCAACTATACAATTCGTCACAATACATAAAAGTAGTGCCGACAAAGTCATGATCATCATATTGAATAAAGTAACGCCAACAAAGCCACATCAATTGTAAGTAAATCATATAACACCGCCACCATAATTGTACCGTACCAATAACAACATAATTGAAGTCTAATTAACATCAGTATAAATAAAATAAGGCTTCCCACCACCATTCCATCTTTAATAGCTAAATTCAATGTCAAATCACCATATTCGATATCACAAGACCCTTACCCATGGCTATAACCAACAATTTAATATAATTATAATAATACTTATGCAAATAGGTCAAATTACTACATTTTCATCAAACTAATACGACCTACATATCAAACTACTACAATTATTACATCATTAGACAACCCATAGAAATCTACAACATAATTCATCAACATTAGGTCAATATCAAGTAACCCATAATTTAGTCAAAAGCTAGGGTTCATCCAATTAATGGGTTCATAGGTAATTTAGGTTAAAATAATCAATATAATATTAATTTTATCCATAATAAATGATTAAAAACAATTGATGCAAGATCCCATTGTGGAATCATGAAATTGGACTATTCAACTTTGAAAAGTTTAGAAAACATCTTGAGAGTTGGGCTCCTTGATGAAGAGAGTTTCAAGGATCAAAATCCATAACTTGATAAAGCTAATTCTTCACTTTTATTATGAATCTCCATTCAATTCGTCACGCCAAGCCCTTCCTTGAGTTTGAACTTCAATGGAGTCTTACGGAATTTCTATGGGATTTGGGGTTTTGATTTAGAAGACTGAAGTCTTCAATGTGTTTAAGACTTATATACTCATGTAAAATACCAAAAAAAAACCTTAGGAACCTCCAAACCTTCTATTTGGGGGTGGGGTGAATTTACATGTTCACCCCTAAACCTACAGTGAACTGCACGCAGGGAGGCAGTCCACCGACAGTTGACAGTTGACGGACCGTCCTATCATTCCGTTGGTTTGTTCAGAGATTCAACATTGGTCTCCTACCTCCCAATACTAAGTCCCATTCCATAAGACCCTACTAATGGGGCTTCGATTGACCTACTGGGAGTCGACTGCCTCTGTGGTTTGGGCTGTCTTGGGAAGCCTTGGCACCTATTTTGGGTCCTTCCTCAAGGACCCTTGGATGGTCCTTGGGGATGTTAGCCTGGAATTTTCCAACCCAAACATGACCGTATATGAGTTTAGGACTTCTCACATGAATTTCACCCTAAACGAACACGTACAACTTGACGAAACATGCTTAGACACACAAGGTCATTTCTAGGTAATACTTTCGAACTTCATGGACGTTCTTGGACGTTTGACCTCCAAAATCAAAGAAACTTGACACACTACCTATATTCATCATAATAGATCACTTAATTACCTTACAAACTCATGAATACACATAAACACATAGAACCACATATGAGGCACATAGATGACTTAGTCGTCGAACATCTTGGTCGTCCCTTGACGTTTTACATCCAATGCACCTAAACTGTTAGGCACTGCCTCATTAAGCAATAATAGACCTATTAAGAACCTTAAAACATCATAACCAACATGTTATGCTCTAGTTCAACATAGTCATTTTCAGGGTCTTACAAAAAGTGAATCCTATTCTTGTGAATATAAAGCAGTAAAGCATAATGAAGGAATCGAAAGCATACTGAAATTTACAAGACTTATATACATTTGAAACTCAAATTTAATAATGAATAAATAACATAAATAGTCTTCCAAATAGGTTATTACAGTAAAAAGAAAAGAATTAAGCTAATTGAGTGACCAAAGAGCGCTACAATATCAAGATCTTTACATAATCATTCTTCTAAAAGTGAAAACCTTATCACAATTAAGTTAAATTCAAGAATTATTCTAAATCAAAAAATTCCATGGAATTATACGGAAGGTTGAGAAAGATAGAATCAATTACATATAAAGTTACCTAAAATAATCAAATACTAACCGTATGTTAAAGCATTAGGAGAATCAACAAAAGCAATGCATCTAAAACTTTATCAACACAAATTTCAAAGAGAATGAGTCAATAACTAAAAATTTAACAATTTATTAGAACATAATTAAAATAGAGTCAAATTTAAGAAATACCAAATTGGTCATAGATGATCATCGATTATGCAAATTCTCAAAAATTGAAGTTTCAACACAATAAGCTTAAAAACATTATTGGTAATGAAAGAAATGAATCAATAAATTGTGTACTTATCAAATAAAATATTGTAGTTAATTGGTTACACTTAGTCTATAGGGATATACCTAGTATGGATCCGTCCTAAACACAATAGTATCTTGAAGCTTCAATTGATCCGACTACAACTTTTTGGTGCCATGGTTACTAGTGGAAAAGAGATATGTGGCTGGTTTCTTTTGCAGGAGAAGATGATCAGAGATCAAGGACAGGGAGGCAAAGGAGCGTGAAAAGGGAAAGAAAAAAGAGAAAGGTTTTGCTAGTGGTCTTTCAAGAGATGGAGTGGACCAGCGGAGGAAACAAGAGAGATATCGGAAGGGAAAGAGTAAAGAGAGGGTGAAGCGGTAGCTGCTTATCACCAAAGATGGAGATTAGCAGGGTGTTCCACCTGTGGAGCTTCATCGAAGCAAGTGAAAGTGGAGCGGCGTTGTAAGAGAGGAAGAGACAAGTAGAAGCAACAGTGGTTTTCCTTTGGGAAGAAGAAGTGTGTATTGATTTGAGGTCTAAGTTGTTAGGGTAATAAAAAGGGAAAAATAATAGGATGTAATTCATCCGTTGGATTGAGAAGACTACTTAATTTGGATTAAAATTTGATCAGAATTGATTAAAATTGACACGTTCTTGTGTAGGATTTGGCTTTAAATTAAACAAAGAATGCTAGAGTTGAAATAAATTTGAAAGAATTGGTTATAATTTAATTTAATTTGAAGGCAGATTACAAATATTGCTATTTAATTAATAAGATATACAACACAACATAAATAAATACACTTTATATATTATCCACCTGAAAAAGATACCTACACTTTGAAAAATAAAATAATTATTTTAAATTTAGCAATCGATAAATATAATAATAATTATTTTGTAAATTATGAATACTAATGTATGTATAAAATTTAAACATAATTGTGAGTATATTATTATTATTATTATTATTATTATTATTATTATTATTATTATTGTTATTGTTATTGTTGTTGTTGTTGCTATTATTCTTGTTGTTGTTGTTATTATTATTATTATTGTTATTATTATTATTATTGTTGTTGTTGTTGTTGTTGTTGTTGTTGTTGTTGTTGTTGTTGTTGTTGTTATTATTATTTATCATTATCATTATGATTATCATTATTATCATTATCGTTATCATTATCATCATTATCATTATCATTATCATTATCATCATCATCATTATTATTATTATTATTATTATTATTATTATTATTATTATTATTATTACTATTATTATCTCATATTTATTATCATTATCATTATAATTATCATTATCATTATTATTATTATCATCATTATCATTATCATTATTTTTTATTATTATTATTATTATTATTATTATTATTGTTGTTGTTGTTGTTGTTGTTGTTGTTGTTGTTGTTGTTGTTGTTGTTGTTGTTGTTGTTGTTGTTGTTGTTGTTGTTGTTGTTGTTGTTGTTGTTGTTGTTGTTGTTGTTGTTGTTGTTGTTGTTGTTGTTGTTGTTGTTGTTGTTGTTGTTGTTGTTGTTGTTGTTGTTGTTGTTGTTTTCTTCTTCTTCTTCTTCTTCTTATTATTATTATTATTATTATTATTATTATTATTATTATTATTATTATTGTTATTATTATTATTATCATTAATAATTATAATAATAATAATAATAATAATATTTTTATAATTATAAGTGGTGCATATAAAATTAACTTAAATAATAAATTTATAATCCTCTTATAGATAATTTGTTATGATAAAGAAATATATGAATGATCGGAAATACTATTACTTATGGATGTAAAATATAAATTAATTTTATTTTAACTTTTTTAACTATTAAAACCTTAAATTAAACAAATTTTGTCATGTTAACAACTTTTAGGGTATTTCAGACCTTTTGATAAAAAAAAAAGAGGGGGGGGGGGGGGNGGGGGGGGGGGGGGTTACCGGCACCTATTTGCTAAACACATTAACAACTTGTCAAAATGCAACACTTTTATCCAAACACATAACTACTTATTTTAAAAATAACTTTCAGAGCACTTTTAAAGTTACTTTTTTAAAGCTACTTATTAAGCTAATTCAAACAGGTCCTTAGTATATTTCTTTCAATGTAAAGGGTTGTGACCATATGATATTGTCGTGTCTAAGTTGGCTTTTGATGATGAGACTTTGTTCCTTACATTTGATGAAAAAATTTCTTTTCAGTTATTTTTTGAAAATTTTTAATTCCGTACTACTTTTCATACCTATGTAATGAATGAAAGCTAAAAGACTTGTACAAGATCTCCGAGGGGTCAAGTATGTCGTGTAAATTCTAGGGGATGCTCTCCGGTCGTTTCACCCTTCATGTGTTCCTACATAATTTGTATCTAAGATAACATTTTTTGAGGTTCTCATCACTCTCTTTCTCTTTATTGAGTTGTTATTGCAGTAATTTAAAGCATAACGGGGAAACTTTATTATCTTTGGAGTACCATGTTTTGTTTACTCTAGTCATATCATCTAGGAGAAATGAGGCCAATTTCAATGATTGTAACATTATTCCTCCCTGCACCAATTGATCAGTTATCCCTTTGTTCACCGATTCTAGACTATGGTAAAAGTATTGGGAGCAATAATTCAATTGGTAGTCCATGCGTTGGGCACTTTCGCAAAAATAGCTTGAACCTTGTCCATGATTCGTAAATTTGTTCATACTCTTGAGGCTTAAATTTCTAAATGTCATCCCTCTGTTTCATCATTTACAATTGAGGAAAGAATCCTCTATGAAAGGTCATAACCAAGTCTTCCCATGATTTTGATAGAGTTATTAGGAAGCTCAATCAACCATTTAGTAGCTTTCCCAGTCAGTGATAATGAAAACAAGCGAGCCATATGGATTCTTGCGATATGCTCTTGAATGATAAAGGGGTGCACACCTCCACAAAACTTCATATGTGCTCATGTGAATCCTCATGCTCTAACCCTCCATATAAGCCTCTTGATTATATGAGGTCGAGTGTTGTGCTTGTAACTTCAAATATTGTGTTTCTATCACCCTATGTCATACAGATTGCACCCATATCATCTATTTGGGCAGGGTTATAGACACTATTAACATGCTCGATGTTGTCTTGAGGAAGAGCACAATCCTTTGGATGGCCTGCTTGGTGGCCATTCCCTGCTTGTACTCATATGCCCTGAGATGTTTGCACCAAAAAAATAGAACAAAACTGAAAATTAAGTTAGTAAAACTATAACTAAAAAGAACAAAAATTTTACTAAATTAAATATTTCAAGTGACACCACTTGCAAACATCAACGCCATTTTGATCGGTGATGTCATCAAAGACACAACTTCTCACGCAAGTGTCGACGATCGTACTGTAGTCTAGTAACCCAACCATGGGTTGGGGTCATTTCCATAGGGAGTGATTGTGAGAATTAATATAAAAGTAAAGTTGACTTCTAACTAGTCTTAGCTAAAGACGTTACGAATAAAAGCATATTGAATTAAAGGGGTTGCGTAAGTATCAATTATCGATGGGGGGTTTGTCAAAAATAGTAAATAAGAAAAGCTAAATAAACAAGGATTTCTAAATTAATGAGGGGGGATTCTTAGGGTGTGAAAGGAATATGGGATAAGCGAGATTATTGGATACATGCTTTTGATAGAAAATTCTTAGAGTAAATGTGAATAGGCTTGACTATAAGAAGAATAAGTTGTCTCTCGAGCAACTTACCCCATTTCAAATGGGTTCCTTTCGTACACCCACTTGCCGCAAGAAGAACAACCTCTACCTTAACCCACTCACACTCTCGAGCTGAGTGTGTGGTGTGAGACTAGGGTTCACTATCTCAAGTTGAACCTCATGTCGACCTACTCCCACCTGCGATCAATTTAGTACTCTTAGTTTCTCTACCTCTCTATCGAGCAAGACGGGAACACATATACGAGATTATATTTGTAACAACAATCTCATTAGATTCATCCACAACTACTTAAAAATTTACAGTTAAACTATGAACAAAATATCATAAAGCAAGACTCAACAACAAATTTAACCCATATGCACAAAATCACACCCCAAGAATTGGGGTTTTGGATACACATTGACAAAAGGTAGAAATTTCTATGAAAATAATCTTGCATTCAAATGGGTATGAAGATTTAAGTCTTGTTAGTGGCCAAAAAATGAGGAATCCAAGAGACCCAGTCCAAATCCTTGGAGATGAAACCCTTTTGGTCTCCAAGTTATTCTCCAAAAACCCTCTCAAACATACATCTCAAAAACTTGTAAAATATGATAAAATTTAATAAAAGCCATATGATTCTCGTTACTAAGCTAAAACACTCAACAAGTATTTATAGTTTTCAAAGATTAGAGCTGCAGGGGATCAAACACCGCAGTCGGAATTGCCAATCAAGTCGGTGATTCTCTCTTTGGTAACTTCATCATCATTTTGCGCTTAGACCAAGCATCTTCATGTTCTAGGTAACTGGGCGATAATACACTACTTCACAGAACTTCTCGGTGATGCACTTACTGCTCCTTTTCGTCGTTTATTTGGTCATTTTCTTCAAGTCTCAACATACTAAAACTGAAGGCGATCTTCAAGCCTTCATTTCTTCATTCTTTTAATCCTATTTGATCCTTTTGGTGAGGTAGTGTCCATGCTTTTCCTCAAACTCAAAATACATAAAACTCAAGGTTATCCATCGGTAATTGAGACAAAAAAATTATTTAAGGACACTATTTCTATAAAAATATAGCCTTAAATGAGTCCAATTTGTGGACTCATCAGTTAGTCTTCACAAGATGTTGAAGAAGTTTTATTCTATTTGGGTAGTATTTGATCGATAGACTACTCCACCCATTTTATTCCGATGAGAATAGATTAAATGCTGAATAATTGGCTTAGGTGTATGTGAAATAGATAGTGAGGTTGCATGGGGTGCTCCTCTCTATAATATAACACCATGGTATGCAATTTACCTTCAAGGTTTAGAGGAAATTACATGATAAATTGGGCACACCACTCACTTTTAATACAGCCTTCCATCCACAAATGAACAGGCAATCTTAGAGGTTTATTAAAGTGTTGAAAGATATGTTGAGGGTATGTTTGATTGAGTTTGGAGTGCATTGGGGTAAGTTCTTACCTTTGTGTGAGTTCTCCTATAATAATAGTTATTACTCGAACAATGATATAGCACTGTTTTAGGGATTATATGGAAGGCGATGTAGATAATCTATAGGATGGTTCGTAACTAGAGATGTGAAACTTTTGGGGGTTGGTTTAGTGAAGGATGCTCAAGGAGTATTAAGGCTAATCTTTTAGAAGCCCGGAGTAGACAAAAGAAGTATGTGAATCATAAGATAATTGAGAGAAACGAGATTTCATATTTGTAAGAATGTTTTTCTTAATGTATCACTCATGAAAGGGGTGATGAGATTCGGAAAGAAAGGTAAGCTAAGTCTGCGATACATTTGTCCCTTTGAGGTTCTTGAATGTGAGATTCATAAATGTGTAGTGCTGGTGGCTTATAGTACCATTCTTTAATGTGCTCACCCAGTAATTCATGTGAACATGTTGAAGAGGTATCATAGAGACGGGGATTATAGCATTGTATGGTACTCAATTTGTTAGACAATGACCTCCAATATGAGAATGAACTGATTGAAATTTTGATCATGATGTGAGTAAGCTGAGAACCAAGAAGATTAAGTTCGTGAATGATCAATTGAAGCATATTACAGCTGTGGAAGCTACTTGGGAAGTCAAGAAAGACATACGAGACAAGTATCCCCAATTGTTCGTCGATTTAGGTACGAATTCGTTCCTTCCTTAACCTAATTCTTTCCTAAGTTTTTCACTCGCACACGTGTGATGGATAAATTGATATCTCTTGTGACGATGGGGTTCTATCGTTATAGAAAATCCACCAGAGAATATTTTTGGGTTGAAAATCTTTTTCATAGTAACTTGGAATATCCCAACCTAGTCCAAATTTAGAAAGAATCACAGTCATTAAAGTCTAGGGAAATATGGTAACAATCGGGTGGTCTAATTATGACTATGATCACATGAGTAGATATATATGTCGTTATGGAATCCGTACGACATTACATAATTGAATTCAGGCGAGTAGAACTCCCATAATTTGTCTAAGTGTGAACAAGTAGTTTTTGAATGTTATTGGTGGAAGTTATGTTTTTAAATGAGGTCTTGGAAATATTAAATTTTCTCATTGGTTTCGTACATGACTCTAAGGTGGGATTATGTTTCCATGGCAGGGCCCCTGTAGTGCGTGGGTGCCTCCATGGTGGGGCTGACGGGACTTAAAGTCATAAATAAACCCCAAAAATGTTTTATTCTACAATTTTCAAACTTGAGAGGTAAGAAATGACCCTAGGGCTTTTCTTGACACTGTTTCACTATTCTTGAGTGTAAAATATATGTTAACTCTCCAAGTCCAATTTACTCCTTGGTACTTCACCTAGTGGCTAATCTCAAGTCTCTTCTCTCGACCGGATGGGCCTATGTCACTAGAACAGGTGAGGAAGGCCTCCAATCACTGTACTGGCAATACAAGATGAACTCCTTCCATGTCAACAATAATAGTACTAAACTTTTGAAAGAAGAGAGATTAGATCAAGCTTTGAAATTGGTAGCTGAAAGAAAGTTGTTCAATATTCGGTGGATGATGTTGTAGACGGAGCAGCGGCTAAATATGTTAAAGAACACAATATCTTTGTGTACTTAAAGCATAAATTTATCTATGAAACCAATATAGTTCCCTTTCTGAAAATTCTAACACTAGTAGAAATGCCTCTGCTTTATTCTTCTGAAGTTGGGAAAACAGATAAAACTAAATAAACGGATTATTCATCAAAATTTCAATTTGAAACTCATGTAATTAAACTATTTTTCTTTTGGTTAACCCAAAAACTGGGATGAATCCATGAGAAATCTTATTAGATTTTATTAGATATGGTATCCGTAGAACATAGCTAATGGGTAATTATCAATGGGATAGGGTTTCAATCTAGAAGTTATGATGCAAAAACCCCTAATATGGGTATGTGGATCATAGTTATGATCTAGGGTTTATATAATTGATTAGTAATTTAGTTCATTAGTATTTTTTAATTGATTTCTATAATATAATGATTGTTTGTAGACCACGAACAAGAGAAAGAGAATGATAAACTTTCTTAAGGGTTTCAAGCTTGTTTTGAGGTAGGTGATTGTTATGATTCTATGATTGTATGATGTATGTTTGTTCTTGCATTATTATGATAAATGTATGTATGCGAATATTGCATTATTGATCATAATTTTTGTAAATGAGAATGTGAATGATGAATGCCATGAATCATGACTTGATTGTATGATTTTGAGAATGTACTTGTGATTGTAATTTGGGCTTGTTGAATGGATCAGGTGTTGCTTTCCGACACACTAACTTGGATTAGTTTCAACATTCCAGCATAATTATAGGATCAATTTCCATGTTCCAACATAAAGATTAAATCGGGTACCACATTTTGGTATGTTAACAGTTTGAGTTTGGATTCTATGAGAGGACTAATGATTTTTTATAATTGTGTATCTTGAGAAATAAAATAATGTATCTTGTTCGTAAATTTTGATAATAATATATATGTTCGGTAAATGCATGTGATTATATTGTTGTAATGACTTATATACGTTGCACCTAGTGTGATATCCATGTGATCATACCAGTACATGTGGTTGTGTACTAACATCGGTATATGCATCTTCAGGCAGCTATTGACAAACCTCGGTTAGGAGATCAGTGAGCATCGATCAAAATCAAGGGTGATTTGGTTCTTCCAGGCTTCCATGAGTTGTCCTTCATTTATGTCCACATTTTGGACTTAGACTTTCCTAGTTAGAAAATTAGTTCATTAGTTTGGGGTCGTAACTCTTCTTGTTTAGACATAAGGTTTATTGTTAGATGTTTTGGTCTATTGAATTTAAGGTTCTAGGAATTACTTTTGGAATGTTAGTTGTTATTATAATCTTTTTGGATTTTATGGGAACTCTCCTTCTTTCCTTCGCATTTAACTTGCTTCAGTAACTTATTTGTCTTAGTATTTTTTATTAAGTTGGTTAGCTACTTAATATATCGATTTTCCCACCGGAGGGTTAGTGTGGGTGTCAAACATGATGGTCTGGGTCATGAAATTTTGAAAGAGTAATTATTCTAAAAATGGGAATAAGGTTTCAGTTCCTTGAAGTAGAAACACATTGGGTGATGTACCCGGCGTCACGTCGCGACGTTAAATTGTCCACTTATAGGATGTAACCCATATGTATAAAAAAATCATTCTTAGTTATTTTTTATTTTTATAATAAGTTAGATATTTATTTTTAGTTATTCCTCATTATTTTAGAGTATTAGGAGTTGAATTGAACAAGTTTGGAGGCAAGGATCTTCGAGGAAACGAAGTTCAGCGCCAAGAAACCCAAAACATATGAGTTGATAAGCTTTTTGGGTGTCCAGGCTCACCTATTCAGACTCAGTATATCTCCCAATGACCCTCTAGTTCACCAAAATTTATAGTAAGTACATTGCTAAAAAGTCATCTATGACGCAAAAGCAAGCAGAGGCTCAATTATGTGAAGTCCGCAAAAATGGCATGCTCTCGCTAAAGAGAACATCGCTTAAGCGGAAAGATCTCACAAAAGTGAACCCTGCACTTTGATGAATGGTAACAAAAGCGACCACAATGTCACTTATGTGAAGGTGAGTTATTCAAAAATAAAATTTCAGGGACTCAAATGGTTAAAACACAAAAAAAAAAACAGAAACTAAATCATATGAATAATCTGAAATGATGGGGAGTAATCATACTATATGAATAAATGAAAACTGAAAGTTTAAACAACAACTGAAAAATTAAATTCTAACCTTATAGTTAAATCTAAATGTCTGAAATAAGTCTCTAAGCTGATTAGAAGTGTTAGGACATGCCCCAGCTAAATATAGTAAAAATGAAACTAAAAATGAAAGAAAAGAAAGATAATCATGTCACTCGTCCTAGAATAATGACAACTCACCACTGATGTTGCTGAACTGAAGATCGAGAACCAATCTATGCGTAATCTGGAAGCTGAAAACTTTAACCTACATAACGAGAAGATGTAGCATAGAGTATGCGTCAGTACTTGAAAGGTACAGAGCATGCAGGATAGATAAAAGTTGAACAATAATCATAATTTAATCAAATCATAAATATTTAGCATTTATAAGAGATAAACGTGATGTTGTACTGAGAATACTGAACATGAAATAATTTAATGCAATGACCATTTTTATAACATGTTGGACTGAAATCTGATTGTAACTGATATCACGGTGAATGCAATAAAATCTGACTGAACTATAAAAGTTAAATATCACCTACAAAAACCAAATAATCTAAATATGGAGTCCGATGTACACGCCTCATCGAGAGTACCCAATATACCCTGCAAGAGTTATAGAGGAATGACTGGCGTGATTAGTAAAATGTAGTGTCCAACATAGGGAAGTTACCTATGGGCATGTAGTTCTGGGACTTAAGGTTGATTGACCCTAGTCCACACGGTATTAAGCTACTCCTATTTGAATATTTAGTTAACAATTCATGACTGAATTTTTGTAGTACTTGATAACTCCAAATACTTACATATAGCTCAGAATGCAACTTCGATATACAGATAATGGAACACTTGAAAACTATGGTATGTCTGTATATATAAGAAATAACTGACCTCGCATGTGTGATTCATAAACTAAAAGAAATACATAGATAGTGTTCTTAATTCATGAAAGAATCAACATAAAACGATACTAAATTCTTGACAATCTTATTTGGATTATTCTAACAACTAAAACTCAGCAATTTATAACATATAAGAACCCCTGGGTCTAGATGATATTAAGGAAAATCAAGAATATAACTTAATTAAAGGGACCTAATGGGCAAAAGAAACCCATTAGTGACATCTCACATACCTAGTAAGGAAATTAAAGGAAAAATCTTTCAATTTTGGGGCTGGAACTGATCAAAACTTGTTATGTTCTTGAACTAGGGACTAAATGACTTTCTCCTCTGTTTTGCTCTAAATTTGATGAATTTTTGGTGAAGAATTTATTAGGGTAAGTTCTTATTAGTTTACTAGGATAAAACAGACTAAAAGCAAATAGTTTAGGGGTTAAACGATGTAGTTTATGGGTCTACCACATAAGTAAGACCAAATGACCACTAACTTAAAATTAGCTGAAACCACATATGGACTGATTGACGGTCCATGGACGGATCCACGAAGGATGGGTTATCGGGAGTCTTAAGCGTCTCGACCTATGGACTGATTAACGATCCATCCTATCAATCCATCGATCAGCTTTAGAGTATGGATTCTGGGGAATTTTGAGGTTCTCTACCTATCGAGTGATCCATGATCCATTGACTAATCCACGATTTGTCTTGTCAGTCCGTCAATCAACATTAGAGGATTGGTTCTACGGAACCTGAGGGTCTCAACCTACGAACTGATCGATGATCCATAGTTTTGCCCAAGATTTTTCCTATCAGTCCGAGGATCGACTTCAGAGATCACGTTTTGAAGTCCAACCTACAACTTCAAGAATCTATTGGTTTAGTCTATTTTCGGATACGAAGTGTTACATTATCTCCCACTTGGGAACATTCATCCTCGAATGAAGACTAAACTAGATAAATAATTCGGGAAAGATCTGCAAGCCCTACCACTAATTTCTAGAAACCAATTTCTAACTAAACTAAGTCCCAAGGACATGCGAATACTCTTAAAATGCAAGTACAGATTGGAGGAACTTAATATTAAGACTAAATTTGCGCATGAATGACTGAAAAAAATTTGAATAAGGACAGTTATCTCAAGCTTAAATACAGTTGGAAGGAAATACATGAGGATACTTAGTCTTCATTGATGCTTCTTCTTCCCGAGTAGCTCCCTCCATTGGCTGACTTCTCCAGAAAACCTTTAATAAAATGACTTCTTTGTTTCTGAACCTTCGAACCTGTTAATAAAGAATTTCAATTGGTACCTCTTCAAAAGTGAGATATCCTTCACAACTACATTTTATAAAGGTACAATAGATACTGGATCACCCACATATTTCTTCAATAACGAAATGTGAAAAACTAAATGCATTACTCCTTGTTCTGTTGGCAACTCTAACTCATAAGTCAATTTATCAAATCTTTCCAAAATCTTGTAAGGGCCTATATATCTAGGACTAAGCTTCCTTTTCTTGCCAAATCTATCACCCCCTTCATAGGTGAGACTTTAAGGAAACCCAATCATCAACTTGGAACTCTAATTCCCTTCTCCTTACATATGTATAGGACTTCTACTCACTCTATATTGTCTTCAATGTATCTCTAATGAGTCCCACTTTCTCCATAGCATCAAGAACTAAATTTGGCCCTATAAGCCTGCTTTACCTACTTTATACTAACCAACTTGAGATTTATATCTACGTCCATACAATGCCTTATAAGGAGCCATCCGAATACTGGAATGGTAATAGTTATTGTAGGCGAACTCTATAAGAGGAAGGTGATCATCCCAACTACTCTTGAAGTTCATCACACAAGATCTTAATATATACTCTAAGGTCTTAATCATATGCTCTGCTTGACAATCAATCTGCGGATTAAATATTATGCTAAGATTAACCTGAGTATACAAGCCTTTCGGAAATGACTTCCAGAAAGAAGAGGTAAGCCAAGGACCTCTATCCGAGACGATACACAAAGGAGCCCCATGCAACTTGTACATCAAATTAGTGTCAAGCTTGGTGTAGTCCTCCTCCGAATCTGTAGTCTTGATAGCCAAAATGTGTGCAAACTTAGTAACTCTGTCAACAATCACCCAATTGGAATCATGTTGTCTACGAGTTTGAGGAAACATGTGATGAAGTCCATGTGGATAACTTCCCAATTAAAAGTAAGAATGTTGATCTCTTGAGTCATACCTCATGTTTATGCTGTTCTAACTTGACTTGCTAACAATTGGGGTAGTTTTCACAAAATCTACTATATTCCTTTGCATGTCATTCAACCAAAAGACTCCCAAAGATCTTGGTACAAGTTAGCGGCGCATGGGTAAATAAAATATCAGGAATTATGGCTTCTGTAAGATTTTTTTTTAACTCAACACCTTAGGAACACATAATCGAACCTAATAGTGATGTACACCATCTCCCCCTTGGAAGAAAACCTCAACTCTATGTTGACAGACAACACCTTTTAGTTGAAGCAATATAATCTCATTGTCTTGCTTTTCCTTAACCTCCATTACCAATGAAGATTTTAACTCATTCTAAACTGTTACACTGCCATCTGATATGCTCATTAGGCGAACTCCTAAGGGAGTAAGCCTATGAAACTCCTTTGCTAGTTCCTTCATTTCTTCCTCAACATGTTTTACACTACCCATAGATAGTTTGTTAAGAGCATCATCTATATATTGACCTAACCAATATGGTAATGCACACTCAATCATAATCCTTGAGGATTTCAGGTCATATCCTCTAAAAGAGATTCAATTCTTTATGGATAAACACATATTGAAGGCTCTTATGGTCTGTAAACACGTCCACATGGACACCATACAAGTAATGACTTCAAATGATAAGGACAAGCACTACTTCTTCTAGCTTGAGATCATGAGTTGGATAGTTCTTATCATGCACCTTAAGTTGTCTAGAAGCATAAGTTATAACCTTACCTCGGTGCATTAACACACAACCTAGGTTGACTCTGGATGCATCACAACATATATTATAACTGTCTACCCCTCTAGTAGAGTCAAAGTAGGAGTTGTAGTCGACCTAGTTTTAAGTTCAACAAAGTTTTACTCACAATTATCTTACCACTGAAACAAAACCTTTTTCTGCGTCAATTTATTCAATGGAGAGGCTATCAATGAAAATCCTTCGATGAACCTTCTATAGTAATCATCCAAACCCATGAAACTTCTTATATCTGTAGGAAAGGTAGGTGTAGGCTATTTTTTCACTACTTGTATTTTCTGAGAATCCACTCGGACCCATTCGCTAGATATATTATGCCCAAGGAAAGCAACTGACTGCAACCAAAATTCACATGTCCTAAACTTAGAAAATAAGTAGCAATATTTGAGAGTTTGTAGGACATCCCTCAAAAGATTCACGTGTTCTTCCTCTTTCCTAGAGTAAATGAGGATATCATCAATAAAGACGATAACGAACAAGTCCAAATACTTCTTGAACACTCTATTCATCAAATCAACGAAACCTGCATGAGCATTGGTTAGTCCAAATGACATAACTACAAATTCACAATGATCATACCGACTCCTAAAGGTTTTCTTCAGAATATCACTTTCCCTGACTTTTAGTTGATAATAGTTAAATTTGTGGTCTATCTTTGAGATACGACTAGCACCCTGAAGTTCGTCAAACAAGTCATCAATAATAGGGATAGGATAATTATTTTTTATTGTGACCTTGTTCAACTTCCTATAGTCAATGCACATCCTAATAGAACCATTTTCTTCTTCACGAGTAACACTTGTGCACCCCACGAGGAAATACTGGGTCTTATGAATCCCTTATCTAGAAGGTCTTTAAACTACTCTTTCAATTCCTTAAACTTAGTTGGATCCATTTTATAAGGAGAAAAATAAATAGGGTGGGTATTTGGAAGAAGATCAATTCCAAAGTTAATTTCCCTTTCGGGAGGAACTTTGGGAAGATATTCATTAAACACTTATGGGAACTCCTTAACTACTGGAACGGACTAAAGAGCTGAGGTAATCTTTAATCCTTAACCCAAACTTGATGATAGAGATAATAATACTTGGAGATCATCTTTATGTCCTTAAGGGAACAAATAACCGACCATAGGAACTGAGCTACTACCCTTCTATTCTAAGTTTGTTCGTCTGGAAACTGAAAACAAATGATCCTAGTTCTACAATCGATTGAGTCATAACATGAATGTAACCAATCCATTCCTAGAATGATATTAGGTCTACCATTTGTAACTCTATAAAATATGTTCAGGTGGCTTTCTAGGAGACTGTAACGAAGAAGATTTTGTATAAACGTCTAGCTATAACTGGGTCACGTACTGGAGTAGAGAGTAAAAAGGATTTTGAGAGAGTTTCCAGAGTAACATTGAAGGTAACTGCTATATAAGGAGTTACAATAGACAACACTATTGTATTTCCACAAAGTGAACCATATGTGAGCCACATTCTTCAGCTGGTAGGATTCCAACTCAACCCTGCCTTACCAGTCACTTGCATCACTTCAACAATTTTCTTAACCTCTTAAATGAAGTGTAGTGGGTCCTCACCAACTTGTGACCCTATAAACTTAGGCATATTTATCCTAAGAAAACCTAGATGCCACTAATCAACCGTATTTATTTGTAGGAACTGGAACCTACTGATTACTCTGGTTGGTCATAATCTGAGCCAAATGCTGAATCATATATCAAAACTCTACGTTCAAAAAATCATGTTCTAGGACTAGAGGAACTACATTATAATGGTGTGCATTAGCATTTCTTGCATAATCTATAAGAGCATACATGATCTTAAACGCATAACAACAGATTAGAACGATGAAATTAGACCATACCTCAAGCATGATAGCAGTAACAAAGAGAGTGAAGTTTTCCCAAAACACTCCGTAGTCTCCCTCTCATTAGATGTGGTGCCCTACTTCACACGCATGAAAAGGACTCTACTTAGTGCACCTTTTTAGACATCCTAGGACTCTTAAACCTATTACTCTAAAATGAAGTTTATCACGCCCCGAGGCTACCCTCTAGATGCAGACACAAGACCTAGGATCACGAGTAACCCCAAGATAATCCTGATGGCATATCATGATTATACTAAAACAAATAAAATCAATAAATATTGTGTGAAATCTATATCATATGAATAATTTGAAATAATGGGGAATACCCACAGACTATTTGAATAAATGAAAATGAGAGCTTAAACAACAAAAAAAAATTCAAACTCTAACCTTATAGTTGAATCTTACTATATAGAAGCCTCTAAACTGGCTAGAAATGTTGGGACATGCCCTGCAAAATCTATCATAACTGGAACTAAAAATGAGAGAAAAGAAAGATAATCATGTCACTCATCCTTAAAGAAAGAGGAATAACCACTGATGTTGCTGAACTGAAAATTGGGAATCGATCTATGTGTGATATGGAAGCTGAGAACTTGAACATATATCATGAGAAGATGTAATGTAGAGTATGCGTCCGTACTTGTGTAACGACCTGTTTAGTCGTTTTAAGCAGCAGATTTTAATTCTGGAAAAACAGTCTGAGTCGACGGAACCCACGACGGACCGTCATGGGCACGACGGGCCGTCGAGGGGGTCTAGTTCCAAAACACTTAGAATTCTGAAATTTGGGTACTGAAATCGACTCTCTGAACTTCGTGACGACATGGCAGGACGGACCGTCGTGGGCATGACGGACCGTCATAGACCCTTTAGTGGAATTGAGTCCCTGAACTCTGTGACGGAGCATCAGGACGGACCGTCGCAGGCGCGACGGGCCGTCACAGGCTGCGTAATCCAAGGCTGGGTCGGATTTCTGCCTAGTAATTTAAGGGGCGTTTTGGACTATTCCTGCTTTAATTATAAAGTTAGTGGGTTA